>NC_138316.1:53195000-53342500 GCF_965601325.2 Salmo salar | reverse complement strand
CTACCACTATCTACCATCCCAGCAACCAGTATCTACCAGCACAGCTACCACTATCTACCATCCCATCTACCAGTATCTACCATCCCAGCTACCACTATCTACTGTCCCATCTACCAGTATCTACCATCCCATCTACCAGTATCTACCACCCCAGCTACCACTATCTACCATCGCAGCTACCACTATCTACCATCCCAGTTACCACTATCTACCATCCCAGATACCACTATCTACCATCCCAGATACCAGTATCTACCATCCCAGCTACCACTATCTACCATCCCAGTTACCACTATCTACCATCCCAGCTACCACTATCTACCGCTATCTACCATCCCAGATACCAGTATCTACCATCCCAGATACTACTATCTACCATCCCAGCTACCACTATCTACCATCCCAGATACCAGTATCTACCATCCCAGCTACCACTATCTACCATCCCAGTTACCACTATCTACCATCCCAGATACCACTATCTACCATCCCAGATACCAGTATCTACCATCCCAGCTACCACTATCTACCATCCCAGTTACCACTATCTAACATCCCAGCTACCACTATCTACCGCTATCTACCATCCCAGATACCAGTATCTACCATCCCAGATACAAGTATCTACCATCCCAGCTACCACTATCTACCATCCCAGTTACCACTATCTACCATCCCAGCTACCACCATCTACCACTATCTACCATCCCAGATACCAGTATCTACCATCCCAGATACTACTATCTACCATCCCAGCTACCACTATCTACCATCCCAGCTACCACTATCTACCATCCCAGCTATCAGTATCTACCATCCCATCTACCACTATCTACCATCCCAGCTACCACTATCTACCATCCCAGATACCGCCATCTACCATCCCAGCTACCACTATCTACCATCCCAGCTACCACTATCTACCATCCCAGCAACCAGTATCTACCAGCACAGCTACCACTATCTACCATCCCATCTACCAGTATCTACCATCCCAGCTACCACTATCTACTGTCCCATCTACCAGTATCTACCATCCCATCTACCAGTATCTACCACCCCAGCTACCACTATCTACCATCGCAGCTACCACTATCTACCATCCCAGTTACCACTATCTACCATCCCAGATACCACTATCTACCATCCCAGATACCAGTATCTACCATCCCAGCTACCACTATCTACCATCCCAGTTACCACTATCTACCATCCCAGCTACCACTATCTACCGCTATCTACCATCCCAGATACCAGTATCTACCATCCCAGATACTACTATCTACCATCCCAGCTACCACTATCTACCATCCCAGATACCAGTATCTACCATCCCAGCTACCACTATCTACCATCCCAGTTACCACTATCTACCATCCCAGATACCACTATCTACCATCCCAGATACCAGTATCTACCATCCCAGCTACCACTATCTACCATCCCAGTTACCACTATCTAACATCCCAGCTACCACTATCTACCGCTATCTACCATCCCAGATACCAGTATCTACCATCCAAGATACAAGTATCTACCATCCCAGCTACCACTATCTACCATCCCAGTTACCACTATCTACCATCCCAGCTACCACCATCTACCGCTATCTACCATCCCAGATACCAGTATCTACCATCCCAGATACTACTATCTACCATCCCAGCTACCACTATCTACCATCCCAGCTACCACTATCTACCATCCCAGTTACCACTATCTAACATCCCAGCTACCACTATCTACCGCTATCTACCATCCCAGATACCAGTATCTACCATCCCAGATACTACTATCTACCATCCCAGCTACCACTATCTACCATCCCAGATACAAGTATCTACCATCCCAGCTACCACTATCTACCATCCCAGCTACCAGTATCTACCATCCCAGCTATCAGTATCTACCACTATCTACCATCCCAGCTACCACTATCTACCATCCCAGCTACCACTATCTACCATCCCAGCTACCAGTATCTACCAGCACAGCTACCACTATCTACCATCCCAGCTACCAGTATCTACCATCCCAGATACCACTATCTACCATCCCAGCTACCAGTATCTACCATCCCAGCTACCAGTATCTACCATCCCATCTACCACTATCTACCATCCCAGCTACCACTATCTACCATCCCAGCTATCAGTATCTACCATCCCATCTACCACTATCTACCATCCCAGCTACCACTATCTACCATCCCAGATACCACCATCTACCATCCCAGCTACCACTATCTACCATCCCAGCTACCACTATCTACCATCCTAGCTACCAGTATCTACCATCCCAGCTACCACTATCTACCATCCCAGATACCACTATCTACCATCCCAGCTATCAGTATCTACCATCCCAGCTACCACTATCTACCATCCCAGCTACCACTATCTACCAACCAAGATACCAGTATCTATCATCCCTTCTACCACTATCTACCATCGCAGCTACCACTATCTACCATCCCAGCTACCACTATCTACCATCCCAGATACCACTATCTACTGTTTGGGAGCTGTACCCAGGAAGGTACAGAAAACCATAATTTGATGGGTGCTTACATTTGTCCTATTTCACAAATGTGCATATTATACACACGTGTGAATTTCATATGTGTGAGTTTCTTACATATACCAATTCCCCCTAAGAGTTGGGTCATGGCCAGGGTCACCGTTGTCCAGTGCCCCTGCAGCAATTAGGGTGAGGTGCCTTGTTAAAGTCCACATCGACAGATTTCTCACCTTGTTGGTTGCGGGATTCAAACTAGCAACCTTTCATTTACTGGCCCAACGCTCTAACTACTAGGCTACCTGCCACCCCCTAGGTTTATCAACAGGAAACACATCTATTGTAAACTAAGGACTAAGGGCAGAGCTGCATGGTAGAGAAGAGAAGAACATGCCGATTTATTAAAAGTTATTAAAAGTTAATGCAGCGTGTTTAATTGTTTTAAAGTAGCTCTCGTGCAAGAAAAGGTTAGAGACCCCTGGTGTAATCTGTATCAGGCTCTATCTCTAGGGGACGTTGATAGGATGGAGCGGTAATGAAGAGACCCCTGGTGTAATCTGTATCAGGCTCTATCTCCCTGTAGGGGACGTTGATAGGATGGAGCGGTAATGAAGAGACCCCTGGTGTAATCTGTATCAGGCTCTATATCCCTGTAGGGGGACGTTGATAGGATGGAGCGGTAATGAAAAGACCCCTGGTGTAATCTGTATCAGGCTCTATCTCCCTGTAGGGGGACGTTGATAGGATGGAGCGGTAATGAAGAGACCCCTGGTGTAATCTGTATAAGGCTCTATCTCTAGGGGACGTTGATAGGATGGAGCGGTAATGAAGAGACCCCTGGTGTAATCTGTATCAGGCTCTATCTCCCTGTAGGGGACGTTGATAGGATGGAGCGGTAATGAAGAGACCCCTGGTGTAATCTGTATCAGGCTCTATCTCCCTGTAGGGGACGTTGATAGGATGGAGCAGTAGTGAAGAGACCCCTGGTGTGATCTGTATCAGGCTCTATCTCTAGGGGATGTATATAGGATGGAGCGGTAAATGAAGAGGTTGTTGTTTTTCTGATTGGTCATCAATAGTATTATACATTCAGGTCATTACTGTGGAGGCCCCTGTCTACTATTGTGTTAATATGTAGCTGCTGTCCAATATCTAGACAGAGGGGCCTAGTAATGGTCCTGGATAGAGCCTGTCTGTCTGTCTCTCTCTGGATGCCTTCCAAATGGCACACTATTCCCTATATGGTGCACTACTTCTGACCAGGGCTCTGGTCTAAAGTAGTGCACCATGTAGGGAATAGGGTGCCGTTTAGGACACGGACCTCTGGGTTAACACAGTGTCTGTTTGCTCAGTTTAAATATTGTCTGAAGGACTAGTGGAGACTAATGTGGTTTATCACAGAACCCTGGGCCTTGGCTGATTCTCTGGCGGGGTGTCAGTGTGTGTGTGTGTGTGTGTGTGTGTGTGTGTGTGTGTGTGTGTGTGTGTGTGTGTGTGTGTGTGTGTGTGTGTGTGTGTGTGTGTGTGTGTGTGTGTGTGTGTGTGTGTGTGTGTGTGTGTGTGTGTGTATGACGTTGTCAGTGTGTGTGTGTGTGTGTGTGTGTGTGTGTGTGACGGTGTCAGAGTGAATCCACTGGACATGCTACAGAACTGTATCCTATTGGTCCACTGGACATGCTACAGAACTGTGTCCTATTGGTCCACTGGACATGCTACAGAACTGTGTCCTATTGGTCCACTGGACATGCTACAGAACTGTATCCTATTGGTCCACTGGACATGCTACAGACCTGTGTCCTATTGGTCCACTGGACATGCTACAGAACTGTGTCCTATTGGTCCACTGGACATGCTACAGAACTGTATCCTATTGGTCCACTGGACATGCTACATAACTGTATCCTATTGGTCCACTGGACATGCTACAGAACTATATCCTATTGGTCCATTGGACATGCTACAGAACTGTGTCCTATTGGTCCATTGGACATGCTACAGAACTGTATCCTGTTGGTCCATTGGACATGCTAAAGGCTAGAGTTGCCCCTTTCAAAGGAGCAGGAGACTAAGCTTAGTTATCGTTACTAATTGTGTATTTATTCCCTGTGTTATGATTTTTCTATATGTCTAACTGCATTGTTAGGAAAGTAAACATTCATTATTATAAACGTTGATTTGATTTGTGATATGCACACCAGACTCCAGACATGCTTAGTCTCTGGCTTGGGGACTCGGCAGATGCTTGGCAGGGTAGCAGGTTAGAGGTGCTGGGGAGGAGGGGGCAGGGCAGGAGGCTGTGTTCAGTAGACCATACATCAGCACTTTTTACTGGGCACAGATCTATCTATCTCTCCTACCTCTCCAGCCAGCCATTACTGGGGTCCAAAGTTCAAGGACAAACCCTCTGTCTGTCTGTACGGTGTCCCAAAATGCTTTGCCCCAGACACAGAAGTGAAGATTCTCTCTCTCTCTTCGTTCCCCTCACCCATTTCTCTCTCTCTCTTTCTCTCTCTCTCTTGTTCTCTCTCTCTCTATTTCTCTCCCTCTCCCCTCTACCTCTCTCTTTCTCTCTCTCCAGTCTCGCTCTCACCCAGTCAGAAGTCTGGCAGCTGAAAGGGGACAGAGCGGAGGGAGGGAGGGGGACTGTTGCAGGGAGGACTGTTGGAGGGAGGGTGGATGGATGGATGGAGCAGCGGGGTGCTTTGACCTCACTGAAGAGTGGCCAGGCCCCTATTTCAATATCTCCTCATGGCCAGCAGAGTCAGATGGCTTCCAGCTGGATAGGACCGGGTAGAGCAGCCTGGATAAGACCTCAGCTCTCCAGCCTTCAGTCCTTCTATCACATCTAACCAGGGTCCAGTGGTCGTTTCATCATATCTAACCAGGGCCCAGTGGTCGTTCCATCATATCTAACCAGGGCCCAGTGGTCGTTCCATCTTATCTAACCAGGGCCCAGTGGTCGTTCCATCACATCTAACCAGGGTCCAGTGGTCGTTCCATCATATCTAACCAGGGCCCAGTGGTCTCCAGCCTTTTGTCCATCTATCATATCTAACCAGGGTCCAGTGGTCTTCAGCCTTTAGTCCTTCTATCATATCTAACCAGGGCCCAGTGGTCGTTCCATCATATCTAACCAGGGTCCAGTGGTCTTCAGCCTTTAGTCCTTCTATCATATCTAACCAGGGCCCAGTGGTCGTTCCATCATATCTAACCAGGGCCCAGTGGTCGTTCCATCATATCTAACCAGGGCCCAGTTGTCTCCAGAGCAGGATTGTGACCCCACAGTAGAGTATGGCGGTTCACATCAACTACAGACAGGACTCTGACTTTTATCTGGTCGGAAACAAGGATTTATAGTAAAGCATGTTAGACTGGGGATCTGAAATGATGTGCTTAGCTCATATGAATTCAGGGTCGTGTTACAGGACTGTAGAGAGGACTCATATGAATACAGGGTCGTGGTACAGGACTGTAGAGAGGACTCATATGAATACAGGGTCGTGTTACAGGACTGTAGAGAGGACTCATATGAATACAGGGTCGTGTAACAGGACTGTAGAGAGGACTCATATGAATACAGGGTCGTGTTACAGGACTGTAGAGAGGACTCATATGAATACAGGGTCGTGTTACAGGACTGTAGAGAGGACTCATATGAATACAGGGTCGTGGTACAGAACTGTAGAGAGGACTCATATGAATACAGGGTCGTGTTACAGGACAGGACTGTAGAGAGGACTCATATGAATACAGGGTCGTGTTACAGGACTGTAGAGAGGACTCATATGAATACAGGGTTGAGTTACAGGACTGTAGAGAGGACTCATATGAATACAGGGTCGTGTTACAGGACAGGACTGTAGAGAGGACTCATATGAATACAGGGTCGTGTTACAGGACTGTAGAGAGGACTCATATGAATACAGGGTCGTGTTACAGGACAGGACTGTAGAGAGGACTCATATGAATACAGGGTCGTGTTACAGGACTGTAGAGAGGACTCATATGAATACAGGGTTGTGTTACAGGACAGTAGAGAGGACTCATATGAATACAGGGTTGTGTTACAGGACAGGACAGTAGAGAGGACTCATATGAATACAGGGTCGTGTTACAGGACTGTAGAGAGGACTCATTTGAATACAGGGTCGTGTTACAGGACTGTAGAGAGGACTCATATGAATACAGGGTCGTGTTTCATTACTGTATCTCCTGCTTCCTGTCTCCAATATATTTCATTACTATATCTCCTGCTTCCTGTCTCCAACATCTTGAATTACTGTATCTCCTGCTTCCTGTCTCCAATATATATTCATTACTGTATCTCCTGCTTCCTACCCCTTACAGTACATGTCCTCTACTACCTCTTACAGTACATGTCCTCTACTACCCCTTACAGTACATGTCCTCTACTACCTCTTACAGTACATGTCCTCTACTACCCCTTACAGTACATGTCCTCTACTACCTCTTACAGTACATGTCCTCCACTACCTCTTACAGTACATGTCCTCTACTACCCCTTACAGTACATGTCCCCTACTACCTCTTACAGTACATGTCCTCTACTACCCCTTACAGTACATGTCCTCTACTACCTCTTACAGTACATGTCCTCTACTACCCCTTACAGTACATGTCCTCTACTACCCCTTACAGTACATGTCCTCTACTACCCCTTACAGTACATGTCCTCTACTACCTCTTACAGTACATGTCCTCTACTACCTCTTACAGTACATGTCCTCGACTACCTCTTACAGTACATGTCCTCTACTACCCCTTACAGTACATGTCCTCTACTACCCCTTACAGTACATGTCCTCTACTACCTCTTACAGTACATGTCCTCCTGTACTACAGATGCGTTGTTGGGTCTCATATTCCCTTCTGCACCACTTTACAACTATTAAAACAAATCTGGCACATAGTGACCCGTGATCTCAACTCCCCTCAGTCCTGAATACACAACCTTCTGGAATAGAGCTCTAAAATCATCTGATTTTACAGTAGGCTGTGCTATTTTAGAGGACTTTGAGCAGAAGGCAGGTTACGGTTAGGTTAGACTGTATATTATCAGATTGAGCGGTGAGGTTACAGTTAGGTTAGACTGTATATTATCAGATTAAGCAGTGAGGTTACAGTTAGGTTAGACTGTATATTATCAGATTAAGCAGTGAGGTTACAGTTAGGTTAGACTGTATATTATCAGATTAAGTGGTGAGGTTACAGTTAGGTTAGACCGTATATTATCAGATTAAGCAGTTAGGTTACAGTGAGGTTAGACTGTATATCATCAGATTAAGCAGTGAGGTTCCAGTTAGGTTAGACCGTATATTATCAGATTAAGCGGTGAGGTTACAGTTAGGTTAGACTGTATATTATCAGATTAAGCAGTGAGGTTACAGTTAGGTTAGACCGTATATTATCAGATTAAGCAGTGAGGTTACAGTTAGGTTAGACTGTATATCAGATTAAGCAATGAGGTTACAGTTAGGTTAGACTTAATTTCATTAGATTAAGCAGTGAGGTTACAGTTAGGTTAGACTGTATATCAGATTAAGCAGTGAGGTCACAGTTAGGCTAGACTGTATATTATCAGATTAAGCAGTGAAGTTACAGTTAGGTTAGACTGTATTTCATCAGATTAAGCAGTGAGGTTACAGTTAGGTTAGACTGTATATCAGATTAAGCAGTGAGGTTACAGTTAGGATAGACTGTATATTATCAGATTAGGCAGTGAAGTTGCATGTAGGTTAGACTGTATATTATCAGATTAAGCAGTGAGGTTACAGTTAGGTTAGACTGTATATCAGATTAAGCAGTTAGGTTAGACTGTATATTATCAGATTAAGCAGTGAGGTTACAGTTAGGTTAGACCGTATATTATCAGATTAAGCAGTGAGTTTACAGTTAGGTTAGACTATATATCATCAGTTTAAGCAGTGAGGTTACAGTTAGGTTAGACTGTATATCAGATTAAGCAGTGAGGTTACAGTTAGGTTAGACTGAATATCAGATTAAGCAGTGAGGTTACAGTTAGGTTAGATGATATTTTATCAGATTAAGCATTGAGGTTACAGTTAGGTTAGACTCTATATTATTAGATTAAGCAGTGAGGTTACAGTTAGGTTAGACTGTATATCAGATTAAGCAGTGAGGTTACAGTTAGGTTAGACTGTATATCAGATGAAGCAGTGAGGTTACAGTTAGGTTAGACTGTATATCAGATTAAGCAGTGAGGTTAGACTGTATATTATCAGATTAAGCAGTGAGGTTAGACTAAATATCATCAGATTAAACAGTGTGGTTACAGTGAGGTTAGACTGTATATTATCAGATTAAGCAGTGAGGTTACAGTTAGGTTAGACTGTATGTCAGATTAAGCAGTGAGGTTAGACTGTATATTATCAGATTAAGCAGTGAGGTTACAGTTAGGTTAGACTGTATATCAGATTAAGCAGTGAGGTTAGACTGTATATCATCAGATTAAGCAGTGAGTTTACAGTGAGGTTAGACTGTATATTATCAGATTAAGCAGTGAGGTTACAGTTAGGTTAGACCGTATATTATCAGATTAAGCAGTGAGGTTACAGTTAGGTTAGATTGTATATCAGATTAAGCAGTGAGGTTAGACTGTATATTATCAGATTAAGCAGTGAGGTTACAGTTAGGTTAGACTGTATATCAGATTAAGCAGTGAGGTTACAGTTAGGTTAGACTGTATATCAGATTAAGCAGTGCGGTTACAGTTAGGTTAGACTGTATATTATCAGATTAAGCAGTGAGGTTACAGTGAGGTTAGACTGTATATCAGATTAAGCAGTGAGGTTACAGTGAGGTTAGACTGTATATCAGATTAAGCAGTGAGGTTACAGGTAGGTTAGATTGTATATCAGATTAAGCAGTGAGGTTACAGTTACGTTAGACCGTATATCATCAGATTAAGCAGTGAGGTTACAGTTAGGTTAGACTGTATATCAGATTAAGCATTGAGGTTAGTTTTCATCAGATTACTAATACATGTCCTCATCCTTGTAAAATAGACTGTGTCTCAATGTGACTCTCCTGGTTAAAGAGAAATTAAATAAAATAAGATTAGTTTGATCTGAGGATTGATCTCAGGCTGGATCTGAGGGTTGATCTGAGGTTTGAGTTGAGATTTGGACTGGGGATTGGACTGAGGGGCTGTAATGCTCCTCCAGTGTGATGCTCCTCCAGTGTGACGCTCCTCAGTGCGATGCTCCTCCAGTGTGATGCTCCTCCAGTGTGATGCTCCTTCCAGTGTGACGCTCCTCAGTGCGATGCTCCTCCAGTGTGATGCTCCTCCAGTGTGATGCTCCTCCACTCCTCCAGTGTGATGCTCCTCCAGTGTGATGCTCCTCCAGTGTGATGTTCCTCCAGTGTGATGCTTCTCCAGTGTGACGCTCCTCCAGTGCGATGCTCCTCCAGTGTGATGCTCCTCCAGTGTGATGCTCCTCCAGTGTGATGCTCCTCCAGTGCGATGCTCCTTCAGTGTGATGCTCCTCCAGTGCGATGCTCCTCCAGTGCGATGCTCCTCCAGTGCGATGCTCCTCCAGTGTGATTCTCCTCCAGTGCGATGCTCCTCCAGTGCGATGCTCCTCCAGTGCGATGCTCCTCCAGTGCGATGTTCCTCCAGTGCGATGCTCCTCCAGTGCGATGCTCCTCCAGTGCGATGCTCCTCCAGTGGACCCTAAGGACTAACAGGCCACTATCCTCCTGTCTGCTGTCAAGTATCTCTGAGTGAATTACTTTTGACCAAGGACCACAGGGCTCTGGTTAATGTAGTGCACTATACAGTGAATAGGGCTCTGGTTAAAGTAGTGCACTATATAGGGAATAGGGCTCTGGTTAAAGTAGTGCACTATATAGGGAATAGGGCTCTGGTCTATAGTAGTACCACTATATAGGGAATAGGGCTCTGGTCTATAGTAGTACCACTATATAGGGAATAGGGCTCTGGTCTATAGTAGTACCACTATATAGGGAATAGGGCTCTGGTCTATAGTAGTACCACTATATAGGGAATAGGGCTCTGGTCTATAGTAGTACCACTATATAGGGAATAGGGCTCTAGTCTAAAGTAGTACCACTATATAGGCAATAGGGCTCTGGTCTATAGTAGTACCACAATATAGGGAATAGGGCTCTGGTCTATAGTAGTACCACTATATAGGGAATAGGACTCTGGTCTATAGTAGTACCACTATATAGGGAATATGGCTCTGGTCTATAGTAGTGTACTATATATAGGGAATAGGGCTCTGGTCTATAGTAGTGCACTATATAGGGAATAGGGCTCTGGTCTATAGTAGTGTACTATTTAGGGAATAAGGCTCTGGTCTATAGTAGTACCACTATATAGGGAATAGGGCTCTGGTCTATAGTAGTGTACTATATATAGGGAATAGGGCTCTGGTCTATAGTAGTGCCACTATATAGGGAATAGGGCTCTGGTCTATAGTAGTACCACTATATAGGGAATAGGGCTCTGGTCTATAGTAGTACCACTATATAGGTTATAGGGTTGTGGTCTATATTAGTACCACTATATAGGGAATAGGGCCCTGGTCTATAGTAGTACCACTATATAGGTTATAGGGTTGTGGTCTATATTAGTACCACTATATAGGGAATAGGGCCCTGGTCTATAGTAGTACCACTATATAGGGAATATGGTGCCATTTGGGACACAGAGATACAATGCTGAGGTCTTTTCCTTTCCAGAGAATGTTTGGAAAGACTGTCGGCAGGCCAACTGTAACACACATCTGAGAACAAGAGACTCCCGTTGGTCAGTGATTTACAGTCCTACCAGCCCACAGAGCTGACTGTGAGAGTGTTTTATGAAAGTTGAATTAGTTTTAGCCCAACAGGGGGTTTGTAAAACAGCTCTGGCGCTAAAAATCACACGTTTGTCTTGGCTCTGTTAATTGAAATTAGGAGGAAATAGTAAAATTATTATTTTTTAAAATAGTTTTTTACATCAGGATCTGTGAGTATTGGTTTTGAAGCTGTTTTAAAAGGTTATTGTTGTTTATAACCGTGTCTAATGTGTGTAAATGTTGGATGTCAACTTTCGAAATAGTTTTTTGTTGTTGTTGTTGTTGTTTATTTGTGAGGCCGTAGAGAAATGAGAGTTGTAACAGTACCAATATCTAAATCATGAACTGTTTAAAATGGTCCTCCTGCTCTTCAGCCTCAAAGCCTCAAAGCCTTCCTGGACAGGGACCTCTTGGAGGACTGGAGGACTACAGACATGGAGGAGCCTGTTTACAGATCACTATATAGATGACATGTGGGAGTTTCCAAGTGTGACTGATCCCAGAATGTGATGCTGAACTCAATAGAAGAGTTCCCAAGTGTGGCTAATCCCAGAATGTGATGCTGAACTGAACGGAAGAGTTCCCAAGTGTGGCTAATCCCAGAATGTGATGCTGAACTCAATAGAAGAGTTCCCAAGTGTGGCTAATCCCAGAATGTGATGCTGAACTGAACGGAAGAGTTCCCAAGTGTGGCTAATCCCAGAATGTGATGCTGAACTCAAGAGAAGCATTCCCAAGTGTGGCTGATCCCAGAATGTGATGCTGAACTCAATAGAGTTCCCAAGTGTGGCTGATCCCAGAATGTGATGCTGAACTCAATAGAAGGGTTCCCAAGTGTGGCTGATCCCAGAATGTGATGCTTAACTGAACGGAAGAGTTCCCAAGTGTGGCTGATCCCAGAATGTGATGCTGAACTCAATAGAAGAGTTCCCAAGTGTGGCTGATCCCAGAATGTGATGCTGAACTCAATAGAAGAGTTCCCAAGTGTGGCTGATCCCAGAATGTGATGCTGAACTCAACAGAAGAATTCCCAAGTGTGGCTGATCCTAGAATATGATGCTGAACTGAACAGAAGAGTTCCCAAGTGTAGCTGATCCCAGAATGTGATGCTGAACTCAATAGAAGAGTTCCCAAGTGTGGCTGATCCCAGAATGTGATGCTGAACTCAATAGAATTCCCAAGTGTGGCTGATCCCAGAATGTGATGCTGAACTCAATAGAAGAGTTCCCAAGTGTGGCTGATCCCAGAATGTGATGCTGAACTCAATAGAAGAGTTCCCAAGTGTGGCTGATCCCAGAACATGATGCTGAACTGAACGGAAGAGTTTCCAAGTGTGGCTGATCCCAGAATGTGATGCTGAACTCAATAGAGTTCCTGGTACAACTCTTCTCTCTTCTCTAACCACCATGCTGTGTTCTTTACACTTCAATAGTCAACACTTTACAGCATGTTTCATCACTTGGCATCTGAACATGATGCAATCCTATTGCAACACACTACAGTAGATGGAAGGGAGGCGGTGACCCCTGGTGGCCAATAGGTGAAACTTCAGGCAGTACAGTATAACAGGACACTATGGGATAGTCCCAAATGCCACCCTATAGTGTACTACTTATAACCAGAGCCCTAAGGGGTGCCATTTGGGACAGTCACTAGAATCAGCTATGCTGTCTATATTACTTGTGAAATGCTTATATCAAAGGGATTTACAGTACAGTGAGAGAATACATTGATTGTGTGTGTAATGTAATGCCTGCAAGAATTGAAATGACAACCTTGGTTTTGCTGGCACCACAATGTTACCAGCTGAGCCACACAGGTCTGTCATAAACATTGCATGACAGTGCAGAGGTGCACTACTGCAAACTGTTGATGACCAGCGTTCAGAACCGCCAGTCCACTTTATCCCTCAGAACCGCCAGTCCACTTTATCCCTCAGAACCGCCAGTCCACTTTATCCCTCTGAACCACCGGTCCACTTTATCCCTCAGAACTTTATCCTTCAGAACCGCCAGTCCACTTTATCCCTCAGAACCGCCAGTCCACTTTATCCCTTACAGTACGAAGGTTTATACCGACACAAGCTCTGTAGAATCAGGTCACCTCTAGTGTTCTGACACCAGCTCTGTAGAATCAGGTCACCTCTAGTATTCTGACACCAGCTCTGTAGAATCAGGTCACCTCTAGTGTTCTGACACCAGCTCTGTAGAATCAGGTCACCTCTAGTGTTCTGACACCAGCTCTGTAGAATCAGGTCACCTCTAGTGTTCTGACACCAGCTCTGTAGAATCAGGTCACCTCTAGTGTTCTGACACCAGCTCTGTAGAATCAGGTCACCTCTAGTGTTCTGACACCAGCTCTGTAGAATCAGGTCACCTCTAGTATTCTGACACCAGCTCTGTAGAATCAGGTCACCTCTAGTGTTCTGACACCAGCTCTGTAGAATCAGGTCACCTCTAGTGTTTACTGACACCAGCTCTGTAGAATCAGGTCACCTCTAGTATTCTGACACCAGCTCTGTAGAATCAGGTCACCTCTAGTGTTCTGACACCAGCTCTGTAGAATCAGGTCACCTCTAGTATTCTGACACCAGCTCTGTAGAATCAGGTCACCTCTAGTGTTCTGACACCAGCTCTGTAGAATCAGGTCACCTCTAGTATTCTGACACCAGCTCTGTAGAATCAGGTCACCTCTAGTTTTCTGACACCAGCTCTGTAGAATCAGGTCACCTCTAGTGTTTACTGACACCAGCTCTGTAGAATCAGGTCACCTCTAGTGTTACTGACACCAGCTCTGTAGAATCAGGTCACCTCTAGTGTTTACTGACACCAGCTCTGTAGAATCAGGTCACCTCTAGTGTTCTGACACCAGCTCTGTAGAATCAGGTCACCTCTAGTGTTCTGACACCAGCTCTGTAGAATCAGGTCACCTCTAGTGTTCTGACACCAGCTCTGTAGAATCAGGTCACCTCTAGTGTTCTGACACCAGCTCTGTAGAATCAGGTCACCTCTAGTATTCTGACACCAGCTCTGTAGAATCAGGTCAACTCTAGTATTCCGACACCAGCTCTATAGAATCAGGTCACCTCTAGTATTCTGACACCAGCTCTGTAGAATCAGGTCACCTCTAGTGTTATGACACCAGCTCTGTAGAATCAGGTCACCTCTAGTATTCTGACACCAGCTCTGTAGAATCAGGTCACCTCTAGTATTCTGACACCAGCTCTGTAGAATCAGGTCACCTCTATGTATTCTGACACCAGCTCTGTAGAATCAGGTCACTTCTAGTGTTTACTGACACCAGCTCTGTAGAATCAGGTCACCTCTAGTATTCTGACACCAGCTCTGTAGAATCAGGTCACCTCTAGTGTTCTGACACCAGCTCTGTAGAATCATGTCACCTCTAGTATTCTGACACCAGCTCTGTAGAATCAGGTCACCACTAGTGTTTACTGACACCAGCTCTGTAGAATCAGGTCACCTCTAGTATTCTGACACCAGCTCTGTAGAATCAAGTCACCTCTAGTGTTCTGACACCAGCTCTGTAGAATCAGGTCACCTCTAGTGTACTCACACCAGCTCTGTAGAATCAAGTCACCTCTATGTGTTCTGACACCAGCTCTGTAGAATCAGGTCACCTCTAGTATTCTGACACCAGCTCTGTAGAATCGGTTCACCTCTAGTGTTCTGACACCAGCTCTGTAGAATCAGGTCATCTCTAGTAGTCTGACACCAGCTCTGTAGAATCAGGTCACCTCTAGTGTTTACTGACACCAGCTCTGTAGAATCAGGTCACCTCTAGTATTCTGACACCAGCTCTGTAGAATCAGGTCACCTCTAGTGTTCTGACACCAGCTCTGTACAATCAGGTCACCTCTAGTGTTCTGACACCAGCTCTGTAGAATCAGGTCACCACTAGTGTTTACTGACACGAGCTGTGTAGAATCAGGTCACCTCTAGTATTCTGACACCAGCTCGGTAGAATCAGGTCACCTCTAGTTTTCGGACACCAGCTTTGTAGAATCAGGTCACCTCTAGTGTTCTCACACCAGCTCTGTAGAATCAAGTCACCTCTAGTGTTCTGACACCAGCTCTGTAGAATCAGGTCACCTCTAGTGGTCTGACACCAGCTCTGTAGAATCAGGTCACCTCTAGTGTTCTGACACCAGCTCTGTAGAATCAGGTCACCTCTAGTATGCTGACACCAGCTCTGTAGAATCAGGTCAACTCTAGTATTCTGACACCAGCTCTGTAGAATCAGGTCACCTCTAGTGTTTTCTGACACCAGCTCTGTAGAATCAGGTCACCTCTAGTGTATTACTGACACCAGCACTGTAGAATCAGGTCACCTCTAGTGTTTACTGACACCAGCTCTGTAGAATCAGGTCACCTCTAGTGTTCTGACACCAGCTCTGTAGAATCAGGTCACCTCTAGTGTTCTGACACCAGCTCTGTACAATCAGGTCACCTCTAGTGTTCTGACACCAGCTCTGTAGAATCAGGTCACCTCTAGTGTTCTGACACCAGCTCTGTAGAATCAGGTCACCACTAGTGTTTACTGACACCAGCTCTGTAGAATCAGGTCACCTCTAGTATTCTGACACCAGCTCGGTAGAATCAGGTCACCTCTAGTTTTCGGACACCAGCTTTGTAGAATCAGGTCACCTCTAGTGTTCTCACACCAGCTCTGTAGAATCAAGTCACCTCTAGTGTTCTGACACCAGCTCTGTAGAATCAGGTCACCTCTAGTGTTCTGACACCAGCTCTGTAGAATCAGGTCAGCTCTAGTGTTCTGACACCAGCTCTGTAGAATCAGGTCACCTCTAGTATTCTGACACCAGCTCTGTAGAATCAGGTCACCTCTAGTGTTCTGACACCAGCTCTGTAGAATCAGGTCACCTCTAGTATGCTGACACCAGCTCTGTAGAATCAGGTCAACTCTAGTATTCTGACACCAGCTCTGTAGAATCAGGTCACCTCTAGTGTTTTCTGACAAGAGCTCTGTAGAATCAGGTCACCTCTAGTGTATTACTGACACCAGCTCTGTAGAATCAGGTCACCTCTAGTGTTTACTGACACCAGCTCTGTAGAATCAGGTCACCTCTAGTGTTCTGACACCAGCTCTGTAGAATCAGGTCACCTCTAGTGTTCTGACACCAGCTCTGTAGAATCAGGTCATCTCTAGTGTTCTGACACCAGCTCTGTAGAATCAGGTCACCTCTAGTGTTCTGACACCAGCTCTGTAGAATCAGGTCACCTCTAGTATTCTGACACCAGCTCTGTAGAATCAGGTCACCTCTAGTGTTCTGACACCAGCTCTGTAGAATCAGGTCACCTCTAGTGTTCTGACACCAGCTCTGTAGAATCAGGTCACCTCTAGTGTTCTGACACCAGCTCTGTAGAATCAGGTCACCTCTAGTTTTCTGACACCAGCTCTGTAGAATCAGGTCACCTCTAGTATTCTGACACCAGCTCTGTAGAATCAGGTCACCTCTAGTATTCTGACACCAGCTCTGTAGAATCAGGTCACCTCTAGTGTTCTGACACCAGCTCTGTAGAATCAGGTCACCTCTAGTATTCTGACACCAGCTCTGTAGAATCAGGTCACCTCTAGTGTTTACTGACACCAGCTCTGTAGAATCAGGTCACCTCTAGTATTCTGACACCAGCTCTGTAGAATCAGGTCACCTCTAGTGTTCTGACACCAGCTCTGTAGAATCAGGTCACCTCTAGTATTCTGACACCAGCTCTGTAGAATCAGGTCACCTCTAGTGTTCTGACACCAGCTCTGTAGAATCAGGTCACCTCTAGTATTCTGACACCAGCTCTGTAGAATCAGGTCACCTCTAGTGATCTGACACCAGCTCTGTAGAATCAGGTCACCTCTAGTGTTCTCACACCAGCTCTGTAGAATCAGGTCACCTCTAGTTTTCTGACACCAGCTCTGTAGAATCAGGTCACCTCTAGTGTTTACTGACACCAGCTCTGTAGAATCAGGTCACCTCTAGTATTCTGACACCAGCTCTGTAGAATCAGGTCACCTCTAGTGTTCTGACACCAGCTCTGTAGAATCAGGTCACCTCTAGTATTCTGACACCAGCTCTGTAGAATCAGGTCACCTCTAGTAATCTTACACAAGCTCTGTCGAATCAGGTCACCTCTAGTATTCTGACACTAGCTCTGTAGAATCAGGTCACCTCTAGTGTTTACTGACACCAGATCTGTAGAATCAGGTCACCTCTAGTATTCTGACACCAGCTCTGTAGAATCAGGTCACCTCTAGTGTTCTGACACCAGCTCTGTAGAATCAGGTCACCTCTAGTGTTCTCACACCAGCTCTGTAGAATCAGGTCACCTCTAGTTTTCTGACACCAGCTCTGTAGAATCAGGTCACCTCTAGTGTTTATTGACACCAGCTCTGTAGAATCAGGTCACCTCTAGTGTTGACTGACACCAGCTCTGTAGAATCAGGTCATCTCTAGTGTTTACTGACACCAGCTCTGTAGAATCAGGTCACCTCTAGTGTTCTGACACCAGCTCTGTAGAATCAGGTCACCTCTAGTGGTCTGACACCAGCTCTGTAGAATCAGGTCACCTCTAGTGTTCTGACACCAGCTCTGTAGAATCAGGTCACCTCTAGTGTTCTGACACCAGCTCTGTAGAATCAGATCACCTCTAGTATTCTGACACCAGCTCTGTAGAATCAGGTCACCTCTAGTGTTCTGACACCAGCTCTGTAGAATCAGGTCACCTCTAGTATTCTGACACCAGCTCTGTAGAATCAGGTCACCTCTAGTGTTCTACTGAATGTAGTTTGTTCGTTGTTCCAAGTTAAAATATTAGGCTGTCCAAGTTTGAGTTGTGCTTTGAGGTAATACAGCTAAATTATAACAGTTATTTTGGATATTGTAATGAAATAACAATCAAACGTATAGCACTATGGGTATTAGATGGAAGAGTTACATATTCTCAGACCCATCCCCAAACAATCCCATGAGATATAATAAATGTAATTTATAAATGTAATTTAAACCATCCATCCAGTTATAGATATGTACAGACGGTTTATGTTTTGTTGCATGTCTACCGCGTTCACTATTTTATCTTTGACACTTTCAACGTAAACGTTAAATTCAGAGACAAAATAAATAAATAAATACACCTTAAAATAAATATAGGAGATGAAACCACGTAACATGTCACATTTCACCACGTATAATAATAACAATAATAGTAATGATTAGTTCTGCAGGAATCTGGGTGTCTAGACATGAGAATGAGATTTCACTGTGACATTAGCTTTACCTAGCCTGGGTACCCAGACCTGTTTGTGCTGTTATTCCGTATCCTTGCCACTCATTGGGATTTGACAAGCAGTGGCAAGGAGTGGAATGACAGCACAAACAGGTCTGGGTACCCAGGCTAACATTCACCTAGGATTGTCAAAAATAAATCCTCTTTACTGCCTGTTTACACTGCTGGGACTCATATAAAAGACAGTTCTGTGAATCATGTAAAATACAAACTGCTGTGAATCATATAAAAGACCGTTATGGGAATCATATAAAATACAAAGTGATGTGAATCATATAAAATACAAAGTGCTGTGAATCATAAAACTTACTGCTGTTTTGTCACTTCATAAAGGTGGTACTGCTGTTTTGTCACTTCATAATGGCGTTACTGCTGTTTTGTCACTTCATAATGGCGTTACTGCTATTTTGTCACTTCATAATGGCGTTACTGCTATTTTGTCACTTCATAAAGGTGTTACTGCTATTTTGTCACTTCATAATGGCGTTACTGCTATTTTGTCACTTCATAAAGGTGTTACTGCTATTTTGTCACTTCATAAAGGTGTTACTGCTGTTTTGTCACTTTCCTAAAGGTGTTACTGCTGTTTTGTCACTTCATAAAGGTGTTACTGCTGTTTTGTCACTTCATAAAGGTGTTACTGCTGTTTTGTCACTTCATAAAGCTGTTACTGCTGTTTTGTCACTTCATAAAGGTGATACTGCCGATACAGCCTCCTCAGTCAATGCTAGCATGACGCTAATGCCCTAGGCTTCAGCACAGACCATTCCCTGTGTGTGTGCGCGCATTTGTTTGTCTGGATAAGGTGCATGCAGGCACATGCACATTCATGCGTGTCCATGGAAAACAGAGGAAGCGTTGAGGGGTGGGGGGGTCCGACAATTAAGGACAGGTAGGGGTGGGGGGGTCCGACAATTAAGGACAGGTGAAGGGGGAGTCCGACAATTAAGGACAGATGAAGGGGGGGTTCGACAATTAAGGACAGGTGGGGGGTCCGACAATTAAGGACAGGTAGGGGGCGGAGACTGCAGATAGAGGTGTGTCCAGACTGCAGATAGAGGTGTGTCCAGACTGCAGATAGAGGTGTGTCCAGACTGCAGATAGAGGGGTGTCCAGACTGCAGATAGAGGGGTGTCCAGACTGCAGATAGAGGGGTATCCAGACTGCAGATAGATGGGTGTCCAGACTGCAGATAGAGGGGTGTCCAGACTGCAGATGGAGGGGTGACCAGACCTGGGCCAGGCTCATGTGCTGACGGTGTTGCCTGCAGCCAGGAGAGCTGCAAACTGAGAATCTGGTCTCTGCATCAGGACCTCTGGACTGTCAAACTCAACCGCCTGCCAGGTGGGCACAGAACACACACACACATCAGTTAGATTGATGTATAAATTATCTCCTCTCAGTCTATCAATATTCACCAATGTTTAGTTTGTTTTGAACCCCTTTTAAAAAACCAATATGAAGCCAATACATGAAAGCTTCTCATGAAACGTGTGAAACAAGAGAGCCTTAAAGTTTTATGCTTTAGTTGGAATCAGCTTAAACCCCCCAGAGTGGGGTTATGTGTTTGTTATTATTATCTGACCCTGCTGGTCATTTATGAACATTTGAACATCTTGGCCATGTTCTGTTATAATCTCCACCTGGCACAGCCAGAAGAGGACTGGCCACCCCTCATAGCCTGGTTCCTCTCTAGGTTTTGGCCTTTCTAGGGAGTTTTTCCTAGCCACCCCTCATAGCCTGGTTCCTCTCTAGGTTTCTTCCTAAGTTCTGGCCTTTCTAGGGAGTTTTTCCTAGCCACCATGCTTCTACACCTGCATTGCTTGCTGTTTGGGGGTTTTAGGCTGGATTTTTTGTACAGCACTTTGCGATATCAGCTGATGTAAGAAGGGCTTTATAAATACATTTGATTTGATTTTGATTTGATTTGAAACAGGTCAGTTAGCTAGTGTGTCTGTCTTCCTGTCTGTGTTCGTGTGTATAGCCTACCTTTCCGGCGTCCATGACCAGTATACGATCTGACTCCAGGACAGTGTTAATGCGGTGAGCAATAGTAAGCATGGTACAGTCCTGGAACACGTCTCTGATGGTGTGCTGGATGAGAGAGTCTGTCTCCGAGTCGATCGACGCTGTCGCTTCATCCAACAAGATGATCTGACAAAGACGGAGGAGAGACCAGACTAATAACTATCATTAAGGTTATTAGGCTACCAGCTGTGTAGTCTCGCAATGCCATCCTTCCAGGTCTGGAAGAAGCATGGAAATTGAGGCTAGGTGACTATGTAAAATTGCAATTTACTAATGTCAATTAGGTAGTAAATGTCTTCAGACTCTACCTGTATGGAGTATTCAGACTCTACAGTGGGCCTCTACCTGTATGGATTTTTAGACTCTACCTGTATGGAGTCTCAGACTCTACCTGTATGGAGTATTAGACTCTACCTCTACGGAGTATTAGACTCTACCTGTACGGAGTATTGGAGCTCTACCTGTACGGGGTATTAGACTCTACCTGTATGGAGTATTAGACTCTACCTGTATGGAGTATTAGACTCTACCTGTATGGAGTATTAGACTCTACATTAAGACTCTACCTGTATGGAGTACTCTAGACTCTACCTGTATGGAGTATTAGACTCTACATTAGACTCTACCTGTATGGAGTATTAGACTCTACCTGTATGGAGTGATTATACTCTACCTGTATGGAGTATTAGACTCCTACCTGTATGGAGTATTAGACTCTACCTGTATGGTGTATTAGACTCTACCTGTATGGAGTATTAGACTCTACCTGTATGGAGTATTGGAGCTCTACTACCTGTATGGAGTATTAGACTCTACCTGTATGGAGTATTCAGACTCTACCTGTATGGAGTATTAGACTCTACCATTGAGACTCTACCTGTATGGAGTATTAGACACTACATTAGACTCTACCTGTATGGGGTATTAGACACTGCCTGTATGGAGTATTAGACTCTACATTAGACTCTACCTGTATGGAGTATTAGACTCTACCTGTATGGTGTATTGGAGCTCTACCTTTATGGAGTATTAGACTCTACCTGTATGGAGTAATAGACTCTACCTGTATGGTGTATTAGACTCTACCTGTATGGAGTATTAGACTCTACCTGTATGGAGTAGTAGACTCTGCCTGTATGGAGTATTAGACTCTACCTGTATGGAGTATTAGACTCTACCTGTATGGAGTATTAGACTCTACTTGTATGGAGTATTAGACTCTACCTGTATGGAGTATTAGACTCTACGTGAGACTCTACTTGTATGTGTATTAGACTCTACCTGTATGGAGTATCAGAACTCTACCTGTATGGAGTATGAGACTCTACCTGTATGGTGTATTAGACTCTACCTGTATGGTGTATTAGACTCTACATTAGACTCTACCTGTATGTGTATTAGACTCTACCTGTATGGAGTATTAGACTCTACCTGTATGGAGTATTAGACTCTACCTGTATGGAGTATTAGACTCTACATTAGACTCTACCTGTATGGTGTATTAGACTCTACCTGTATGGAGTATTAGACTCTACCTGTATGGAGTATTAGACTCTACCTGTATGGAGAATTAGACTCTACCTGTATGGAGTATTAGACTCTACCTGTATGGAGTATTAGACTCTACCTGTATGGAGTATTAGACTCTACCTGTATGGAGTATTAGACTCTACCTGTATGGAGTATTAGACTCTACCTGTATGGAGTATTAGACTCTACATTAGACTCTACTTGTATGGAGTATTAGACTCTACCTGTATGGAGTATTAGACTCTACATTAGACTCTACCTGTACAGAGTATTAGACTCTACCTGTATGGAGTATTAGACTCTACCTGTATGGAGTATTAGACTCTACCTGTACGGAGTATTAGACTCTACCTGTATGGAGTATTAGACTCTACATTAGACTCTACCTGTACAGAGTATTAGACTCTACCTGTATGGAGTATTAGACTCTACCTGTATGGAGTATTAGACTCTACCTGTACGGAGTATTAGACTCTACCTGTATGGAGTATTAGAGTCTACCTGTATGGAGTATTAGACTCTACCTGTACGGTGTATTAGACTCCACCTGTATGGAGTATTAGACTCTACCTGTATGGAGTATTAGACTCTACCTGTATGGAGTATTAGACTCTACCTGTATGGAGTATTAGACTCTACCTGGATGGAGTATTAGACTCTACCTGGATGGAGTATTAGACTCTACCTGTATGGAGTATTAGACTCTACCTGTATGGTGTATTAGACTCTACCTGTATGGTGTATTAGACTCTACCTGTATGGTGTATTAGACTCTACCTGTATGGAGTATTAGACTCTACCTGTATGGAGTATTAGACTCTACCTGTATGGAGTATTAGACTCTACATTAGACTCTACCTGTATGGAGTATTAGACTCCACCTGTATGGAGTATTAGACTCTACATTAGACTCTACCTGTATGGAGTATTAGACTCTACCTGTATGGAGTATTAGACTCTACCTGTATGGAGTATTAGACTCTACCTGTATGGAGTATTAGACTCTACCTGTATGGTGTATTAGACTCTACCTGTATGGAGTTTTAGACTCTACATTAGACTCTACCTGTATGGAGTACTAGACTCTACCTGTACGGAGTATTAGACTCTACCTGTACGGAGTATTAGACTCTACCTGTATGGAGTATTAGACTCTACCTGTATGGAGTATTAGACTCTACCTGTATTGAGTATTAGACTCTACATTAGACTCTACCTGTATGGATTTTTAGACTCTACCTGTATGGAGTATTAGACTCTACCTGTATGGAGTATTAGACTCTACCTGTACGGAGTATTAGACTCTACCTGTACGGGGTATTAGACTCTACCTGTATGGAGTATTAGAGTCTACCTGTATGGAGTATTATACTCTACCTGTATGGAGTATTAGACTCTACCTGTATAGAGTATTAGACTCTACCTGTATAGAGTATTAGACTCTACCTGTATAGAGTATTGGACTCTACATTAGACTCTACCTGTATGGAGTATTAGACTCTACCTGTATGGAGTATTAGACTCTACCTGTATGGAGTATTAGACTCTACCTGTATGGAGTATTAGACTCTACCTGTATGGAGTATTAGACTCTACCTGTATGGAGTATTAGACTCTACAATAGACTCTACCTGTATGGAGTATTAGACTCTACCTGTATGGAGTATTAGACTCTAGCTGTATGGAGTATTAGACTCTACCTGGATGGAGTATTAGACTCTACCTGGATGGAGTATTAGACTCTACCTGTATGGAGTATTAGACTCTACCTGTATGGTGTATTAGACTCTACCTGTATGGTGTATTAGACTCTACCTGTATGGTGTATTAGACTCTACCTGTATGGAGTATTAGACTCTACCTGTATGGAGTATTAGACTCTACCTGTATGGAGTATTAGACTCTACATTAGACTCTACCTGTATGGAGTATTAGACTCCACCTGTATGGAGTATTAGACTCTACATTAGACTCTACCTGTATGGAGTATTAGACTCTACCTGTATGGAGTATTAGACTCTACCTGTATGGAGTATTAGACTCTACCTGTATGGAGTATTAGACTCTACCTGTATGGTGTATTAGACTCTACCTGTATGGAGTTTTAGACTCTACATTAGACTCTACCTGTATGGAGTATTAGACTCTACCTGTATGGAGTATTAGACTCTACCTGTACGGAGTATTAGACTCTACCTGTACGGAGTATTAGACTCTACCTGTATGGAGTATTAGACTCTACCTGTATGGAGTATTAGACTCTACCTGTATGGAGTATTAGACTCTACATTAGACTCTACCTGTATGGATTTTTAGACTCTACCTGTATGGAGTATTAGACTCTACCTGTATGGAGTATTAGACTCTACCTGTACGGAGTATTAGACTCTACCTGTACGGGGTATTAGACTCTACCTGTATGGAGTATTAGACTCTACCTGGATGGAGTATTAGACTCTACCTGTATTGAGTATTAGACTCTACATTAGACTCTACCTGTATGGAGTATTAGACTCTACCTGTATGGAGTATTAGACTCTACATTAGACTCTACCTGTATGGAGTATTAGACTCTACCTGTATGGAGTATTATACTCTACCTGTATGGAGTATTAGACTCTACCTGTATGGTGTATTAGACTCTACCTATATGGAGTATTAGACTCTACCTGTATGGAGTATTAGACTCTACCTGTATGGAGTATTAGACTCTACCTGTATGGAGTATTAGACTCTACCTGTATGGAGTATTAGACTCTACATTAGACTCTACCTGTATGGAGTATTAGACTCTACATTAGACTCTACCTGTATGGCGTATTAGACTCTACCTGTATGGAGTATTAGACTCTACATTAGACTCTACCTGTATGGAGTATTATACTCTACCTGTATGGAGTATTATACTCTACCTGTATGGAGTATTAGACTCTACATTAGACTCTACCTGTATGTGTATTAGACTCTACCTGTATGGAGTATTAGACTCTACCTGTATGGAGTATTAGACTCTACCTGTATGGTGTATTAGACTCTACCTGTATGGTGTATTAGACTCTACATTAGACTCTACCTGTATGGTGTATTAGACTCTACCTGTATGGAGTATTAGACTCTACCTGTATGGAGAATTAGACTCTACCTGTATGGAGAATTAGACTCTACCTGTATGGAGTAGTAGACTCTACCTGTATGGAGTATTAGACTCTACCTGTATGGAGTATTAGACTCTACCTGTATGGAGTATTAGACTCTACCTGTATGGAGTATTAGACTCTACCTGTATGGAGTATTAGACTCTACCTGTATGGAGTATTAGACTCTACCTGTCTGGAGTATTAGACTCTACCTGTATGGAGTATTAGACTCTACCTGTATGGTGTATTAGACTCTACATTAGACTCTACTTGTATGGAGTATTAGACTCTACCTGTATGGAGTATTAGACTCTACATTAGACTCTACCTGTACAGAGTATTAGACTCTACCTGTATGGAGTATTAGACTCTACCTGTATGGAGTATTAGACTCTACCTGTACGGAGTATTAGACTCTACCTGTATGGAGTATTAGAGTCTACCTGTATGGAGTATTAGACTCTACCTGTACGGTGTATTAGACTCCACATGTATGGAGTATTAGACTCTACCTGTATGGAGTATTAGACTCTACCTGTATGGAGTATTAGACTCTACCTGTATGGAGTATTAGACTCTACCTGGATGGAGTATTAGACTCTACCTGGATGGAGTATTAGACTCTACCTGTATGGAGTATTAGACTCTACCTGTATGGTGTATTAGACTCTACCTGTATGGTGTATTAGACTCTACCTGTATGGTGTATTAGACTCTACCTGTATGGAGTATTAGACTCTACCTGTATGGAGTATTAGACTCTACCTGTATGGAGTATTAGACTCTACATTAGACTCTACCTGTATGGAGTATTAGACTCCACCTGTATGGAGTATTAGACTCTACATTAGACTCTACCTGTATGGAGTATTAGACTCTACCTGTATGGAGTATTAGACTCTACCTGTATGGTGTATTAGACTCTACCTGTATGGAGTATTAGACTCTACCTGTATGGAGTATTAGACTCTACCTGTATGGAGTATTAGACTCCACCTGTATGGAGTATTAGACTCTACATTAGACTCTACCTGTATGGAGTATTAGACTCTACCTGTATGGAGTATTAGACTCTACCTGTATGGAGTATTAGACTCTACATTAGACTCTACCTGTATGGAGTATTAGACTCCACCTGTATGGAGTATTAGACTCTACATTAGACTCTACCTGTATGGAGTATTAGACTCTACCTGTATGGAGTATTAGACTCTACCTGTATGGAGTATTAGACTCTACCTGTATGGAGTATTAGACTCTACCTGTATGGAGTATTAGACTCTACATTAGACTCTACCTGTATGGAGTATTAGACTCTACCTGTATGGAGTATTAGACTCTACCTGTACGGAGTATTAGACTCTACCTGTACGGAGTATTAGACTCTACCTGTATGGAGTATTAGACTCTACCTGTATGGAGTATTAGACTCTACCTGTATGGAGTATTAGACTCTACATTAGACTCTACCTGTATGGATTTTTAGACTCTACCTGTATGGAGTATTAGACTCTACCTGTATGGAGTATTAGACTCTACCTGTACGGAGTATTAGACTCTACCTGTACGGAGTATTAGACTCTACCTGTACGGGGTATTAGACTCTACCTGTATGGAGTATTAGACTCTACCTGTATGGAGTATTACACTCTACCTGTATGGAGTATTAGACTCTACCTGTATGGAGTATTAGACTCTACCTGTATGGAGTATTAGACTCTACCTGTATGGAGTATTAGACTCTACATTAGACTCTACCTGTATGGAGTATTAGACACTACATTAGACTCTACCTGTATGGAGTATTAGACTCTACATTAGACTCTACCTGTATGGAGTATTAGACTCTACCTGTATGGTGTATTAGACTCTACCTGTATGGAGTATTAGACTCTACCTGTATGGAGTATTAGACTCTACCTGTATGGAGTATTAGACTCTACCTGTATGGAGTATTAGACTCTACATTAGACTCTACCTGTATGGAGTATTAGACTCCACCTGTATGGAGTATTAGACTCTACATTAGACTCTACCTGTATGGAGTATTAGACTCTACCTGTATGGAGTATTAGACTCTACCTGTATGGAGTATTAGACTCTACCTGTATGGTGTATTAGACTCTACCTGTATGGAGTATTAGACTCTACATTAGACTCTACCTGTATGGAGTATTAGACTCTACCTGTATGGAGTATTAGACTCTACCTGTACGGAGTATTAGACTCTACCTGTACGGAGTATTAGACTCTACCTGTATGGAGTATTAGACTCTACCTGTATGGAGTATTAGACTCTACCTGTATGGAGTATTAGACTCTACATTAGACTCTACCTGTATGGATTTTTAGACTCTACCTGTATGGAGTATTAGACTCTACCTGTATGGAGTATTAGACTCTACCTGTACGGAGTATTAGACTCTACCTGTACGGAGTATTAGACTCTACCTGTACGGAGTATTAGACTCTACCTGTATGGAGTATTAGACTCTACATGTATGGAGTATTAGACTCTACCTGTATGGAGTATTAGACTCTACATTAGACTCTACCTGTATGGAGTATTAGACTCTACCTGTATGGAGTATTAGACTCTACATTAGACTCTACCTGTATGGAGTATTAGACTCTACCTGTATGGAGTATTAGACTCTACCTGTATGGAGTATTAGACTCTACCTGTATGGAGTATTAGACTCTACCTGTATGGAGTATTAGACTCTACCTGTATGGAGTATTAGACTCTACCTGTATGGAGTATTAGACTCTACCTGTATGGAGTATTAGACTCTACCTGTATGGAGTATTAGACTCTACATTAGACTCTACCTGTATGGAGTATTAGACACTACATTAGACTCTACCTGTATGGAGTATTAGACTCTACCTGTATGGAGTATTAGACTCTACATTAGACTCTACATGTATGGAGTATTAGACTCTACCTGTATGGTGTATTAGACTCTACCTGTATGGAGTATTAGACGCTACCTGTATGGAGTATTAGACTCTACCTGTATGGAGTATTAGACTCTACCTGTATGGAGTATTAGACTCTACCTGTATGGAGTATTAGACTCTACCTGTATGGAGTATTAGACTCTACCTGTATGGAGTATTAGACTCTACCTGTATGGAGTATTAGACTCTACCTGTATGGAGTATTAGACTCTACCTGTATGGAGTATTAGACTCTACCTGTATGGAGTATTAGACTCTACATTAGACTCTACCTGTATGTGTATTAGACTCTACCTGTATGGAGTATTAGACTCTACCTGTATGGAGTATTAGACTCTACCTGTATGGTGTATTAGACTCTACCTGTATGGTGTATTAGACTCTACATTAGACTCTACCTGTATGTGTATTAGACTCTACCTGTATGGAGTATTAGACTCTACCTGTATGGAGTATTAGACTCTACCTGTATGGTGTATTAGACTCTACATTAGACTCTACCTGTATGGAGTATTAGACTCTACATGTATGGAGTATTAGACTCTACATTAGACTCTACCTGTACGGAGTATTAGACTCTACCTGTATGGAGTATTAGACTCTTCCTTTATGGAGTATTAGACTCTACCTGTACGGAGTATTAGACTCTACCTGTATGGAGTATTAGAGTCTAACTGTATGGAGTATTAGACTCTACCTGTATAGAGTATTAGACTACCTGTATAGAGTATTAGACTCTACCTGTATAGAGTATTAGACTCTACATTCGACTCTACCTGTATGGAGTATTAGACTCTACCTGTATGGAGTATTAGACTCTACCTGTATGGAGTATTAGACTCTACCTGTATGGAGTATTAGACTCTACCTGTATGGAGTATTAGACTCTACCTGTATGGAGTATTAGACTCTACAATAGACTCTACCTGTATGGAGTATTAGACTCTACCTGTATGGAGTATTAGACTCTACCTGTATGGAGTATTAGACTCTACCTGGATGGAGTATTAGACTCTACCTGGATGGAGTATTAGACTCTACCTGTATGGAGTATTAGACTCTACCTGTATGGTGTATTAGACTCTACCTGTATGGTGTATTAGACTCTACCTGTATGGTGTATTAGACTCTACCTGTATGGTGTATTAGACTCTACCTGTATGGTGTATTAGACTCTACCTGCATGGTGTATTAGACTCTACCTGTATGGAGTATTAGACTCTACCTGTATGGAGTATTAGACTCTACCTGTATTGAGTATTAGACTCTACATTAGACTCTACCTGTATGGAGTATTAGACTCCACCTGTATGGAGTATTAGACTCTACATTAGACTCTACCTGTATGGAATATTAGACTCTACCTGTATGGAGTATTAGACTCTACCTGTATGGAGTATTAGACTCTACCTGTATGGAGTATTAGACTCTACCTGTATGGTGTATTAGACTCTACCTGTATGGAGTTTTAGACTCTACATTAGACTCTACCTGTATGGAGTATTAGACTCTACCTGTATGGAGTATTAGACTCTACCTGTACGGAGTATTAGACTCTACCTGTACGGAGTATTAGACTCTACCTGTACGGAGTATTAGACTCTACCTGTATGGAGTATTAGACTCTACCTGTATGGAGTATTAGACTCTACATTAGACTCTACCTGTATGGATTTTTAGACTCTACCTGTATGGAGTATTAGACTCTACCTGTATGGAGTATTGGACTCTACCTGTACGGAGTATTAGACTCTACCTGTACGGAGTATTAGACTCTACCTGTACGGGGTATTAGACTCTACCTGTATGGAGTATTAGACTCTACCTGTATGGAGTATTAGACTCTACCTGTATGGAGTATTAGACTCTACATTAGACTCTACCTGTATGGAGTATTAGACTCTACCTGTATGGAGTATTAGACTCTACATTAGACTCTACCTGTATGGAGTATTAGACTCTACCTGTATGGAGTATTAGACTCTACCTGTATGGAGTATTAGACTCTACATTAGACTCTACCTGTATGGAGTATTAGACTCCACCTGTATGGAGTATTAGACTCTACATTAGACTCTACCTGTATGGAATATTAGACTCTACCTGTATGCAGTATTAGACTCTACCTGTATGGAGTATTAGACTCTACCTGTATGGAGTATTAGACTCTACCTGTATGGTGTATTAGACTCTACCTGTATGGAGTTTTAGACTCTACATTAGACTCTACCTGTATGGAGTATTAGACTCTACCTGTATGGAGTATTAGACTCTACCTGTACGGAGTATTAGACTCTACCTGTATGGAGTATTAGACTCTACCTGTATGGAGTATTAGACTCTACATTAGACTCTACCTGTATGGATTTTTAGACTCTACCTGTATGGAGTATTAGACTCTACCTGTATGGAGTATTAGACTCTACCTGTACGGAGTATTAGACTCTACCTGTACGGAGTATTAGACTCTACCTGTACGGGGTATTAGACTCTACCTGTATGGAGTATTAGACTCTACCTGTATGGAGTATTAGACTCTACCTGTATGGAGTATTAGACTCTACATTAGACTCTACCTGTATGGAGTATTAGACTCTACCTGTATGGAGTATTAGACTCTACATTAGACTCTACCTGTATGGAGTATTAGACTCTACCTGTATGGAGTATTATACTCTACCTGTATGGAGTATTAGACTCTACCTGTATGGAGTATTAGACTCTACCTGTATGGTGTATTAGACTCTACCTGTATGGAGTATTAGACTCTACCTGTATGGAGTATTAGACTCTACCTGTATGGAGTATTAGACTCTACCTGTATGGAGTATTAGACTCTACCTGTATGGAGTATTAGACTCTACATTAGACTCTACCTGTATGGAGTATTAGACACTACATTAGACTCTACCTGTATGGAGTATTAGACACTACCTGTATGGAGTATTAGACTCTACATTAGACTCTACCTGTATGGAGTATTAGACTCTACCTGTATGGTGTATTAGACTCTACCTTTATGGAGTATTAGACTCTACCTGTATGGAGTATTAGACTCTACCTGTATGGTGTATTAGACTCTACCTGTATGGAGTATTAGACTCTACCTGTATGGAGTATTAGACTCTACCTGTATGGAGTATTAGACTCTACCTGTATGGAGTATTAGACTCTACCTGTATGGAGTATTAGACTCTACTTGTATGGAGTATTAGACTCTACCTGTATGGAGTATTAGACTCTACATTAGACTCTACCTGTATGTGTATTAGACTCTACCTGTATGGAGTATTAGACTCTACCTGTATGGAGTATTAGACTCTACCTGTATGGTGTATTAGACTCTACCTGTATGGTGTATTAGACTCTACATTAGACTCTACCTGTATGTGTATTAGACTCTACCTGTATGGAGTATTAGACTCTACCTGTATGGAGTATTAGACTCTACCTGTATGGAGTATTAGACTCTACATTAGACTCTACCTGTATGGTGTATTAGACTCTACCTGTATGGAGTATTAGACTCTACCTGTATGGAGTATTAGACTCTACCTGTATGGAGAATTAGACTCTACCTGTATGGAGTAGTAGACTCTACCTGTATGGAGTATTAGACTCTACCTGTATGGAGTATTAGACTCTACCTGTATGGAGTATTAGACTCTACCTGTATGGAGTATTAGACTCTACCTGTATGGAGTATTAGACTCTACCTGTATGGAGTATTAGACTCTACCTGTATGGAGTATTAGACTCTACCTGTCTGGAGTATTAGACTCTACCTGTATGGAGTATTAGACTCTACCTGTATGGTGTATTAGACTCTACATTAGACTCTACTTGTATGGAGTATTAGACTCTACCTGTATGGAGTATTAGACTCTACATTAGACTCTACCTGTACAGAGTATTAGACTCTACCTGTATGGAGTATTAGACTCTACCTGTATGGAGTATTAGACTCTACCTGTACGGAGTATTAGACTCTACCTGTATGGAGTATTAGAGTCTACCTGTATGGAGTATTAGACTCTACCTGTACGGTGTATTAGACTCCACCTGTATGGAGTATTAGACTCTACCTGTATGGAGTATTAGACTCTACCTGTATGGAGTATTAGACTCTACCTGTATGGAGTATTAGACTCTACCTGGATGGAGTATTAGACTCTACCTGGATGGAGTATTAGACTCTACCTGTATGGAGTATTAGACTCTACCTGTATGGTGTATTAGACTCTACCTGTATGGTGTATTAGACTCTACCTGTATGGTGTATTAGACTCTACCTGTATGGAGTATTAGACTCTACCTGTATGGAGTATTAGACTCTACCTGTATGGAGTATTAGACTCTACATTAGACTCTACCTGTATGGAGTATTAGACTCCACCTGTATGGAGTATTAGACTCTACATTAGACTCTACCTGTATGGAGTATTAGACTCTACCTGTATGGAGTATTAGACTCTACCTGTATGGAGTATTAGACTCTACCTGTATGGAGTATTAGACTCTACCTGTATGGTGTATTAGACTCTACCTGTATGGAGTTTTAGACTCTACATTAGACTCTACCTGTATGGAGTACTAGACTCTACCTGTACGGAGTATTAGACTCTACCTGTACGGAGTATTAGACTCTACCTGTATGGAGTATTAGACTCTACCTGTATGGAGTATTAGACTCTACCTGTATTGAGTATTAGACTCTACATTAGACTCTACCTGTATGGATTTTTAGACTCTACCTGTATGGAGTATTAGACTCTACCTGTATGGAGTATTAGACTCTACCTGTACGGAGTATTAGACTCTACCTGTACGGGGTATTAGACTCTACCTGTATGGAGTATTAGAGTCTACCTGTATGGAGTATTATACTCTACCTGTATGGAGTATTAGACTCTACCTGTATAGAGTATTAGACTCTACCTGTATAGAGTATTAGACTCTACCTGTATAGAGTATTGGACTCTACATTAGACTCTACCTGTATGGAGTATTAGACTCTACCTGTATGGAGTATTAGACTCTACCTGTATGGAGTATTAGACTCTACCTGTATGGAGTATTAGACTCTACCTGTATGGAGTATTAGACTCTACCTGTATGGAGTATTAGACTCTACAATAGACTCTACCTGTATGGAGTATTAGACTCTACCTGTATGGAGTATTAGACTCTAGCTGTATGGAGTATTAGACTCTACCTGGATGGAGTATTAGACTCTACCTGGATGGAGTATTAGACTCTACCTGTATGGAGTATTAGACTCTACCTGTATGGTGTATTAGACTCTACCTGTATGGTGTATTAGACTCTACCTGTATGGTGTATTAGACTCTACCTGTATGGAGTATTAGACTCTACCTGTATGGAGTATTAGACTCTACCTGTATGGAGTATTAGACTCTACATTAGACTCTACCTGTATGGAGTATTAGACTCCACCTGTATGGAGTATTAGACTCTACATTAGACTCTACCTGTATGGAGTATTAGACTCTACCTGTATGGAGTATTAGACTCTACCTGTATGGAGTATTAGACTCTACCTGTATGGAGTATTAGACTCTACCTGTATGGTGTATTAGACTCTACCTGTATGGAGTTTTAGACTCTACATTAGACTCTACCTGTATGGAGTATTAGACTCTACCTGTATGGAGTATTAGACTCTACCTGTACGGAGTATTAGACTCTACCTGTACGGAGTATTAGACTCTACCTGTATGGAGTATTAGACTCTACCTGTATGGAGTATTAGACTCTACCTGTATGGAGTATTAGACTCTACATTAGACTCTACCTGTATGGATTTTTAGACTCTACCTGTATGGAGTATTAGACTCTACCTGTATGGAGTATTAGACTCTACCTGTACGGAGTATTAGACTCTACCTGTACGGGGTATTAGACTCTACCTGTATGGAGTATTAGACTCTACCTGGATGGAGTATTAGACTCTACCTGTATTGAGTATTAGACTCTACATTAGACTCTACCTGTATGGAGTATTAGACTCTACCTGTATGGAGTATTAGACTCTACATTAGACTCTACCTGTATGGAGTATTAGACTCTACCTGTATGGAGTATTATACTCTACCTGTATGGAGTATTAGACTCTACCTGTATGGTGTATTAGACTCTACCTATATGGAGTATTAGACTCTACCTGTATGGAGTATTAGACTCTACCTGTATGGAGTATTAGACTCTACCTGTATGGAGTATTAGACTCTACCTGTATGGAGTATTAGACTCTACATTAGACTCTACCTGTATGGAGTATTAGACTCTACATTAGACTCTACCTGTATGGCGTATTAGACTCTACCTGTATGGAGTATTAGACTCTACATTAGACTCTACCTGTATGGAGTATTATACTCTACCTGTATGGAGTATTATACTCTACCTGTATGGAGTATTAGACTCTACATTAGACTCTACCTGTATGGAGTATTAGACACTACATTAGACTCTACCTGTATGGAGTATTAGACTCTACATTAGACTCTACCTGTATGGAGTATTAGACTCTACCTGTATGGTGTATTAGACTCTACCTGTATGGAGTATTAGACTCTACCTGTATGGAGTATTAGACTCTACCTGTATGGAGTATTAGACTCTACCTGTATGGAGTATTAGACTCTACATTAGACTCTACCTGTATGGAGTATTAGACTCCACCTGTATGGAGTATTAGACTCTACATTAGACTCTACCTGTATGGAGTATTAGACTCTACCTGTATGGAGTATTAGACTCTACCTGTATGGAGTATTAGACTCTACCTGTATGGTGTATTAGACTCTACCTGTATGGAGTATTAGACTCTACATTAGACTCTACCTGTATGGAGTATTAGACTCTACCTGTATGGAGTATTAGACTCTACCTGTACGGAGTATTAGACTCTACCTGTACGGAGTATTAGACTCTACCTGTATGGAGTATTAGACTCTACCTGTATGGAGTATTAGACTCTACCTGTATGGAGTATTAGACTCTACATTAGACTCTACCTGTATGGATTTTTAGACTCTACCTGTATGGAGTATTAGACTCTACCTGTATGGAGTATTAGACTCTACCTGTACGGAGTATTAGACTCTACCTGTACGGAGTATTAGACTCTACCTGTACGGAGTATTAGACTCTACCTGTATGGAGTATTAGACTCTACATGTATGGAGTATTAGACTCTACCTGTATGGAGTATTAGACTCTACATTAGACTCTACCTGTATGGAGTATTAGACTCTACCTGTATGGAGTATTAGACTCTACATTAGACTCTACCTGTATGGAGTATTAGACTCTACCTGTATGGAGTATTAGACTCTACCTGTATGGAGTATTAGACTCTACCTGTATGGAGTATTAGACTCTACCTGTATGGAGTATTAGACTCTACCTGTATGGAGTATTAGACTCTACCTGTATGGAGTATTAGACTCTACCTGTATGGAGTATTAGACTCTACCTGTATGGAGTATTAGACTCTACATTAGACTCTACCTGTATGGAGTATTAGACACTACATTAGACTCTACCTGTATGGAGTATTAGACTCTACCTGTATGGAGTATTAGACTCTACATTAGACTCTACATGTATGGAGTATTAGACTCTACCTGTATGGTGTATTAGACTCTACCTGTATGGAGTATTAGACGCTACCTGTATGGAGTATTAGACTCTACCTGTATGGAGTATTAGACTCTACCTGTATGGAGTATTAGACTCTACCTGTATGGAGTATTAGACTCTACCTGTATGGAGTATTAGACTCTACCTGTATGGAGTATTAGACTCTACCTGTATGGAGTATTAGACTCTACCTGTATGGAGTATTAGACTCTACCTGTATGGAGTATTAGACTCTACCTGTATGGAGTATTAGACTCTACATTAGACTCTACCTGTATGTGTATTAGACTCTACCTGTATGGAGTATTAGACTCTACCTGTATGGAGTATTAGACTCTACCTGTATGGTGTATTAGACTCTACCTGTATGGTGTATTAGACTCTACATTAGACTCTACCTGTATGTGTATTAGACTCTACCTGTATGGAGTATTAGACTCTACCTGTATGGAGTATTAGACTCTACCTGTATGGTGTATTAGACTCTACATTAGACTCTACCTGTATGGAGTATTAGACTCTACATGTATGGAGTATTAGACTCTACATTAGACTCTACCTGTACGGAGTATTAGACTCTACCTGTATGGAGTATTAGACTCTTCCTTTATGGAGTATTAGACTCTACCTGTACGGAGTATTAGACTCTACCTGTATGGAGTATTAGAGTCTAACTGTATGGAGTATTAGACTCTACCTGTATAGAGTATTAGACTACCTGTATAGAGTATTAGACTCTACCTGTATAGAGTATTAGACTCTACATTCGACTCTACCTGTATGGAGTATTAGACTCTACCTGTATGGAGTATTAGACTCTACCTGTATGGAGTATTAGACTCTACCTGTATGGAGTATTAGACTCTACCTGTATGGAGTATTAGACTCTACCTGTATGGAGTATTAGACTCTACAATAGACTCTACCTGTATGGAGTATTAGACTCTACCTGTATGGAGTATTAGACTCTACCTGTATGGAGTATTAGACTCTACCTGGATGGAGTATTAGACTCTACCTGGATGGAGTATTAGACTCTACCTGTATGGAGTATTAGACTCTACCTGTATGGTGTATTAGACTCTACCTGTATGGTGTATTAGACTCTACCTGTATGGTGTATTAGACTCTACCTGTATGGTGTATTAGACTCTACCTGTATGGTGTATTAGACTCTACCTGCATGGTGTATTAGACTCTACCTGTATGGAGTATTAGACTCTACCTGTATGGAGTATTAGACTCTACCTGTATGGAGTATTAGACTCTACATTAGACTCTACCTGTATGGAGTATTAGACTCCACCTGTATGGAGTATTAGACTCTACATTAGACTCTACCTGTATGGAATATTAGACTCTACCTGTATGGAGTATTAGACTCTACCTGTATGGAGTATTAGACTCTACCTGTATGGAGTATTAGACTCTACCTGTATGGTGTATTAGACTCTACCTGTATGGAGTTTTAGACTCTACATTAGACTCTACCTGTATGGAGTATTAGACTCTACCTGTATGGAGTATTAGACTCTACCTGTACGGAGTATTAGACTCTACCTGTACGGAGTATTAGACTCTACCTGTACGGAGTATTAGACTCTACCTGTATGGAGTATTAGACTCTACCTGTATGGAGTATTAGACTCTACATTAGACTCTACCTGTATGGATTTTTAGACTCTACCTGTATGGAGTATTAGACTCTACCTGTATGGAGTATTGGACTCTACCTGTACGGAGTATTAGACTCTACCTGTACGGAGTATTAGACTCTACCTGTACGGGGTATTAGACTCTACCTGTATGGAGTATTAGACTCTACCTGTATGGAGTATTAGACTCTACCTGTATGGAGTATTAGACTCTACATTAGACTCTACCTGTATGGAGTATTAGACTCTACCTGTATGGAGTATTAGACTCTACATTAGACTCTACCTGTATGGAGTATTAGACTCTACCTGTATGGAGTATTAGACTCTACCTGTATGGAGTATTAGACTCTACATTAGACTCTACCTGTATGGAGTATTAGACTCCACCTGTATGGAGTATTAGACTCTACATTAGACTCTACCTGTATGGAATATTAGACTCTACCTGTATGGAGTATTAGACTCTACCTGTATGGAGTATTAGACTCTACCTGTATGGAGTATTAGACTCTACCTGTATGGTGTATTAGACTCTACCTGTATGGAGTTTTAGACTCTACATTAGACTCTACCTGTATGGAGTATTAGACTCTACCTGTATGGAGTATTAGACTCTACCTGTACGGAGTATTAGACTCTACCTGTATGGAGTATTAGACTCTACCTGTATGGAGTATTAGACTCTACATTAGACTCTACCTGTATGGATTTTTAGACTCTACCTGTATGGAGTATTAGACTCTACCTGTATGGAGTATTAGACTCTACCTGTACGGAGTATTAGACTCTACCTGTACGGAGTATTAGACTCTACCTGTACGGGGTATTAGACTCTACCTGTATGGAGTATTAGACTCTACCTGTATGGAGTATTAGACTCTACCTGTATGGAGTATTAGACTCTACATTAGACTCTACCTGTATGGAGTATTAGACTCTACCTGTATGGAGTATTAGACTCTACATTAGACTCTACCTGTATGGAGTATTAGACTCTACCTGTATGGAGTATTATACTCTACCTGTATGGAGTATTAGACTCTACCTGTATGGAGTATTAGACTCTACCTGTATGGTGTATTAGACTCTACCTGTATGGAGTATTAGACTCTACCTGTATGGAGTATTAGACTCTACCTGTATGGAGTATTAGACTCTACCTGTATGGAGTATTAGACTCTACCTGTATGGAGTATTAGACTCTACATTAGACTCTACCTGTATGGAGTATTAGACACTACATTAGACTCTACCTGTATGGAGTATTAGACACTACCTGTATGGAGTATTAGACTCTACATTAGACTCTACCTGTATGGAGTATTAGACTCTACCTGTATGGTGTATTAGACTCTACCTTTATGGAGTATTAGACTCTACCTGTATGGAGTATTAGACTCTACCTGTATGGTGTATTAGACTCTACCTGTATGGAGTATTAGACTCTACCTGTATGGAGTATTAGACTCTACCTGTATGGAGTATTAGACTCTACCTGTATGGAGTATTAGACTCTACCTGTATGGAGTATTAGACTCTACTTGTATGGAGTATTAGACTCTACCTGTATGGAGTATTAGACTCTACATTAGACTCTACCTGTATGTGTATTAGACTCTACCTGTATGGAGTATTAGACTCTACCTGTATGGAGTATTAGACTCTACCTGTATGGTGTATTAGACTCTACCTGTATGGTGTATTAGACTCTACATTAGACTCTACCTGTATGTGTATTAGACTCTACCTGTATGGAGTATTAGACTCTACCTGTATGGAGTATTAGACTCTACCTGTATGGAGTATTAGACTCTACATTAGACTCTACCTGTATGGTGTATTAGACTCTACCTGTATGGAGTATTAGACTCTATCTGTATGGAGTATTAGACTCTACCTGTATGGAGAATTAGACTCTACCTGTATGGAGTATTAGACTCTACCTGTATGGAGTATTAGACTCTACCTGTATGGAGTATTAGACTCTACCTGTATGGAGTATTAGACTCTACCTGTATGGAGTATTAGACTCTACCTGTATGGAGTATTAGACTCTACCTGTATGGAGTATTAGACTCTACCTGTATGGAGTATTAGACTCTACCTGTCTGGAGTATTAGACTCTACCTGTATGGAGTATTAGACTCTACCTGTATGGTGTATTAGACTCTACATTAGACTCTACCTGTATGGAGTATTAGACTCTACCTGTATGGAGTATTAGACTCTACATTAGACTCTACCTGTACAGAGTATTAGACTCTACCTGTATGGAGTATTAGACTCTACCTGTATGGAGTATTAGACTCTACCTGTACGGAGTATTAGACTCTACCTGTATGGAGTATTAGAGTCTACCTGTATGGAGTATTAGACTCTACCTGTACGGTGTATTAGACTCCACCTGTATGGAGTATTAGACTCTACCTGTATGGAGTATTAGACTCTACCTGTATGGAGTATTAGACTCTACCTGTATGGAGTATTAGACTCTACCTGGATGGAGTATTAGACTCTACCTGGATGGAGTATTAGACTCTACCTGTATGGAGTATTAGACTCTACCTGTATGGTGTATTAGACTCTACCTGTATGGTGTATTAGACTCTACCTGTATGGTGTATTAGACTCTACCTGTATGGAGTATTAGACTCTACCTGTATGGAGTATTAGACTCTACCTGTATGGAGTATTAGACTCTACATTAGACTCTACCTGTATGGAGTATTAGACTCCACCTGTATGGAGTATTAGACTCTACATTAGACTCTACCTGTATGGAGTATTAGACTCTACCTGTATGGAGTATTAGACTCTACCTGTATGGAGTATTAGACTCTACCTGTATGGAGTATTAGACTCTACCTGTATGGTGTATTAGACTCTACCTGTATGGAGTATTAGACTCTACCTGTATGGAGTATTAGACTCTACCTGTATGGTGTATTAGACTCTACCTGTATGGTGTATTAGACTCTACCTGTATGGTGTATTAGACTCTACCTGTATGGAGTATTAGACTCTACCTGTATGGAGTATTAGACTCTACCTGTATGGAGTATTAGACTCTACATTAGACTCTACCTGTATGGAGTATTAGACTCCACCTGTATGGAGTATTAGACTCTACATTAGACTCTACCTGTATGGAGTATTAGACTCTACCTGTATGGAGTATTAGACTCTACCTGTATGGAGTATTAGACTCTACCTGTATGGAGTATTAGACTCTACCTGTATGGTGTATTAGACTCTACCTGTATGGAGTTTTAGACTCTACATTAGACTCTACCTGTATGGAGTATTAGACTCTACCTGTACGGAGTATTAGACTCTACCTGTACGGAGTATTAGACTCTACCTGTATGGAGTATTAGACTCTACCTGTATGGAGTATTAGACTCTACCTGTATGGAGTATTAGACTCTACATTAGACTCTACCTGTATGGATTTTTAGACTCTACCTGTATGGAGTATTAGACTCTACCTGTATGGAGTATTAGACTCTACCTGTACGGAGTATTAGACTCTACCTGTACGGGGTATTAGACTCTACCTGTATGGAGTATTAGAGTCTACCTGTATGGAGTATTAGACTCTACCTGTATGGAGTATTAGACTCTACCTGTATAGAGTATTAGACTCTACCTGTATGGAGTATTAGACTCTACCTGTATAGAGTATTGGACTCTACATTAGACTCTACCTGTATGGAGTATTAGACTCTACCTGTATGGAGTATTAGACTCTACCTGTATGGAGTATTAGACTCTACCTGTATGGAGTATTAGACTCTACCTGTATGGAGTATTAGACTCTACCTGTATGGAGTATTAGACTCTACAATAGACTCTACCTGTATGGAGTATTAGACTCTACCTGTATGGAGTATTAGACTCTACCTGTATGGAGTATTAGACTCTACCTGGATGGAGTATTAGACTCTACCTGGATGGAGTATTAGACTCTACCTGTATGGAGTATTAGACTCTACCTGTATGGTGTATTAGACTCTACCTGTATGGTGTATTAGACTCTACCTGTATGGTGTATTAGACTCTACCTGTATGGAGTATTAGACTCTACCTGTATGGAGTATTAGACTCTACCTGTATGGAGTATTAGACTCTACATTAGACTCTACCTGTATGGAGTATTAGACTCCACCTGTATGGAGTATTAGACTCTACATTAGACTCTACCTGTATGGAGTATTAGACTCTACCTGTATGGAGTATTAGACTCTACCTGTATGGAGTATTAGACTCTACCTGTATGGAGTATTAGACTCTACCTGTATGGTGTATTAGACTCTACCTGTATGGAGTTTTAGACTCTACATTAGACTCTACCTGTATGGAGTATTAGACTCTACCTGTATGGAGTATTAGACTCTACCTGTACGGAGTATTAGACTCTACCTGTACGGAGTATTAGACTCTACCTGTATGGAGTATTAGACTCTACCTGTATGGAGTATTAGACTCTACCTGTATGGAGTATTAGACTCTACATTAGACTCTACCTGTATGGATTTTTAGACTCTACCTGTATGGAGTATTAGACTCTACCTGTATGGAGTATTAGACTCTACCTGTACGGAGTATTAGACTCTACCTGTACGGGGTATTAGACTCTACCTGTATGGAGTATTAGACTCTACCTGGATGGAGTATTAGACTCTACCTGTATGGAGTATTAGACTCTACATTAGACTCTACCTGTATGGAGTATTAGACTCTACCTGTATGGAGTATTAGACTCTACATTAGACTCTACCTGTATGGAGTATTAGACTCTACCTGTATGGAGTATTAGACTCTACCTGTATGGAGTATTAGACTCTACCTGTATGGTGTATTAGACTCTACCTGTATGGAGTATTAGACTCTACCTGTATGGAGTATTAGACTCTACCTGTATGGAGTATTAGACTCTACCTGTATGGAGTATTAGACTCTACCTGTATGGAGTATTAGACTCTACATTAGACTCTACCTGTATGGAGTATTAGACTCTACATTAGACTCTACCTGTATGGAGTATTAGACTCTACCTGTATGGAGTATTAGACTCTACATTAGACTCTACCTGTATGGAGTATTAGACTCTACCTGTATGGAGTATTAGACTCTACCTGTATGGAGTATTAGACTCTACATTAGACTCTACCTGTATGTGTATTAGACTCTACCTGTATGGAGTATTAGACTCTACCTGTATGGAGTATTAGACTCTACCTGTATGGTGTATTAGACTCTACCTGTATGGAGTATTAGACTCTACATTAGACTCTACCTGTATGGTGTATTAGACTCTACCTGTATGGAGTATTAGACTCTACCTGTATGGAGTATTAGACTCTACCTGTATGGAGAATTAGACTCTACCTGTATGGAGTAGTAGACTCTACCTGTATGGAGTATTAGACTCTACCTGTATGGAGTATTAGACTCTACCTGTATGGAGTATTAGACTCTACCTGTATGGAGTATTAGACTCTACCTGTATGGAGTATTAGACTCTACCTGTATGGAGTATTAGACTCTACCTGTATGGAGTATTAGACTCTACCTGTATGGAGTATTAGACTCTACCTGTATGGTGTATTAGACTCTACATTAGACTCTACCTGTATGGAGTATTAGACTCTACCTGTATGGAGTATTAGACTCTACCTGTACGGAGTATTAGACTCTACCTGTATGGAGTATTAGACTCTACCTGTATGGAGTATTAGACTCTACCTGTATGGAGTATTAGACTCTACCTGTATGGAGTATTAGACTCTACCTGTACGGAGTATTAGACTCTACCTGTATGGAGTATTAGAGTCTACCTGTATGGAGTATTAGACTCTACCTGTACGGTGTATTAGACTCCACCTGTATGGAGTATTAGACTCTACCTGTATGGAGTATTAGACTCTACCTGTATGGAGTATTAGACTCTACCTGTATGGAGTATTAGACTCTACCTGGATGGAGTATTAGACTCTACCTGGATGGAGTATTAGACTCTACCTGTATGGAGTATTAGACTCTACCTGTATGGTGTATTAGACTCTACCTGTATGGTGTATTAGACTCTACCTGTATGGTGTATTAGACTCTACCTGTATGGAGTATTAGACTCTACCTGTATGGAGTATTAGACTCTACCTGTATGGAGTATTAGACTCTACATTAGACTCTACCTGTATGGAGTATTAGACTCCACCTGTATGGAGTATTAGACTCTACATTAGACTCTACCTGTATGGAGTATTAGACTCTACCTGTATGGAGTATTAGACTCTACCTGTATGGAGTATTAGACTCTACCTGTATGGAGTATTAGACTCTACCTGTATGGAGTATTAGACTCTACCTGTATGGAGTATTAGACTCTACATTAGACTCTACCTGTATGGAGTATTAGACTCTACCTGTACGGAGTATTAGACTCTACCTGTACGGAGTATTAGACTCTACCTGTATGGAGTATTAGACTCTACCTGTATGGAGTATTAGACTCTACCTGTATGGAGTATTAGACTCTACATTAGACTCTACCTGTATGGAGTATTAGACTCTACCTGTATGGAGTATTAGACTCTACCTGTATGGAGTATTAGACTCTACCTGTATAGAGTATTAGACTCTACCTGTATAGAGTATTAGACTCTACCTGTATAGAGTATTAGACTCTACATTAGACTCTACCTGTATGGAGTATTAGACTCTACCTGTATGGAGTATTAGACTCTACCTGTATGGAGTATTAGACTCTACCTGTATGGAGTATTAGACTCTACCTGTATGGAGTATTAGACTCTACCTGTATGGAGTATTAGACTCTACATTAGACTCTACCTGTATGGAGTATTAGACTCCACCTGTATGGAGTATTAGACTCTACATTAGACTCTACCTGTATGGAATATTAGACTCTACCTGTATGGAGTATTAGACTCTACCTGTATGGAGTATTAGACTCTACCTGTATGGTGTATTAGACTCTACCTGTATGGAGTTTTAGACTCTACATTAGACTCTACCTGTATGGAGTATTAGACTCTACCTGTATGGAGTATTAGACTCTACCTGTACGGAGTATTAGACTCTACCTGTACGGAGTATTAGACTCTACCTGTATGGAGTATTAGGCTCTACCTGTATGGAGTATTAGACTCTACCTGTATGGAGTATTAGACTCTACATTAGACTCTACCTGTATGGATTTTTAGACTCTACCTGTATGGAGTATTAGACTCTACCTGTATGGAGTATTAGACTCTACCTGTATGGAGTATTAGACACTACCTGTATGGAGTATTAGACTCTACCTGTATGGAGTATTAGACTCTACCTGTATGGAGTATTAGACTCTACATTAGACTCTACCTGTATGGAGTATTAGACACTACATTAGACTCTACCTGTATGGAGTATTAGACTCTACCTGTATGGAGTATTAGACTCTACATTAGACTCTACCTGTATGGAGTATTAGACTCTACCTGTATGGTGTATTAGACTCTACCTGTATGGAGTATTAGACTCTACCTGTATAGAGTATTAGACTCTACCTGTATGGAGTATTAGACTCCACCTGTATGGAGTATTAGACTCTACATTAGACTCTACCTGTATGGAGTATTAGACTCTACCTGTATGGAGTATTAGACTCTACCTGTATGGAGTATTAGACTCTACATTAGACTCTACCTGTATGGAGTATTAGACTCCACCTGTATGGAGTATTAGACTCTACATTAGACTCTACCTGTATGGAGTATTAGACTCTACCTGTATGGAGTATTAGACTCTACCTGTATGGAGTATTAGACTCTACCTGTATGGAGTATTAGACTCTACCTGTATGGAGTATTAGACTCTACATTAGACTCTACCTGTATGGAGTATTAGACTCTACCTGTATGGAGTATTAGACTCTACCTGTACGGAGTATTAGACTCTACCTGTACGGAGTATTAGACTCTACATTAGACTCTACCTGTATGGAGTATTAGACTCCACCTGTATGGAGTATTAGACTCTACATTAGACTCTACCTGTATGGAGTATTAGACTCTACCTGTATGGAGTATTAGACTCTACCTGTATGGAGTATTAGACTCTACATTAGACTCTACCTGTATGGAGAATTAGACTCTACCTGTATGGTGTATTAGACTCTACCTGTATGGAGTTTTAGACTCTACATTAGACTCTACCTGTATGGAGTATTAGACTCTACCTGTATGGAGTATTAGACTCTACCTGTACGGAGTATTAGACTCTACCTGTACGGAGTATTAGACTCTACCTGTATGGAGTTTTAGACTCTACCTGTATGGAGTATTAGACTCTACCTGTATGGAGTATTAGACTCTACATTAGACTCTACCTGTATGGATTTTTAGACTCTACCTGTATGGAGTATTAGACTCTACCTGTATGGAGTATTAGACTCTACCTGTACGGAGTATTAGACTCTACCTGTACGGAGTATTAGACTCTACCTGTACGGGGTATTAGACTCTACCTGTATGGAGTATTAGACTCTACCTGTAATGAGTATTACACTCTACCTGTATGGAGTATTAGACTCTACCTGTATGGAGTATTAGACTCTACCTGTATGGAGTATTAGACTCTACCTGTATGGAGTATTAGACTCTACATTAGACTCTACCTGTATGGAGTATTAGACACTACATTAGACTCTACCTGTATAGAGTATTAGACTCTACCTGTATGGAGTATTAGACTCTACATTAGACTCTACCTGTATGGAGTATTAGACTCTACCTGTATGGTGTATTAGACTCTACCTGTATGGAGTATTAGACTCTACCTGTATGGAGTATTAGACTCTACATTAGACTCTACCTGTATGGATTTTTAGACTCTACCTGTATGGAGTATTAGACTCTACCTGTACGGAGTATTAGACTCTACCTGTACGGAGTATTAGACTCTACCTGTATGGAGTATTAGACTCTACCTGTATGGAGTATTAGACTCTACCTGTATGGAGTATTAGACTCTACATTAGACTCTACCTGTATGGATTTTTAGACTCTACCTGTATGGAGTATTAGACTCTACCTGTATGGAGTATTAGACTCTACCTGTACGGAGTATTAGACTCTACCTGTACGGAGTATTAGACTCTACCTGTACGGGGTATTAGACTCTACCTGTATGGAGTATTAGACTCTACCTGTATGGAGTATTAGACTCTACCTGTATGGAGTATTAGACTCTACCTGTATGGAGTATTAGACTCTACATGTATGGAGTATTAGACTCTACCTGTATGGAGTATTAGACTCTACATTAGACTCTACCTGTATGGAGTATTAGACACTACATTAGACTCTACCTGTATGGAGTATTAGACTCTACCTGTATGGAGTATTAGACTCTACATTAGACTCTACCTGTATGGAGTATTAGACTCTACCTGTATGGTGTATTAGACTCTACCTGTATGGAGTATTAGACTCTACCTGTATGGAGTATTAGACTCTACCTGTATGGAGTATTAGACTCCACCTGTATGGAGTATTAGACTCTACATTAGACTCTACCTGTATGGAGTATTAGACTCTACCTGTATGGAGTATTAGACTCTACCTGTATGGAGTATTAGACTCTACATTAGACTCTACCTGTATGGAGTATTAGACTCCACCTGTATGGAGTATTAGACTCTACATTAGACTCTACCTGTATGGAGTATTAGACTCTACCTGTATGGAGTATTAGACTCTACCTGTATGGAGTATTAGACTCTACCTGTATGGAGTATTAGACTCTACCTGTATGGAGTATTAGACTCTACATTAGACTCTACCTGTATGGAGTATTAGACTCTACCTGTATGGAGTATTAGACTCTACCTGTACGGAGTATTAGACTCTACCTGTACGGAGTATTAGACTCTACCTGTATGGAGTATTAGACTCTACCTGTATGGAGTATTAGACTCTACCTGTATGGAGTATTAGACTCTACATTAGACTCTACCTGTATGGATTTTTAGACTCTACCTGTATGGAGTATTAGACTCTACCTGTATGGAGTATTAGACTCTACCTGTACGGAGTATTAGACTCTACCTGTACGGAGTATTAGACTCTACCTGTATGGAGTATTAGACTCTACCTGTATGGAGTATTAGACTCTACCTGTATGGAGTATTAGACTCTACATTAGACTCTACCTGTATGGATTTTTAGACTCTACCTGTATGGAGTATTAGACTCTACCTGTATGGAGTATTAGACTCTACCTGTACGGAGTATTAGACTCTACCTGTACGGAGTATTAGACTCTACCTGTACGGGGTATTAGACTCTACCTGTATGGAGTATTAGACTCTACCTGTATGGAGTATTAGACTCTACCTGTATGGAGTATTAGACTCTACCTGTATGGAGTATTAGACTCTACATGTATGGAGTATTAGACTCTACCTGTATGGAGTATTAGACTCTACATTAGACTCTACCTGTATGGAGTATTAGACACTACATTAGACTCTACCTGTATGGAGTATTAGACTCTACCTGTATGGAGTATTAGACTCTACATTAGACTCTACCTGTATGGAGTATTAGACTCTACCTGTATGGTGTATTAGACTCTACCTGTATGGAGTATTAGACTCTACCTGTATGGAGTATTAGACTCTACCTGTATGGAGTATTAGACTCCACCTGTATGGAGTATTAGACTCTACATTAGACTCTACCTGTATGGAGTATTAGACTCTACCTGTATGGAGTATTAGACTCTACCTGTATGGAGTATTAGACTCTACATTAGACTCTACCTGTATGGAGTATTAGACTCCACCTGTATGGAGTATTAGACTCTACATTAGACTCTACCTGTATGGAGTATTAGACTCTACCTGTATGGAGTATTAGACTCTACCTGTATGGAGTATTAGACTCTACCTGTATGGAGTATTAGACTCTACCTGTATGGAGTATTAGACTCTACATTAGACTCTACCTGTATGGAGTATTAGACTCTACCTGTATGGAGTATTAGACTCTACCTGTACGGAGTATTAGACTCTACCTGTACGGAGTATTAGACTCTACCTGTATGGAGTATTAGACTCTACCTGTATGGAGTATTAGACTCTACCTGTATGGAGTATTAGACTCTACATTAGACTCTACCTGTATGGATTTTTAGACTCTACCTGTATGGAGTATTAGACTCTACCTGTATGGAGTATTAGACTCTACCTGTACGGAGTATTAGACTCTACCTGTACGGAGTATTAGACTCTACCTGTACGGGGTATTAGACTCTACCTGTATGGAGTATTAGACTCTACCTGTATGGAGTATTACACTCTACCTGTATGGAGTATTAGACTCTACCTGTATGGAGTATTAGACTCTACCTGTATGGAGTATTAGACTCTACCTGTATGGAGTATTAGACTCTACATTAGACTCTACCTGTATGGAGTATTAGACACTACATTAGACTCTACCTGTATGGAGTATTAGACTCTACCTGTATGGAGTATTAGACTCTACATTAGACTCTACCTGTATGGAGTATTAGACTCTACCTGTATGGTGTATTAGACTCTACCTGTATGGAGTATTAGACTCTACCTGTATGGAGTATTAGACTCTACCTGTATGGAGTATTAGACTCTACCTGTATGGAGTATTAGACTCTACATTAGACTCTACCTGTATGGAGTATTAGACTCCACCTGTATGGAGTATTAGACTCTACATTAGACTCTACCTGTATGGAGTATTAGACTCTACCTGTATGGAGTATTAGACTCTACCTGTATGGAGTATTAGACTCTACCTGTATGGTGTATTAGACTCTACCTGTATGGAGTATTAGACTCTACATTAGACTCTACCTGTATGGAGTATTAGACTCTACCTGTATGGAGTATTAGACTCTACCTGTACGGAGTATTAGACTCTACCTGTACGGAGTATTAGACTCTACCTGTATGGAGTATTAGACTCTACCTGTATGGAGTATTAGACTCTACCTGTATGGAGTATTAGACTCTACATTAGACTCTACCTGTATGGATTTTTAGACTCTACCTGTATGGAGTATTAGACTCTACCTGTATGGAGTATTAGACTCTACCTGTACGGAGTATTAGACTCTACATTAGACTCTACCTGTACGGAGTATTAGACTCTACCTGTATGGAGTATTAGACTCTACATGTATGGAGTATTAGACTCTACCTGTATGGAGTATTAGACTCTACATTAGACTCTACCTGTATGGAGTATTAGACTCTACCTGTATGGAGTATTAGACTCTACATTAGACTCTACCTGTATGGAGTATTAGACTCTACCTGTATGGAGTATTAGACTCTACCTGTATGGAGTATTAGACTCTACCTGTATGGAGTATTAGACTCTACCTGTATGGAGTATTAGACTCTACCTGTATGGAGTATTAGACTCTACCTGTATGGAGTATTAGACTCTACCTGTATGGAGTATTAGACTCTACATTAGACTCTACCTGTATGGAGTATTAGACACTACATTAGACTCTACCTGTATGGAGTATTAGACTCTACCTGTATGGAGTATTAGACTCTACCTGTATGGAGTATTAGACTCTACCTGTATGGAGTATTAGACTCTACCTGTATGGAGTATTAGACTCTACCTGTATGGAGTATTAGACTCTACCTGTATGGAGTATTAGACTCTACCTGTATGGAGTATTAGACTCTACCTGTATGGAGTATTAGACTCTACCTGTATGGAGTATTAGACTCTACCTGTATGGAGTATTAGACTCTACCTGTATGGAGTATTAGACTCTACCTGTATGGAGTATTAGACTCTACCTGTATGGAGTATTAGACTCTACCTGTATGGAGTATTAGACTCTACATTAGACTCTACCTGTATGTGTATTAGACTCTACCTGTATGGAGTATTAGACTCTACCTGTATGGAGTATTAGACTCTACCTGTATGGTGTATTAGACTCTACCTGTATGGTGTATTAGACTCTACATTAGACTCTACCTGTATGTGTATTAGACTCTACCTGTATGGAGTATTAGACTCTACCTGTATGGAGTATTAGACTCTACCTGTATGGTGTATTAGACTCTACATTAGACTCTACCTGTATGGAGTATTAGACTCTACCTGTATGGAGTATTAGACTCTTCCTTTATGGAGTATTAGACTCTACCTGTACGGAGTATTAGACTCTACCTGTATGGAGTATTAGAGTCTAACTGTATGGAGTATTAGACTCTACCTGTATAGAGTATTAGACTACCTGTATAGAGTATTAGACTCTACCTGTATAGAGTATTAGACTCTACATTCGACTCTACCTGTATGGAGTATTAGACTCTACCTGTATGGAGTATTAGACTCTACCTGTATGGAGTATTAGACTCTACCTGTATGGAGTATTAGACTCTACCTGTATGGAGTATTAGACTCTACCTGTATGGAGTATTAGACTCTACAATAGACTCTACCTGTATGGAGTATTAGACTCTACCTGTATGGAGTATTAGACTCTACCTGTATGGAGTATTAGACTCTACCTGGATGGAGTATTAGACTCTACCTGGATGGAGTATTAGACTCTACCTGTATGGAGTATTAGACTCTACCTGTATGGTGTATTAGACTCTACCTGTATGGTGTATTAGACTCTACCTGTATGGTGTATTAGACTCTACCTGTATGGTGTATTAGACTCTACCTGTATGGTGTATTAGACTCTACCTGCATGGTGTATTAGACTCTACCTGTATGGAGTATTAGACTCTACCTGTATGGAGTATTAGACTCTACCTGTATGGAGTATTAGACTCTACATTAGACTCTACCTGTATGGAGTATTAGACTCCACCTGTATGGAGTATTAGACTCTACATTAGACTCTACCTGTATGGAATATTAGACTCTACCTGTATGGAGTATTAGACTCTACCTGTATGGAGTATTAGACTCTACCTGTATGGAGTATTAGACTCTACCTGTATGGTGTATTAGACTCTACCTGTATGGAGTTTTAGACTCTACATTAGACTCTACCTGTATGGAGTATTAGACTCTACCTGTATGGAGTATTAGACTCTACCTGTACGGAGTATTAGACTCTACCTGTACGGAGTATTAGACTCTACCTGTACGGAGTATTAGACTCTACCTGTATGGAGTATTAGACTCTACCTGTATGGAGTATTAGACTCTACATTAGACTCTACCTGTATGGATTTTTAGACTCTACCTGTATGGAGTATTAGACTCTACCTGTATGGAGTATTGGACTCTACCTGTACGGAGTATTAGACTCTACCTGTACGGAGTATTAGACTCTACCTGTACGGGGTATTAGACTCTACCTGTATGGAGTATTAGACTCTACCTGTATGGAGTATTAGACTCTACCTGTATGGAGTATTAGACTCTACATTAGACTCTACCTGTATGGAGTATTAGACTCTACCTGTATGGAGTATTAGACTCTACATTAGACTCTACCTGTATGGAGTATTAGACTCTACCTGTATGGAGTATTAGACTCTACCTGTATGGAGTATTAGACTCTACATTAGACTCTACCTGTATGGAGTATTAGACTCCACCTGTATGGAGTATTAGACTCTACATTAGACTCTACCTGTATGGAATATTAGACTCTACCTGTATGGAGTATTAGACTCTACCTGTATGGAGTATTAGACTCTACCTGTATGGAGTATTAGACTCTACCTGTATGGTGTATTAGACTCTACCTGTATGGAGTTTTAGACTCTACATTAGACTCTACCTGTATGGAGTATTAGACTCTACCTGTATGGAGTATTAGACTCTACCTGTACGGAGTATTAGACTCTACCTGTATGGAGTATTAGACTCTACCTGTATGGAGTATTAGACTCTACATTAGACTCTACCTGTATGGATTTTTAGACTCTACCTGTATGGAGTATTAGACTCTACCTGTATGGAGTATTAGACTCTACCTGTACGGAGTATTAGACTCTACCTGTACGGAGTATTAGACTCTACCTGTACGGGGTATTAGACTCTACCTGTATGGAGTATTAGACTCTACCTGTATGGAGTATTAGACTCTACCTGTATGGAGTATTAGACTCTACATTAGACTCTACCTGTATGGAGTATTAGACTCTACCTGTATGGAGTATTAGACTCTACATTAGACTCTACCTGTATGGAGTATTAGACTCTACCTGTATGGAGTATTATACTCTACCTGTATGGAGTATTAGACTCTACCTGTATGGAGTATTAGACTCTACCTGTATGGTGTATTAGACTCTACCTGTATGGAGTATTAGACTCTACCTGTATGGAGTATTAGACTCTACCTGTATGGAGTATTAGACTCTACCTGTATGGAGTATTAGACTCTACCTGTATGGAGTATTAGACTCTACATTAGACTCTACCTGTATGGAGTATTAGACACTACATTAGACTCTACCTGTATGGAGTATTAGACACTACCTGTATGGAGTATTAGACTCTACATTAGACTCTACCTGTATGGAGTATTAGACTCTACCTGTATGGTGTATTAGACTCTACCTTTATGGAGTATTAGACTCTACCTGTATGGAGTATTAGACTCTACCTGTATGGTGTATTAGACTCTACCTGTATGGAGTATTAGACTCTACCTGTATGGAGTATTAGACTCTACCTGTATGGAGTATTAGACTCTACCTGTATGGAGTATTAGACTCTACCTGTATGGAGTATTAGACTCTACTTGTATGGAGTATTAGACTCTACCTGTATGGAGTATTAGACTCTACATTAGACTCTACCTGTATGTGTATTAGACTCTACCTGTATGGAGTATTAGACTCTACCTGTATGGAGTATTAGACTCTACCTGTATGGTGTATTAGACTCTACCTGTATGGTGTATTAGACTCTACATTAGACTCTACCTGTATGTGTATTAGACTCTACCTGTATGGAGTATTAGACTCTACCTGTATGGAGTATTAGACTCTACCTGTATGGAGTATTAGACTCTACATTAGACTCTACCTGTATGGTGTATTAGACTCTACCTGTATGGAGTATTAGACTCTACCTGTATGGAGTATTAGACTCTACCTGTATGGAGAATTAGACTCTACCTGTATGGAGTAGTAGACTCTACCTGTATGGAGTATTAGACTCTACCTGTATGGAGTATTAGACTCTACCTGTATGGAGTATTAGACTCTACCTGTATGGAGTATTAGACTCTACCTGTATGGAGTATTAGACTCTACCTGTATGGAGTATTAGACTCTACCTGTATGGAGTATTAGACTCTACCTGTCTGGAGTATTAGACTCTACCTGTATGGAGTATTAGACTCTACCTGTATGGTGTATTAGACTCTACATTAGACTCTACTTGTATGGAGTATTAGACTCTACCTGTATGGAGTATTAGACTCTACATTAGACTCTACCTGTACAGAGTATTAGACTCTACCTGTATGGAGTATTAGACTCTACCTGTATGGAGTATTAGACTCTACCTGTACGGAGTATTAGACTCTACCTGTATGGAGTATTAGAGTCTACCTGTATGGAGTATTAGACTCTACCTGTACGGTGTATTAGACTCCACCTGTATGGAGTATTAGACTCTACCTGTATGGAGTATTAGACTCTACCTGTATGGAGTATTAGACTCTACCTGTATGGAGTATTAGACTCTACCTGGATGGAGTATTAGACTCTACCTGGATGGAGTATTAGACTCTACCTGTATGGAGTATTAGACTCTACCTGTATGGTGTATTAGACTCTACCTGTATGGTGTATTAGACTCTACCTGTATGGTGTATTAGACTCTACCTGTATGGAGTATTAGACTCTACCTGTATGGAGTATTAGACTCTACCTGTATGGAGTATTAGACTCTACATTAGACTCTACCTGTATGGAGTATTAGACTCCACCTGTATGGAGTATTAGACTCTACATTAGACTCTACCTGTATGGAGTATTAGACTCTACCTGTATGGAGTATTAGACTCTACCTGTATGGAGTATTAGACTCTACCTGTATGGAGTATTAGACTCTACCTGTATGGTGTATTAGACTCTACCTGTATGGAGTTTTAGACTCTACATTAGACTCTACCTGTATGGAGTACTAGACTCTACCTGTACGGAGTATTAGACTCTACCTGTACGGAGTATTAGACTCTACCTGTATGGAGTATTAGACTCTACCTGTATGGAGTATTAGACTCTACCTGTATTGAGTATTAGACTCTACATTAGACTCTACCTGTATGGATTTTTAGACTCTACCTGTATGGAGTATTAGACTCTACCTGTATGGAGTATTAGACTCTACCTGTACGGAGTATTAGACTCTACCTGTACGGGGTATTAGACTCTACCTGTATGGAGTATTAGAGTCTACCTGTATGGAGTATTATACTCTACCTGTATGGAGTATTAGACTCTACCTGTATAGAGTATTAGACTCTACCTGTATAGAGTATTAGACTCTACCTGTATAGAGTATTGGACTCTACATTAGACTCTACCTGTATGGAGTATTAGACTCTACCTGTATGGAGTATTAGACTCTACCTGTATGGAGTATTAGACTCTACCTGTATGGAGTATTAGACTCTACCTGTATGGAGTATTAGACTCTACCTGTATGGAGTATTAGACTCTACAATAGACTCTACCTGTATGGAGTATTAGACTCTACCTGTATGGAGTATTAGACTCTAGCTGTATGGAGTATTAGACTCTACCTGGATGGAGTATTAGACTCTACCTGGATGGAGTATTAGACTCTACCTGTATGGAGTATTAGACTCTACCTGTATGGTGTATTAGACTCTACCTGTATGGTGTATTAGACTCTACCTGTATGGTGTATTAGACTCTACCTGTATGGAGTATTAGACTCTACCTGTATGGAGTATTAGACTCTACCTGTATGGAGTATTAGACTCTACATTAGACTCTACCTGTATGGAGTGTTAGACTCCACCTGTATGGAGTATTAGACTCTACATTAGACTCTACCTGTATGGAGTATTAGACTCTACCTGTATGGAGTATTAGACTCTACCTGTATGGAGTATTAGACTCTACCTGTATGGAGTATTAGACTCTACCTGTATGGTGTATTAGACTCTACCTGTATGGAGTTTTAGACTCTACATTAGACTCTACCTGTATGGAGTATTAGACTCTACCTGTATGGAGTATTAGACTCTACCTGTACGGAGTATTAGACTCTACCTGTACGGAGTATTAGACTCTACCTGTATGGAGTATTAGACTCTACCTGTATGGAGTATTAGACTCTACCTGTATGGAGTATTAGACTCTACATTAGACTCTACCTGTATGGATTTTTAGACTCTACCTGTATGGAGTATTAGACTCTACCTGTATGGAGTATTAGACTCTACCTGTACGGAGTATTAGACTCTACCTGTACGGGGTATTAGACTCTACCTGTATGGAGTATTAGACTCTACCTGGATGGAGTATTAGACTCTACCTGTATTGAGTATTAGACTCTACATTAGACTCTACCTGTATGGAGTATTAGACTCTACCTGTATGGAGTATTAGACTCTACATTAGACTCTACCTGTATGGAGTATTAGACTCTACCTGTATGGAGTATTATACTCTACCTGTATGGAGTATTAGACTCTACCTGTATGGTGTATTAGACTCTACCTATATGGAGTATTAGACTCTACCTGTATGGAGTATTAGACTCTACCTGTATGGAGTATTAGACTCTACCTGTATGGAGTATTAGACTCTACCTGTATGGAGTATTAGACTCTACATTAGACTCTACCTGTATGGAGTATTAGACTCTACATTAGACTCTACCTGTATGGCGTATTAGACTCTACCTGTATGGAGTATTAGACTCTACATTAGACTCTACCTGTATGGAGTATTATACTCTACCTGTATGGAGTATTATACTCTACCTGTATGGAGTATTAGACTCTACATTAGACTCTACCTGTATGTGTATTAGACTCTACCTGTATGGAGTATTAGACTCTACCTGTATGGAGTATTAGACTCTACCTGTATGGTGTATTAGACTCTACCTGTATGGTGTATTAGACTCTACATTAGACTCTACCTGTATGTGTATTAGACTCTACCTGTATGGAGTATTAGACTCTACCTGTATGGAGTATTAGACTCTACCTGTATGGAGTATTAGACTCTACATTAGACTCTACCTGTATGGTGTATTAGACTCTACCTGTATGGAGTATTAGACTCTACCTGTATGGAGTATTAGACTCTACCTGTATGGAGAATTAGACTCTACCTGTATGGAGTAGTAGACTCTACCTGTATGGAGTATTAGACTCTACCTGTATGGAGTATTAGACTCTACCTGTATGGAGTATTAGACTCTACCTGTATGGAGTATTAGACTCTACCTGTATGGAGTATTAGACTCTACCTGTATGGAGTATTAGACTCTACCTGTATGGAGTATTAGACTCTACCTGTCTGGAGTATTAGACTCTACCTGTATGGAGTATTAGACTCTACCTGTATGGTGTATTAGACTCTACATTAGACTCTACTTGTATGGAGTATTAGACTCTACCTGTATGGAGTATTAGACTCTACATTAGACTCTACCTGTACAGAGTATTAGACTCTACCTGTATGGAGTATTAGACTCTACCTGTATGGAGTATTAGACTCTACCTGTACGGAGTATTAGACTCTACCTGTATGGAGTATTAGAGTCTACCTGTATGGAGTATTAGACTCTACCTGTACGGTGTATTAGACTCCACCTGTATGGAGTATTAGACTCTACCTGTATGGAGTATTAGACTCTACCTGTATGGAGTATTAGACTCTACCTGTATGGAGTATTAGACTCTACCTGGATGGAGTATTAGACTCTACCTGGATGGAGTATTAGACTCTACCTGTATGGAGTATTAGACTCTACCTGTATGGTGTATTAGACTCTACCTGTATGGTGTATTAGACTCTACCTGTATGGTGTATTAGACTCTACCTGTATGGAGTATTAGACTCTACCTGTATGGAGTATTAGACTCTACCTGTATGGAGTATTAGACTCTACATTAGACTCTACCTGTATGGAGTATTAGACTCCACCTGTATGGAGTATTAGACTCTACATTAGACTCTACCTGTATGGAGTATTAGACTCTACCTGTATGGAGTATTAGACTCTACCTGTATGGAGTATTAGACTCTACCTGTATGGAGTATTAGACTCTACCTGTATGGTGTATTAGACTCTACCTGTATGGAGTTTTAGACTCTACATTAGACTCTACCTGTATGGAGTACTAGACTCTACCTGTACGGAGTATTAGACTCTACCTGTACGGAGTATTAGACTCTACCTGTATGGAGTATTAGACTCTACCTGTATGGAGTATTAGACTCTACCTGTATTGAGTATTAGACTCTACATTAGACTCTACCTGTATGGATTTTTAGACTCTACCTGTATGGAGTATTAGACTCTACCTGTATGGAGTATTAGACTCTACCTGTACGGAGTATTAGACTCTACCTGTACGGGGTATTAGACTCTACCTGTATGGAGTATTAGAGTCTACCTGTATGGAGTATTATACTCTACCTGTATGGAGTATTAGACTCTACCTGTATAGAGTATTAGACTCTACCTGTATAGAGTATTAGACTCTACCTGTATAGAGTATTGGACTCTACATTAGACTCTACCTGTATGGAGTATTAGACTCTACCTGTATGGAGTATTAGACTCTACCTGTATGGAGTATTAGACTCTACCTGTATGGAGTATTAGACTCTACCTGTATGGAGTATTAGACTCTACCTGTATGGAGTATTAGACTCTACAATAGACTCTACCTGTATGGAGTATTAGACTCTACCTGTATGGAGTATTAGACTCTAGCTGTATGGAGTATTAGACTCTACCTGGATGGAGTATTAGACTCTACCTGGATGGAGTATTAGACTCTACCTGTATGGAGTATTAGACTCTACCTGTATGGTGTATTAGACTCTACCTGTATGGTGTATTAGACTCTACCTGTATGGTGTATTAGACTCTACCTGTATGGAGTATTAGACTCTACCTGTATGGAGTATTAGACTCTACCTGTATGGAGTATTAGACTCTACATTAGACTCTACCTGTATGGAGTGTTAGACTCCACCTGTATGGAGTATTAGACTCTACATTAGACTCTACCTGTATGGAGTATTAGACTCTACCTGTATGGAGTATTAGACTCTACCTGTATGGAGTATTAGACTCTACCTGTATGGAGTATTAGACTCTACCTGTATGGTGTATTAGACTCTACCTGTATGGAGTTTTAGACTCTACATTAGACTCTACCTGTATGGAGTATTAGACTCTACCTGTATGGAGTATTAGACTCTACCTGTACGGAGTATTAGACTCTACCTGTACGGAGTATTAGACTCTACCTGTATGGAGTATTAGACTCTACCTGTATGGAGTATTAGACTCTACCTGTATGGAGTATTAGACTCTACATTAGACTCTACCTGTATGGATTTTTAGACTCTACCTGTATGGAGTATTAGACTCTACCTGTATGGAGTATTAGACTCTACCTGTACGGAGTATTAGACTCTACCTGTACGGGGTATTAGACTCTACCTGTATGGAGTATTAGACTCTACCTGGATGGAGTATTAGACTCTACCTGTATTGAGTATTAGACTCTACATTAGACTCTACCTGTATGGAGTATTAGACTCTACCTGTATGGAGTATTAGACTCTACATTAGACTCTACCTGTATGGAGTATTAGACTCTACCTGTATGGAGTATTATACTCTACCTGTATGGAGTATTAGACTCTACCTGTATGGTGTATTAGACTCTACCTATATGGAGTATTAGACTCTACCTGTATGGAGTATTAGACTCTACCTGTATGGAGTATTAGACTCTACCTGTATGGAGTATTAGACTCTACCTGTATGGAGTATTAGACTCTACATTAGACTCTACCTGTATGGAGTATTAGACTCTACATTAGACTCTACCTGTATGGCGTATTAGACTCTACCTGTATGGAGTATTAGACTCTACATTAGACTCTACCTGTATGGAGTATTATACTCTACCTGTATGGAGTATTATACTCTACCTGTATGGAGTATTAGACTCTACATTAGACTCTACCTGTATGTGTATTAGACTCTACCTGTATGGAGTATTAGACTCTACCTGTATGGAGTATTAGACTCTACCTGTATGGTGTATTAGACTCTACCTGTATGGTGTATTAGACTCTACATTAGACTCTACCTGTATGGTGTATTAGACTCTACCTGTATGGAGTATTAGACTCTACCTGTATGGAGTATTAGACTCTACCTGTATGGAGAATTAGACTCTACCTGTATGCAGTAGTAGACTCTACCTGTATGGAGTATTAGACTCTACCTGTATGGAGTATTAGACTCTACCTGTATGGAGTATTAGACTCTACCTGTATGGAGTATTAGACTCTACCTGTATGGAGTATTAGACTCTACCTGTATGGAGTATTAGACTCTACCTGTCTGGAGTATTAGACTCTACCTGTATGGAGTATTAGACTCTACCTGTATGGTGTATTAGACTCTACATTAGACTCTACTTGTATGGAGTATTAGACTCTACCTGTATGGAGTATTAGACTCTACATTAGACTCTACCTGTACAGAGTATTAGACTCTACCTGTATGGAGTATTAGACTCTACCTGTATGGAGTATTAGACTCTACCTGTATGGTGTATTAGACTCTACCTGTATGGTGTATTAGACTCTACCTGTATGGTGTATTAGACTCTACCTGTATGGAGTATTAGACTCTACCTGTATGGAGTATTAGACTCTACCTGTATGGAGTATTAGACTCTACATTAGACTCTACCTGTATGGAGTATTAGACTCCACCTGTATGGAGTATTAGACTCTACATTAGACTCTACCTGTATGGAGTATTAGACTCTACCTGTATGGAGTATTAGACTCTACCTGTATGGAGTATTAGACTCTACCTGTATGGAGTATTAGACTCTACCTGTATGGTGTATTAGACTCTACCTGTATGGAGTTTTAGACTCTACATTAGACTCTACCTGTATGGAGTACTAGACTCTACCTGTACGGAGTATTAGACTCTACCTGTACGGAGTATTAGACTCTACCTGTATGGAGTATTAGACTCTACCTGTATGGAGTATTAGACTCTACCTGTATTGAGTATTAGACTCTACATTAGACTCTACCTGTATGGATTTTTAGACTCTACCTGTATGGAGTATTAGACTCTACCTGTATGGAGTATTAGACTCTACCTGTACGGAGTATTAGACTCTACCTGTACGGGGTATTAGACTCTACCTGTATGGAGTATTAGAGTCTACCTGTATGGAGTATTATACTCTACCGGTATGGAGTATTAGACTCTACCTGTATAGAGTATTAGACTCTACCTGTATAGAGTATTAGACTCTACCTGTATAGAGTATTGGACTCTACATTAGACTCTACCTGTATGGAGTATTAGACTCTACCTGTATGGAGTATTAGACTCTACCTGTATGGAGTATTAGACTCTACCTGTATGGAGTATTAGACTCTACCTGTATGGAGTATTAGACTCTACCTGTATGGAGTATTAGACTCTACAATAGACTCTACCTGTATGGAGTATTAGACTCTACCTGTATGGAGTATTAGACTCTAGCTGTATGGAGTATTAGACTCTACCTGGATGGAGTATTAGACTCTACCTGGATGGAGTATTAGACTCTACCTGTATGGAGTATTAGACTCTACCTGTATGGTGTATTAGACTCTACCTGTATGGTGTATTAGACTCTACCTGTATGGTGTATTAGACTCTACCTGTATGGAGTATTAGACTCTACCTGTATGGAGTATTAGACTCTACCTGTATGGAGTATTAGACTCTACATTAGACTCTACCTGTATGGAGTATTAGACTCCACCTGTATGGAGTATTAGACTCTACATTAGACTCTACCTGTATGGAGTATTAGACTCTACCTGTATGGAGTATTAGACTCTACCTGTATGGAGTATTAGACTCTACCTGTATGGAGTATTAGACTCTACCTGTATGGTGTATTAGACTCTACCTGTATGGAGTTTTAGACTCTACATTAGACTCTACCTGTATGGAGTATTAGACTCTACCTGTATGGAGTATTAGACTCTACCTGTACGGAGTATTAGACTCTACCTGTACGGAGTATTAGACTCTACCTGTATGGAGTATTAGACTCTACCTGTATGGAGTATTAGACTCTACCTGTATGGAGTATTAGACTCTACATTAGACTCTACCTGTATGGATTTTTAGACTCTACCTGTATGGAGTATTAGACTCTACCTGTATGGAGTATTAGACTCTACCTGTACGGAGTATTAGACTCTACCTGTACGGGGTATTAGACTCTACCTGTATGGAGTATTAGACTCTACCTGGATGGAGTATTAGACTCTACCTGTATTGAGTATTAGACTCTACATTAGACTCTACCTGTATGGAGTATTAGACTCTACCTGTATGGAGTATTAGACTCTACATTAGACTCTACCTGTATGGAGTATTAGACTCTACCTGTATGGAGTATTATACTCTACCTGTATGGAGTATTAGACTCTACCTGTATGGTGTATTAGACTCTACCTATATGGAGTATTAGACTCTACCTGTATGGAGTATTAGACTCTACCTGTATGGAGTATTAGACTCTACCTGTATGGAGTATTAGACTCTACCTGTATGGAGTATTAGACTCTACATTAGACTCTACCTGTATGGAGTATTAGACTCTACATTAGACTCTACCTGTATGGCGTATTAGACTCTACCTGTATGGAGTATTAGACTCTACATTAGACTCTACCTGTATGGAGTATTATACTCTACCTGTATGGAGTATTATACTCTACCTGTATGGAGTATTAGACTCTACATTAGACTCTACCTGTATGTGTATTAGACTCTACCTGTATGGAGTATTAGACTCTACCTGTATGGAGTATTAGACTCTACCTGTATGGTGTATTAGACTCTACCTGTATGGTGTATTAGACTCTACATTAGACTCTACCTGTATGGTGTATTAGACTCTACCTGTATGGAGTATTAGACTCTACCTGTATGGAGTATTAGACTCTACCTGTATGGAGAATTAGACTCTACCTGTATGGAGTAGTAGACTCTACCTGTATGGAGTATTAGACTCTACCTGTATGGAGTATTAGACTCTACCTGTATGGAGTATTAGACTCTACCTGTATGGAGTATTAGACTCTACCTGTATAGAGTATTAGACTCTACCTGTATGGAGTATTAGACTCTACCTGTCTGGAGTATTAGACTCTACCTGTATGGAGTATTAGACTCTACCTGTATGGTGTATTAGACTCTACATTAGACTCTACTTGTATGGAGTATTAGACTCTACCTGTATGGAGTATTAGACTCTACATTAGACTCTACCTGTACAGAGTATTAGACTCTACCTGTATGGAGTATTAGACTCTACCTGTATGGAGTATTAGACTCTACCTGTACGGAGTATTAGACTCTACCTGTATGGAGTATTAGAGTCTACCTGTATGGAGTATTAGACTCTACCTGTACGGTGTATTAGACTCCACATGTATGGAGTATTAGACTCTACCTGTATGGAGTATTAGACTCTACCTGTATGGAGTATTAGACTCTACCTGTATGGAGTATTAGACTCTACCTGGATGGAGTATTAGACTCTACCTGGATGGAGTATTAGACTCTACCTGTATGGAGTATTAGACTCTACCTGTATGGTGTATTAGACTCTACCTGTATGGTGTATTAGACTCTACCTGTATGGTGTATTAGACTCTACCTGTATGGAGTATTAGACTCTACCTGTATGGAGTATTAGACTCTACCTGTATGGAGTATTAGACTCTACATTAGACTCTACCTGTATGGAGTATTAGACTCCACCTGTATGGAGTATTAGACTCTACATTAGACTCTACCTGTATGGAGTATTAGACTCTACCTGTATGGAGTATTAGACTCTACCTGTATGGAGTATTAGACTCTACCTGTATGGAGTATTAGACTCTACCTGTATGGTGTATTAGACTCTACCTGTATGGAGTTTTAGACTCTACATTAGACTCTACCTGTATGGAGTACTAGACTCTACCTGTACGGAGTATTAGACTCTACCTGTACGGAGTATTAGACTCTACCTGTATGGAGTATTAGACTCTACCTGTATGGAGTATTAGACTCTACCTGTATTGAGTATTAGACTCTACATTAGACTCTACCTGTATGGATTTTTAGACTCTACCTGTATGAAGTATTAGACTCTACCTGTATGGAGTATTAGACTCTACCTGTACGGAGTATTAGACTCTACCTGTACGCAGTATTAGACTCTACCTGTATGGAGTTTTAGACTCTACATTAGACTCTACCTGTATGGAGTATTAGACTCTACCTGTATGGAGTATTAGACTCTACCTGTACGGAGTATTAGACTCTACCTGTACGGAGTATTAGACTCTACCTGTATGGAGTATTAGACTCTACCTGTATGGAGTATTAGACTCTACATTAGACTCTACCTGTATGGATTTTTAGACTCTACCTGTATGGAGTATTAGACTCTACCTGTATGGAGTATTAGACTCTACCTGTACGGAGTATTAGACTCTACCTGTACGGGGTATTAGACTCTACCTGTATGGAGTATTAGACTCTACCTGTATGGAGTATTAGACTCTACCTGTATTGAGTATTAGACTCTACATTAGACTCTACCTGTATGGAGTATTAGACTCTACCTGTATGGAGTATTAGACTCTACATTAGACTCTACCTGTATGGAGTATTAGACTCTACCTGTATGGAGTATTATACTCTACCTGTATGGAGTATTAGACTCTACCTGTATGGTGTATTAGACTCTACCTATATGGAGTATTAGACTCTACCTGTATGGAGTATTAGACTCTACCTGTATGGAGTATTAGACTCTACCTGTATGGAGTATTAGACTCTACCTGTATGGAGTATTAGACTCTACATTAGACTCTACCTGTATGGAGTATTAGACTCTACATTAGACTCTACCTGTATGGCGTATTAGACTCTACCTGTATGGAGTATTAGACTCTACATTAGACTCTACCTGTATGGAGTATTATACTCTACCTGTATGGAGTATTATACTCTACCTGTATGGAGTATTAGACTCTACATTAGACTCTACCTGTATGTGTATTAGACTCTACCTGTATGGAGTATTAGACTCTACCTGTATGGAGTATTAGACTCTACCTGTATGGTGTATTAGACTCTACCTTTATGGTGTATTAGACTCTACATTAGACTCTACCTGTATGGTGTATTAGACTCTACCTGTATGGAGTATTAGACTCTACCTGTATGGAGTATTAGACTCTACCTGTATGGAGAATTAGACTCTACCTGTATGGAGTAGTAGACTCTACCTGTATGGAGTATTAGACTCTACCTGTATGGAGTATTAGACTCTACCTGTATGGAGTATTAGACTCTACCTGTATGGAGTATTAGACTCTACCTGTATGGAGTATTAGACTCTACCTGTATGGAGTATTAGACTCTACCTGTCTGGAGTATTAGACTCTACCTGTATGGAGTATTAGACTCTACCTGTATGGTGTATTAGACTCTACATTAGACTCTACTTGTATGGAGTATTAGACTCTACCTGTATGGAGTATTAGACTCTACATTAGACTCTACCTGTACAGAGTATTAGACTCTACCTGTATGGAGTATTAGACTCTACCTGTATGGAGTATTAGACTCTACCTGTACGGAGTATTAGACTCTACCTGTATGGAGTATTAGAGTCTACCTGTATGGAGTATTAGACTCTACCTGTACGGTGTATTAGACTCCACATGTATGGAGTATTAGACTCTACCTGTATGGAGTATTAGACTCTACCTGTATGGTGTATTAGACTCTACCTGTATGGAGTTTTAGACTCTACATTAGACTCTACCTGTATGGAGTACTAGACTCTACCTGTACGGAGTATTAGACTCTACCTGTACGGAGTATTAGACTCTACCTGTATGGAGTATTAGACTCTACCTGTATGGAGTATTAGACTCTACCTGTATTGAGTATTAGACTCTACATTAGACTCTACCTGTATGGATTTTTAGACTCTACCTGTATGAAGTATTAGACTCTACCTGTATGGAGTATTAGACTCTACCTGTACGGAGTATTAGACTCTACCTGTACGCAGTATTAGACTCTACCTGTATGGAGTTTTAGACTCTACATTAGACTCTACCTGTATGGAGTATTAGACTCTACCTGTATGGAGTATTAGACTCTACCTGTACGGAGTATTAGACTCTACCTGTACGGAGTATTAGACTCTACCTGTATGGAGTATTAGACTCTACCTGTATGGAGTATTAGACTCTACATTAGACTCTACCTGTATGGATTTTTAGACTCTACCTGTATGGAGTATTAGACTCTACCTGTATGGAGTATTAGACTCTACCTGTACGGAGTATTAGACTCTACCTGTACGGGGTATTAGACTCTACCTGTATGGAGTATTAGACTCTACCTGTATGGAGTATTAGACTCTACCTGTATTGAGTATTAGACTCTACATTAGACTCTACCTGTATGGAGTATTAGACTCTACCTGTATGGAGTATTAGACTCTACATTAGACTCTACCTGTATGGAGTATTAGACTCTACCTGTATGGAGTATTATACTCTACCTGTATGGAGTATTAGACTCTACCTGTATGGTGTATTAGACTCTACCTATATGGAGTATTAGACTCTACCTGTATGGAGTATTAGACTCTACCTGTATGGAGTATTAGACTCTACCTGTATGGAGTATTAGACTCTACCTGTATGGAGTATTAGACTCTACATTAGACTCTACCTGTATGGAGTATTAGACTCTACATTAGACTCTACCTGTATGGCGTATTAGACTCTACCTGTATGGAGTATTAGACTCTACATTAGACTCTACCTGTATGGAGTATTATACTCTACCTGTATGGAGTATTATACTCTACCTGTATGGAGTATTAGACTCTACATTAGACTCTACCTGTATGTGTATTAGACTCTACCTGTATGGAGTATTAGACTCTACCTGTATGGAGTATTAGACTCTACCTGTATGGTGTATTAGACTCTACCTGTATGGTGTATTAGACTCTACATTAGACTCTACCTGTATGGTGTATTAGACTCTACCTGTATGGAGTATTAGACTCTACCTGTATGGAGTATTAGACTCTACCTGTATGGAGAATTAGACTCTACCTGTATGGAGTAGTAGACTCTACCTGTATGGAGTATTAGACTCTACCTGTATGGAGTATTAGACTCTACCTGTATGGAGTATTAGACTCTACCTGTATGGAGTATTAGACTCTACCTGTATGGAGTATTAGACTCTACCTGTATGGAGTATTAGACTCTACCTGTCTGGAGTATTAGACTCTACCTGTATGGAGTATTAGACTCTACCTGTATGGTGTATTAGACTCTACATTAGACTCTACTTGTATGGAGTATTAGACTCTACCTGTATGGAGTATTAGACTCTACATTAGACTCTACCTGTACAGAGTATTAGACTCTACCTGTATGGAGTATTAGACTCTACCTGTATGGAGTATTAGACTCTACCTGTACGGAGTATTAGACTCTACCTGTATGGAGTATTAGAGTCTACCTGTATGGAGTATTAGACTCTACCTGTACGGTGTATTAGACTCCACATGTATGGAGTATTAGACTCTACCTGTATGGAGTATTAGACTCTACCTGTATGGAGTATTAGACTCTACCTGTATGGAGTATTAGACTCTACCTGGATGGAGTATTAGACTCTACCTGGATGGAGTATTAGACTCTACCTGTATGGAGTATTAGACTCTACCTGTATGGTGTATTAGACTCTACCTGTATGGTGTATTAGACTCTACCTGTATGGTGTATTAGACTCTACCTGTATGGAGTATTAGACTCTACCTGTATGGAGTATTAGACTCTACCTGTATGGAGTATTAGACTCTACATTAGACTCTACCTGTATGGAGTATTAGACTCCACCTGTATGGAGTATTAGACTCTACATTAGACTCTACCTGTATGGAGTATTAGACTCTACCTGTATGGAGTATTAGACTCTACCTGTATGGAGTATTAGACTCTACCTGTATGGAGTATTAGACTCTACCTGTATGGTGTATTAGACTCTACCTGTATGGAGTTTTAGACTCTACATTAGACTCTACCTGTATGGAGTACTAGACTCTACCTGTACGGAGTATTAGACTCTACCTGTACGGAGTATTAGACTCTACCTGTATGGAGTATTAGACTCTACCTGTATGGAGTATTAGACTCTACCTGTATTGAGTATTAGACTCTACATTAGACTCTACCTGTATGGATTTTTAGACTCTACCTGTATGAAGTATTAGACTCTACCTGTATGGAGTATTAGACTCTACCTGTACGGAGTATTAGACTCTACCTGTACGGAGTATTAGACTCTACCTGTACGGGGTTTTAGACTCTACCTGTATGGAGTATTAGAGTCTACCTGTATGGAGTATTAGACTCTACCTGTATGGAGTATTAGACTCTACCTGTATAGAGTATTAGACTCAACCTGTATAGAGTATTAGACTCTACCTGTATAGAGTATTAGACTCTACATTAGACTCTACCTGTATGGAGTATTAGACTCTACCTGTATGGAGTATTAGACTCTACCTGTATGGAGTATTAGACTCTACCTGTATGGAGTATTAGACTCTACCTGTATGGAGTATTAGACTCTAACTGTATGGAGTATTAGACTCTACCTGTATGGAGTATTAGACTCTACAATAGACTCTACCTGTATGGAGTATTAGACTCTACCTGTATGGAGTATTAGACTCTAGCTGTATGGAGTATTAGACTCTACCTGGATGGAGTATTAGACTCTACCTGGATGGAGTATTAGACTCTACCTGTATGGAGTATTAGACTCTACCTGTATGGTGTATTAGACTCTACCTGTATGGTGTATTAGACTCTACCTGTATGGTGTATTAGACTCTACCTGTATGGAGTATAAGACTCTACCTGTATGGAGTATTAGACTCTACCTTTATGGAGTATTAGACTCTACATTAGACTCTACCTGTATGGAGTATTAGACTCTACCTGTATGGAGTATTAGACTCTACCTGTATGGAGTATTAGACTCTACCTGTATGGTGTATTAGACTCTACCTGTATGGAGTTTTAGACTCTACATTAGACTCTACCTGTATGGAGTACTAGACTCTACCTGTACGGAGTATTAGACTCTACCTGTACGGAGTATTAGACTCTACCTGTATGGAGTATTAGACTCTACCTGTATGGAGTATTAGACTCTACCTGTATTGAGTATTAGACTCTACATTAGACTCTACCTGTATGGATTTTTAGACTCTACCTGTATGAAGTATTAGACTCTACCTGTATGGAGTATTAGACTCTACCTGTACGGAGTATTAGACTCTACCTGTACGGAGTATTAGACTCTACCTGTACGGGGTTTTAGACTCTACCTGTATGGAGTATTAGAGTCTACCTGTATGGAGTATTAGACTCTACCTGTATGGAGTATTAGACTCTACCTGTATAGAGTATTAGACTCTACCTGTATAGAGTATTAGACTCTACCTGTATAGAGTATTAGACTCTACATTAGACTCTACCTGTATGGAGTATTAGACTCTACCTGTATGGAGTATTAGACTCTACCTGTATGGAGTATTAGACTCTACCTGTATGGAGAATTAGACTCTACCTGTATGGAGTAGTAGACTCTACCTGTATGGAGTATTAGACTCTACCTGTATGGAGTATTAGACTCTACCTGTATGGAGTATTAGACTCTACCTGTATGGAGTATTAGACTCTACCTGTATGGAGTATTAGACTCTACCTGTATGGAGTATTAGACTCTACCTGTCTGGAGTATTAGACTCTACCTGTATGGAGTATTAGACTCTACCTGTATGGTGTATTAGACTCTACATTAGACTCTACTTGTATGGAGTATTAGACTCTACCTGTATGGAGTATTAGACTCTACATTAGACTCTACCTGTACAGAGTATTAGACTCTACCTGTATGGAGTATTAGACTCTACCTGTATGGAGTATTAGACTCTACCTGTACGGAGTATTAGACTCTACCTGTATGGAGTATTAGAGTCTACCTGTATGGAGTATTAGACTCTACCTGTACGGTGTATTAGACTCCACATGTATGGAGTATTAGACTCTACCTGTATGGAGTATTAGACTCTACCTGTATGGAGTATTAGACTCTACCTGTATGGAGTATTAGACTCTACCTGGATGGAGTATTAGACTCTACCTGGATGGAGTATTAGACTCTACCTGTATGGAGTATTAGACTCTACCTGTATGGTGTATTAGACTCTACCTGTATGGTGTATTAGACTCTACCTGTATGGTGTATTAGACTCTACCTGTATGGAGTATTAGACTCTACCTGTATGGAGTATTAGACTCTACCTGTATGGAGTATTAGACTCTACATTAGACTCTACCTGTATGGAGTATTAGACTCCACCTGTATGGAGTATTAGACTCTACATTAGACTCTACCTGTATGGAGTATTAGACTCTACCTGTATGGAGTATTAGACTCTACCTGTATGGAGTATTAGACTCTACCTGTATGGAGTATTAGACTCTACCTGTATGGTGTATTAGACTCTACCTGTATGGAGTTTTAGACTCTACATTAGACTCTACCTGTATGGAGTACTAGACTCTACCTGTACGGAGTATTAGACTCTACCTGTACGGAGTATTAGACTCTACCTGTATGGAGTATTAGACTCTACCTGTATGGAGTATTAGACTCTACCTGTATTGAGTATTAGACTCTACATTAGACTCTACCTGTATGGATTTTTAGACTCTACCTGTATGAAGTATTAGACTCTACCTGTATGGAGTATTAGACTCTACCTGTACGGAGTATTAGACTCTACCTGTAAGCAGTATTAGACTCTACCTGTATGGAGTTTTAGACTCTACATTAGACTCTACCTGTATGGAGTATTAGACTCTACCTGTATGGAGTATTAGACTCTACCTGTACGGAGTATTAGACTCTACCTGTACGGAGTATTAGACTCTACCTGTATGGAGTATTAGACTCTACCTGTATGGAGTATTAGACTCTACCTGTATGGAGTATTAGACTCTACATTAGACTCTACCTGTATGGATTTTTAGACTCTACCTGTATGGAGTATTAGACTCTACCTGTATGGAGTATTAGACTCTACCTGTACGGAGTATTAGACTCTACCTGTACGGGGTATTAGACTCTACCTGTATGGAGTATTAGACTCTACCTGTATGGAGTATTAGACTCTACCTGTATTGAGTATTAGACTCTACATTAGACTCTACCTGTATGGAGTATTAGACTCTACCTGTATGGAGTATTAGACTCTACATTAGACTCTACCTGTATGGAGTATTAGACTCTACCTGTATGGAGTATTATACTCTACCTGTATGGAGTATTAGACTCTACCTGTATGGTGTATTAGACTCTACCTATATGGAGTATTACACTCTACCTGTATGGAGTATTAGACTCTACCTGTATGGAGTATTAGACTCTACCTGTATGGAGTATTAGACTCTACCTGTATGGAATATTAGACTCTACATTAGACTCTACCTGTATGGAGTATTAGACTCTACATTAGACTCTACCTGTATGGCGTATTAGACTCTACCTGTATGGAGTATTAGACTCTACATTAGACTCTACCTGTATGGAGTATTATACTCTACCTGTATGGAGTATTATACTCTACCTGTATGGAGTATTAGACTCTACATTAGACTCTACCTGTATGTGTATTAGACTCTACCTGTATGGAGTATTAGACTCTACCTGTATGGAGTATTAGACTCTACCTGTATGGTGTATTAGACTCTACCTGTATGGTGTATTAGACTCTACATTAGACTCTACCTGTATGGTGTATTAGACTCTACCTGTATGGAGTATTAGACTCTACCTGTATGGAGTATTAGACTCTACCTGTATGGAGAATTAGACTCTACCTGTATGGAGTAGTAGACTCTACCTGTATGGAGTATTAGACTCTACCTGTATGGAGTATTAGACTCTACCTGTATGGAGTATTAGACTCTACCTGTATGGAGTATTAGACTCTACCTGTATGGAGTATTAGACTCTACCTGTATGGAGTATTAGACTCTACCTGTCTGGAGTATTAGACTCTACCTGTATGGAGTATTAGACTCTACCTGTATGGTGTATTAGACTCTACATTAGACTCTACCTGTATGGAGTATTAGACTCTACCTGTATGGAGTATTAGACTCTACCTTAGACTCTACCTGTACAGAGTATTAGACTCTACCTGTATGGAGTATTAGACTCTACCTGTATGGAGTATTAGACTCTACCTGTACGGAGTATTAGACTCTACCTGTATGGAGTATTAGAGTCTACCTGTATGGAGTATTAGACTCTACCTGTACGGTGTATTAGACTCCACATGTATGGAGTATTAGACTCTACCTGTATGGAGTATTAGACTCTACCTGTATGGAGTATTAGACTCTACCTGTATGGAGTATTAGACTCTACCTGGATGGAGTATTAGACTCTACCTGGATGGAGTATTAGACTCTACCTGTATGGAGTATTAGACTCTACCTGTATGGTGTATTAGACTCTACCTGTATGGTGTATTAGACTCTACCTGTATGGAGTATTAGACTCTACCTGTATGGAGTATTAGACTCTACCTGTATGGAGTATTAGACTCTACCTGTATGGAGTATTAGACTCTACATTAGACTCTACCTGTATGGAGTATTAGACTCCACCTGTATGGAGTATTAGACTCTACATTAGACTCTACCTGTATGGAGTATTAGACTCTACCTGTATGGAGTATTAGACTCTACCTGTATGGAGTATTAGACTCTACCTGTATGGAGTATTAGACTCTACCTGTATGGTGTATTAGACTCTACCTGTATGGAGTTTTAGACTCTACATTAGACTCTACCTGTATGGAGTATTAGACTCTACCTGTATGGAGTATTAGACTCTACCTGTACGGAGTATTAGACTCTACCTGTATGGAGTATTAGACTCTACCTGTATGGAGTATTAGACTCTACCTGTATTGAGTATTAGACTCTACCTGTATGGAGTATTAGACTCTACCTGTATGGAGTATTAGACTCTACCTGTATGAAGTATTAGACTCTACCTGTATGGAGTATTAGACTCTACCTGTACGGAGTATTAGACTCTACCTGTACGGAGTATTAGACTCTACCTGTACGGGGTATTAGACTCTACCTGTATGGAGTATTAGACTCTACCTGTATGGAGTATTAGACTCTACCTGTATGGAGTATTAGACTCTACCTGTATGGAGTATTAGACTCTACCTGTATGGAGTATTAGACTCTACCTGTATGAGTATTAGCTCTACATTAGACTCTACCTGTATGGAGTATTAGACTCTACCTGTATGGAGTATTAGACTCTACCTGTATGGAGTATTAGACTCTACCTGTATGGAGTATTAGACTCTACCTGTATGGAGTATTAGACTCTACCTGTATGGAGTATTAGACTCTACCTGTATGGAGTATTAGACTCTACATTAGACTCTACCTGTATGGAGTATTAGACTCTACCTGTATGGAGTATTAGACTCTAGCTGTATGGAGTATTAGACTCTACCTGGATGGAGTATTAGACTCTACCTGTATGGAGTATTAGACTCTACCTGTATGGAGTATTAGACTCTACCTGTATGGTGTATTAGACTCTACCTGTATGGTGTATTAGACTCTACCTGTATGGAGTATTAGACTCTACCTGTATGGAGTATTAGACTCTACCTGTATGGAGTATTAGACTCTACCTGTATGGAGTATTAGACTCTACATTAGACTCTACCTGTATGGAGTATTAGACTCTACCTGTATGGAGTATTAGACTCTACCTGTATGGCGTATTAGACTCTACCTGTATGGTGTATTAGACTCTACCTGTATGGAGTTTTAGACTCTACATTAGACTCTACCTGTATGGAGTACTAGACTCTACCTGTACGGAGTATTAGACTCTACCTGTACGGAGTATTAGACTCTACCTGTATGGAGTATTAGACTCTACCTGTATGGAGTATTAGACTCTACCTGTATTGAGTATTAGACTCTACATTAGACTCTACCTGTATGGATTTTTAGACTCTACCTGTATGAAGTATTAGACTCTACCTGTATGGAGTATTAGACTCTACCTGTACGGAGTATTAGACTCTACCTGTACGGAGTATTAGACTCTACCTGTACGGGGTTTTAGACTCTACCTGTATGGAGTATTAGAGTCTACCTGTATGGAGTATTAGACTCTACCTGTATGGAGTATTAGACTCTACCTGTATAGAGTATTAGACTCTACCTGTATAGAGTATTAGACTCTACCTGTATAGAGTATTAGACTCTACATTAGACTCTACCTGTATGGAGTATTAGACTCTACCTGTATGGAGTATTAGACTCTACCTGTATGGAGTATTAGACTCTACCTGTATGGAGTATTAGACTCTACCTGTATGGAGTATTAGACTCTACCTGTATGGAGTATTAGACTCTACCTGTATGGAGTATTAGACTCTACAATAGACTCTACCTGTATGGAGTATTAGACTCTACCTGTATGGAGTATTAGACTCTAGCTGTATGGAGTATTAGACTCTACCTGGATGGAGTATTAGACTCTACCTGGATGGAGTATTAGACTCTACCTGTATGGAGTATTAGACTCTACCTGTATGGTGTATTAGACTCTACCTGTATGGTGTATTAGACTCTACCTGTATGGTGTATTAGACTCTACCTGTATGGAGTATAAGACTCTACCTGTATGGAGTATTAGACTCTACCTGTATGGAGTATTAGACTCTACATTAGACTCTACCTGTATGGAGTATTAGACTCCACCTGTATGGAGTATTAGACTCTACATTAGACTCTACCTGTATGGAGTATTAGACTCTACCTGTATGGAGTATTAGACTCTACCTGTATGGAGTATTAGACTCTACCTGTATGGTGTATTAGACTCTACCTGTATGGAGTTTTAGACTCTACATTAGACTCTACCTGTATGGTGTATTAGACTCTACCTGTATGGAGTTTTAGACTCTACATTAGACTCTACCTGTATGGAGTATTAGACTCTACCTGTATGGAGTATTAGACTCTACCTGTATGGAGTATTAGACTCTACCTGTATTGAGTATTAGACTCTACATTAGACTCTACCTGTATGGATTTTTAGACTCTACCTGTATGAAGTATTAGACTCTACCTGTATGGAGTATTAGACTCTACCTGTACGGAGTATTAGACTCTACCTGTACGGAGTATTAGACTCTACCTGTACGGGGTTTTAGACTCTACCTGTATGGAGTATTAGAGTCTACCTGTATGGAGTATTAGACTCTACCTGTATGGAGTATTAGACTCTACCTGTATAGAGTATTAGACTCTACCTGTATAGAGTATTAGACTCTACCTGTATAGAGTATTAGACTCTACATTAGACTCTACCTGTATGGAGTATTAGACTCTACCTGTATGGAGTATTAGAATCTACCTGTATGGAGTATTAGACTCTACCTGTATGGAGTATTAGACTCTACCTGTATGGAGTATTAGACTCTACCTGTATGGAGTATTAGACTCTACCTGTATGGAGTATTAGACTCTACAATAGACTCTACCTGTATGGAGTATTAGACTCTACCTGTATGGAGTATTAGACTCTAGCTGTATGGAGTATTAGACTCTACCTGGATGGAGTATTAGACTCTACCTGGATGGAGTATTAGACTCTACCTGTATGGAGTATTAGACTCTACCTGTATGGTGTATTAGACTCTACCTGTATGGTGTATTAGACTCTACCTGTATGGAGTATAAGACTCTACCTGTATGGAGTATTAGACTCCACCTGTATGGAGTATTAGACTCTACATTAGACTCTACCTGTATGGAGTATTAGACTCTACCTGTATGGAGTATTAGACTCTACATGTATGGAGTATTAGACTCTACCTGTATGGTGTATTAGACTCTACCTGTATGGAGTTTTAGACTCTACATTAGACTCTACCTGTATGGAGTATTAGACTCTACCTGTATGGAGTATTAGACTCTACCTGTACGGAGTATTAGACTCTACCTGTACGGAGTATTAGACTCTACCTGTATGGAGTATTAGACTCTACCTGTATGGAGTATTAGACTCTACCTGTATGGAGTATTAGACTCTACATTAGACTCTACCTATATGGATTTTTAGACTCTACCTGTATGGAGTATTAGACTCTACCTGTATGGAGTATTAGACTCTACCTGTACGGAGTATTAGACTCTACCTGTACGGGGTATTAGACTCTACCTGTATGGAGTATTAGACTCTACCTGTATGGAGTATTAGACTCTACCTGTATTGAGTATTAGACTCTACATTAGACTCTACCTGTATGGAGTATTAGACTCTACCTGTATGGAGTATTAGACTCTACATTAGAGTCTACCTGTATGGAGTATTAGACTCTACCTGTATGGAGTATTATACTCTACCTGTATGGAGTATTAGACTCTACCTGTATGGTGTATTAGACTCTACCTGTATGGAGTATTAGACTCTACCTGTATGGAGTATTAGACTCTACCTGTATGGAGTATTAGACTCTACCTGTATGGAGTATTAGACTCTACCTGTATGGAGTATTAGACTCTACATTAGACTCTACCTGTATGGAGTATTAGACTCTACATTAGACTCTACCTGTATGGAGTATTAGACTCTACCTGTATGGAGTATTAGACTCTACATTAGACTCTACCTGTATGGAGTATTATACTCTACCTGTATGGAGTATTATACTCTACCTGTATGGAGTATTAGACTCTACCTGTATGGTGTATTAGACTCTACCTGTATGGAGTATTAGACTCTACCTGTATGGAGTATTAGACTCTACCTGTATGGTGTATTAGACTCTACCTTTATGGAGTATTAGACTCTACCTGTATGGAGTATTAGACTCTACCTGTATGGTGTATTAGACTCTACCTGTATGGAGTATTAGACTCTACCTGTATGGAGTATTAGACTCTACCTGTATGGAGTATTAGACTCTACCTGTATGGAGTATTAGACTCTACCTGTATGGAGTATTCGACTCTACCTGTATGGAGTATTATACTCTACCTGTATGGAGTATTAGACTCTACCTGTATGGAGTATTAGACTCTACCTGTATGGAGTATTAGACTCTACTTTAGACTCTACCTGTATGGAGTATTAGACTCTACATTAGACTCTACCTGTATGTGTATTAGACTCTACCTGTATGGAGTATTAGACTCTACCTGTATGGAGTATTAGACTCTACCTCTATGGTATATTAGACTCTACCTGTATGGTGTATTAGACTCTACATTAGACTCTACCTGTATGTGTATTAGACTCTACCTGTATGGAGTATTAGACTCTACCTGTATAGAGTATTAGACTCTACCTGTATGGAGTATTAGACTCTACATTAGACTCTACCTGTATGGTGTATTAGACTCTACCTGTATGGAGTATTAGACTCTACCTGTATGGAGTATTAGACTCTACCTGTATGGAGAATTAGACTCTACCTGTATGGAGTATTAGACTCTACCTGTATGGAGTATTAGACTCTACCTGTATGGAGTATTAGACTCTACCTGTATGGAGTATTAGACTCTACCTGTATGGAGTATTAGACTCTACCTGTCTGGAGTATTAGACTCTATCTGTATGGAGTATTAGACTCTACCTGTATGGTGTATTAGACTCTACCTGTATGGAGTATTAGAATATACCTGTATGGAGTATTAGACTCTACCTGTATGGTGTATTAGACTCTACCTGTATGGAGTATTAGACTCTACCTGTATGGAGTATTAGACTCTACCTGTATGGAGTATTAGACTCTACCTGTATGGAGTATTAGACTCTACCTGTATGGAGTATTAGACTCTACATTAGACTCTACCTGTATGGAGTATTAGACACTACATTAGACTCTACCTGTATGGAGTATTAGACACTACCTGTATGGAGTATTAGACTCTACATTAGACTCTACCTGTATGGAGTATTAGACTCTACCTGTATGGTGTATTAGACTCTACCTTTATGGAGTATTAGACTCTACCTGTATGGAGTATTAGACTCTACCTGTATGGAGTATTAGACTCTACCTGTATGGAGTATTAGACTCTACCTGTATGGAGTATTAGACTCTACCTGTATGGAGTATTAGACTCTACCTGTATGGAGTATTAGACTCTACCTGTATGGAGTATTAGACTCTACCTGTATGGAGTATTAGACTCTACCTGTATGGAGTATTAGACTCTACCTGTATGGAGTATTAGACTCTACCTGTCTGGAGTATTAGACTCTACCTGTATGGAGTATTAGACTCTACCTGTATGGTGTATTAGACTCTACCTGTATGGAGTATTACCGCACATAGCTCACCTGTATGGAGTATTAGACTCTACCTGTATGGTGTATTAGACTCTACCTGTATGGAGTATTAGACTCTACCTGTATGGAGTATTAGACTCTACCTGTATGGGAGTACCTCTACGACTCTACCTGTATGGAGTATTAGACTCTACCTGTATGGAGTATTAGACTCTACCGATGTGAGACTCTACCTGTATGGAGTATTAGACACTACATTAGACTCTACCTGTATGGAGTATTAGACACTACCTGTATGGAGTATTAGACTCTACCGATGGGTAGACTCTACCTGTATGGAGTATTAGACTCTACCTGTATGGTGTATTAGACTCTACCTGTATGGAGTATTAGACTCTACCTGTATGGAGTATTAGACTCTACCTGTATGGAGTATTAGACTCTACCTGTATGGAGTATTAGACTCTACCTGTATGGAGTATTCGACTCTACCTGTATGGAGTATTAGACTCTACCTGTATGGAGTATTAGACTCTACCTGTATGGAGTATTAGACTCTACCTGTATGGAGTATTAGACTCTACCTGTAGGGTGTATTAGACTCTACCTGTATGGTGTATCAGACTCTATATTAGACTCTACCTGTAGGGCGTATCAGACTCTACCTGTAGGGCGTATCAGATTCTACCTGTAGGGCGTATCAGATTCTACCTGTAGGGCGTATCAGACTCTACCTGTAGGGCGTATCAGACTCTACCTGTAGGGCGTATCAGACTCTACCTGTAGGGCGTATCAGACTCTACCTGTAGGGCGTATCAGACTCTACCTGTAGGGTGTATTAGACTCTACCTGTACGGTTTATTAGACTCTACCTGTACGGTGTATTAGACTCTACCTGTATGGTGTATGACAGCGCCAGGCCCTTCATAGCAGGGCTGATGATATCAGGAGAACTGAGCACCACGAACAGAGCCACCATCAGAGTGACTGAGGCAGACAGGAAGTCCAGCCAGAAGGACAGCCAGCGTGTCCCACAGTTAAACAACAGGAAGTGGTTGGAGTTGTCACTCATCTCCTTAAATCTGGAGAACAATGCACAACGGTGTTTATTATAATAATTTTTTAATTTACATTTATTTTAATTGTTTCCCCCAGGTAGAGGAAACCATGGTCAGACCAAGTTATTTCCCCCAGTAGTGGAAACCACGGTCAGACCAAGTTATTTCCCCCCAGGTAGAGGAAACCACGGTCAGACCAAGTTATTTCCCCCCAGGTAGAGGAAACCACGGTCAGACCAAGTTATTTCCCCCCAGATAGAGGAAACCACGGTCAGACCAAGTTATTTCCCCCCAGGTAGAGGAAACCACGGTCAGACCAAGTTATTTCCCCCCAGGTAGAGGAAACCACGGTCAGACCAAGTTATTTCCCCCCAGGTAGAGGAAACCACGGTCAGACCAAGTTATTTCCCCCCAGGTAGAGGAAACCACGGTCAGACCAACAACAGCAAAATAACAATAATGAGCAAAGTTAGGGTTAGGGTCAGAGTTAGAGTCAGGGTCAGGGTTAGGGTTAGGGTCAGGGTCCGGGTCTGGGTTAGGGTAAAAGTTAGGGTTAGGGTCAGAGTTAGAGTCAGGGTCAGGGTTAGGGTTAGGGTCAGGGTCCGGGTCTGGGTTAGGGTTAGGGTTAGGGTAAAGGTTAGGGTCAGGGTCAGGGTTAGGGTCAGGGTCAGGAGACATGTCTTACTGCTGGATGTACTGCTCTCTCTTGTCGTAGGCGTGGATGGTACCGAGGCCCTGGATGGTAGAGGTGGTCAGAGAGATCCAGGGGGAACGACTCACATTCTCCATCCTCTTCATCTCTCTGATGCTCCTCTGGAATATACTGTGGAGACAACACACAAGACTCAGAACACACCACACAGGACTCAGAACACACCACACAGGACTCAGAACACACCACACAGGACTCAGAACACACCACACAGGACTCAGAACACACCACACAGGACTCAGAACACACCACACAGGACACACCATACAGGACTCAGAACACACCACACAGGACTCAGAACACACCACACAAGACTCAGAACACACCACACAGGACTCAGAACACACCACACAGGACTCAGAACACACCACACAGGACACACCATACAGGACTCAGAACACACCACACAGGACTCAGAACACACCACACAGGACTCAGAACACACCACACAGGACTCAGAACACAGGACACAACACACAAGACTCAGAACACACCACACAGGACTCAGAACACACCACACAGGACTCAGAACACAGGACACAACACACAAGACTCAGAACACAACACACAAGACTCAGAACACACCACACAGGACTCAGAACACAGGACACAACACACAAGACTCAGAACACACCACACAGGACTCAGAACACAGGACTCAGAACACACCACACAGGACTCAGAACACAGGACTCAGAACACACCACACAGGACTCAGAACACACCACACAGGACTCAGAACACAGGACACAACACACAAGACTCAGAACACACCACACAGGACTCAGAACACACCACACAGGACTCAGAACACACCACACAGGACTCAGAACACACCACACAGGACTCAGAACACACCACACAGGACTCAGAACACAGGACTCAGAACACACCACACAGGACTCAGAACACACATCTGACTGTGTGTGACCCTGGGTAAATGACCAAACTGACTGCGTGTCCCCCTGGGTAAATGACCAAACTGACTGCATGTCACCCTGGGTAAATGACCAAACTGACTGTATGTCACCCTGGGTAAATGACCAAACTGACTGTATGTCACCCTGGGTAAATGACCAAACTGACTGCGTGTCACCCTGGGTAAATGACCAAACTGACTGCGTGTCACCCTGGGTAAATGACCAAACTGATTGTATGTCACCCTGGGTAAATGACCAAACTGATTGTATGTCACCCTGGGTAAATGACCAAACAGACTGCATGTCACCCTGGGTAAATGACCAAACAGACTGCATGTCACCCTGGGTAAATGACCAAACTGACTGCATGTCACCCTGGGTAAATGACCAAACTGACTGCGTGTCACCCTGGGTAAATGACCAAACTGATTGTATGTCACCCTGGGTAAATGACCAAACTGACTGTATGTCACCCTGGGTAAATGACCAAACTGATTGTATGTCACCCTGGGTAAATGACCAAACTGACTGTATGTCACCCTGGGTAAATGACCAAACTGACTGTATGTCACCCTGGGTAAATGACCAAACTGACTGTATGTCACCCTGGGTAAATGACCAAACAGACTGCATGTCACCCTGGGTAAATGACCAAACTGACTGCGTGTCACCCTGGGTAAATGACCAAACTGACTGTATGTCACCTGGGTAAAAGTTGACTCACTAGAGTATGAGGGTGAAGATGGCCCCCAGCAGCGTGATGGCGATGAGTAGGGGAGGGAACACGACTGAGATGGTGACAATGGTGTAGGTGACCATCAGGCAGAACTGTAGGAAGTTCTCCATGTTGAAGGGCAGCATGGTATCCACCTCATCCTGGTCCTTGGAAAAACGGTTCACCATACGTCCCGTTGGGGTGGTGTCAAAGAAACTCATGGGGCTGTTCAGGATCTACAACACAGACAGGACCCAGGGGTTAGGGTGATGAGAGGACTGATGGAACACAACCCTACTGGATCTACAACACAGACAGGACCAAGGGGTTAGGGTGATGAGAGGACTGATGGAACACAACCCTACTGGATCTACAACACAGACAGGACCCAGGGGATAGGGTTAGGGTGATGAGAGGACTGATGGATTTAAAATAAAATAAAATAAAATTGATCAGAAATACAGTGTAGATATTGTTAATGTTGTAAATTACTATTGTAGCTGGAGACGGCTGATTTTTAATGGAGTATATACATAGGCGTACAGAGGCCAATTATCAGCAACCATCACTCCTGTGTTCCAATGGCACGTTGTGTTAGCTAATCCAAGTTTATCATTTTAAAAGGCTAATTGATCATTAGAAAACCCTTTCGCAATTATGTTAGCAGAGCTGAAAACTGTTGTCCTGATTAAAGAACTGGCCTTCTTTAGACTAGTTGAGTATCTGGAGCATCAGCATTTGTGGGTTTGATTACAGACTCAAAATGGCCAATGGCTTTTCTTTCAAAAACAAAGGAAATTTCTAAGTGACCCCAAACTTTTGAATGGTAGTGTATATCTTCAGAGACCTATCCACTGCTAAAATGTAAAGTAACATGACTCATGAGGTTGCCCAGGGTCTGAACCCCAGATAGTCCAGGGTGATCAAGGTTCTTTATATCCCAAAGTAAAGGTATAACACCAACCCAGCTATTTGTTGTGGAACAAGACAGGGATGTCCCCTTTCTTCTTCCAAGATTCAACGCTATGGAATTCCTCATCAATAACTTTTGGTTATCATCCCGCATTGTCCCTCTCCCCTGTCCTTTTCAATACGATTGACAACAGTGTTGTTGTGTGGTGTAGTGTGATTGACAACAGTGTTGTTGTGTGGTGTAGTGTGATTGATAACAGTGGTGTTGTGTGGTGTAATGTGATTGATAACAGTGTTGTTGTGTGGTGTAGTGTGATTGATAACAGTGGTGTTGTGTGGTGTAGTATGATTGATAACAGTGGTGTTGTGTGATTGATAACAGTGTTGTTGTGTGGTGTAGTGTGATTGATAACAGTGGTGTTGTGTGATAGTGTGATTGATAACAGTGTTGTTGTGTGGTGTAGTGTGATCGATAACAGTGTTGTTGTGTGGTGTAGTGTGATCGATAACAGTGTTGTGTGGTGTAGTGTGATCGATAACAGTGTTGTGTGGTGTAGTGTGATCGATAACAGTGTTGTGTGGTAGTGTGATTGATAACAGTGTTGTTGTGTGGTAGTGTGATTGATAACAGTGTTGTTGTGTGGTAGTGTGATTGATAACAGTGTTGTTGTGTGGTAGTGTGATAACAGTGGTGTGGTGTAGTGTGATTGATAACAGTGTTGTTGTGTGGTAGTTACATTTCTGAACATGGTGTCGTGTAGCTTGGAGGACGCGTGCAGCGTAACTTTGGTGAAAGAGTAGCCCTTGATGAAGCTGAAGACCAGCATGGCCACCACCACCAGGCCGTAAACCATCTGGTAGAAGCTCAGGTCAGGGTTCAGGGAGATGTTCACTGCGGTGGAATTCGACACGTTCGCTGTCTGAAAATCACACATTAACCTGTTAGGGCTAGGGGGCAGTATTGACACGGCTGGATAAAAAACATACCCGATTTAATCTGGTTACCACTCCTACCCAGTAACTAGAATATGCATATACTTATTACATATGGATAGAAAACACCCTAAATTTTCTAAAACTGTTTGAATGGTGTCTGTGAGTATAACAGAACTCAAATGGCAGGTCAAAACCTGAGAGATTCCTTTACAGGAAGTGGCCTGTCTGACCATTTCTTGAACTTCTTTTCCATCTCTATCATTTACTAAGGATCTCTGCTCTAACGTGACACTTCCCACGTCGTCCATAGGCGCTCAGAGCCCGGGAAAAAACAGAATGTCGTCATTCCAGCCCCAGGCTGAAACACATTATCGCCTTTCTCAAGTGGCCGATCAAGGGACACTGGGCTTAGGCGCGTGACCCGACCGCCCCCGCCTTTGGGATTTTTTCCTCTGTTTGCCGAAAAGGAGATTCCCTGTCGGAATATTATCGCTTTTCTACGAGAAAAATGGCGTAAAAATTGATTTTAAACAGCGGTTGACATGCTTCGAAGTACGGTAATGGAATATTTAGAATTTTATTGTCACGAATTGGGCCATGCGCGCGACACTTCTTTACTATTTCGGATAGTGTCTGGAACGCACGAACAAAACGCCGCTATTCGGATATAACGATGGATTATTTTGGACCAAACCAACATTTGTTATTGAAGTAGCAGTCCTGGGTGTGCATTCTGACGAAGACAACAAAAGGTAATCAAACTTTTATAATAGTAAATATGATTATGGTGAGTGCTAAACTTGCCGGGTGTCTAAATAGCGAGCCCGTGATGCCTGGGCTATGTACTTAGAATATTGCAAAATGTGCTTTCACCAAAAAGCTATTTTAAAATCGGACATATCGAGTGCATAGAGGAGGTCTGTATCTATAATTCTTAAAATAATTGTTATGCTTTTTGTGAACGTTTATCGTGAGTAATTTAGTAAAATGTTAGCGAATTCCCCGGAAGTTTGCGGGGGGTATGCTAGTTCTGAACGTCACATGCTAATGTAAAAAGCTGGTTTTTGATATAAATATGAACTTGATTGAACAAAACATGCATGTATTGTATAACATAATGTCCTAGGGTTGTCATCTGATGAAGATCAAAGGTGAGTGCTGCATTTAGCCGTCTTCTGGGTTTTGGTGACATTATATGCTGGCTTGAAAAATGGGTGTCTGATTATTTCTGGCTTGGTACTCTGCTGACATAATCTAATGTTTTGCTTTCGTTGTAAAGCCTTTTTGAAATCGGACAGTGTGGTTAGATTAACGAGAGTCTTGTCTTTAAATAGCTGTAAAATAGTCATATGTTTGAGAAATTGAAGTAATAGGATTTTTACGGTTTTGAAAATCGCGCCACAGGCTGCCAGTGGCTGTTACGTAGGTGGGACGCAAGCGTCCCACCTAGCCCATAGAGGTTAACTAGTCTATAGAAACAGATGCAGCATGTGTATGTTAAAAAAAATAATTACTTGTGCGAGCCACAGATGTCATCTGATTTGCTAAAATAGGAACGACAAACTGTTGATGCAATTGACCCTTTTGTAAAGCTCTAGAATTTTGGGGGGAAAACCAATCGCAGCGCTCCAGTGGATAGCAACTGTCGTCGAGTCCGACATCATCTCGGACAAGCTCACGTTTCAAACGCAAGAGAAAGCCAGTAAGGGAAATGGCAGAAACTGAGTTTTCTTCAAAACAGAAATAGTTTTAAACGGCTAAATAATTTAACAGTGCACCAGGCGCTACTGTGATTCCTGAAATACACAGCCTGTTGATATTAGTATTTGTTGAATCCTAAATTATACTTTCGTTACATTGTTTTGCTAGCTCCGCTGGTTAGCTAACTCTCGTCTCATTGACCACCAAAACTTTTGCTAACGCTAGCTAGCCGCTCCATATAACATGTTTTCGCAAAATGTATGTTAGCTAGCTAAGTTAGCCATGTTCTGAAACCAACTCTCATCTGCTGTCATCATGATGCAAATTTGAGGGGAAATAGTTAGCTTCCAAAAGGTGGTTATAGCTTTGACTGCTTGCCGACAGTGAATTCAGAGCCGTTCAGTGGCTAGCCACAATACAAAACATCATTTTACCAGGTTCCCCGTGAATAAATAAATTGTAATACCAGTCCATCACAACGTACCCACGTGTATTCTGATTAACAAGGGGTAGTCTGTGTTTAATTTCATTGTGAAAAAAACCCCCATCAACATCATTGTAAGGTGGATTTCACCAGTGGTTTGAGTGATGAATTGGTCTTCCATCATCATCATCACTGTAAGGGGATTTCACCAGTGGTTTGAGTGATGAATTGGTCTTCCATCATCATCATCACTGTAAGGGGATTTCACCAGTGGTTTGAGTGATGAATTGGTCCTCCATCAACATCACTGTAAGGTGGATTTCGCCAGTGGTTTGAGTGATGAATTGGTCTTCCAGATTAATGTTGTCAGAGGTTGCAACAGTAACCAAAAGGGGTTGGGGCTTAGCGAAGGGTCAATTGACAAACATTTGAAAACATAAGGAAAAGTAACTACAGTAGACTTACCCCTGATCCCTGCTCCAGCCAGTAGCTGAGCCACCAGTTACTGAAGGCAGTGGTCCCCACCAAGCAGATAAAGGCGATGATGATGAGAGACAGCAGGATGTACCCTGGAGACCAGAGAGACCAGAGGAGAGAGGAGAGGAGAGAGGAGAGGAGAGGAGAGAAGAGAGGAGAGAAGAGGAGAGAGGAGAGGAGAGGAGAGAGGAGAGGAGAGAGAAGAGGAGAGGGGAGAGGGGAGAGGAGAGGAGAGAAGAGAGGAGAGAAGAGGAGAGAGGAGAGGAGAGGAGAGAGGAGAGGAGAGAAGAGGAGAGAGGAGAGGAGAGACCAGGGGAGAGGGGAGACCAGAGGAGAGACCAGAGGAGAGGAGAGGAGAGAGGAGAGGAGAGAAGAGAGGGGAGACCAGAGGAGAGACCAGAGGAGAGACCAGAGGAGAGGAGAGGAGAGAGGAGAGGAGAGAAGAGAGGGGAGACCAGAGGAGAGACCAGAGGAGAGAGGAGAGGAGAGACCAGAGGAGAGAGGAGAGGAGAGACCAGAGGAGAGGAGAGAGGAGAGGAGAGAGGAGAGGAGAGGGGAGACCAGAGGAGAGGAGAGCGGAGACCAGAGGAGAGACCAGAGGAGAGAGGAGAGGAGAGACCAGAGGAGAGACCAGAGGAAAGAGGAGAGGGGAGACCAGAGGAGAGACCAGAGGAAAGAGGAGAGGGGAGACCAGAGGAGAGACCAGAGGAGAGGAGAGGGGAGACCAGAGGAGAGACCAGAGGAGAGGAGAGGGGAGACCAGAGGAGAGACCAGAGGAGAGAGGAGAGGGGAGACCAGAGGAGAGACCAGAGACCAGAGGAGATACCAGACGAGAGAAAATATGAGAGACCAGAGACAAGAGGAGAGAGTAGAGACAAGAGGAGAAACCAGAGGAGAGACCAAAGGAGAGATGAGAGACCAGTGGAGACCAGAGGAGAAACCAGGAGAGAGACCAGAGGAGAGACCAGAGGAGAGAGGAGAGTCCAGAGGAGAGAGGAGAGACCAGAGGAGAGACCAGAAGAGAGAGGAGAGACCAGAAGAGAGAGGAGAGACCAGAGGAGAGACCAGAAGAGAGAGGCGAGAACAGAAGAGACATCAGAGGAGAAACCAGAGCAGAGTGGAGACCAGAGAAGAGACCAGAGGAGAGACCAGGGGAGAAACCAGAGGAGAGAAGAGACACCATAAGAGAGACCAAAGGAGACCCCAGAGGAGAGACCAGAGGAGAAATGAGGGTAGAGGAAAGGAGAGACCAGAGGAGAGACCAGAGGGGAGAACAGAGGAGAGACCAGAGGAGAAATGTGGGTAGAGGAAAGGAGAGACCAGAGTATAGAGGAGAGACAAGAGGGGAGAACAGAGGAGAGACCAAAGGGGAGAGGAGAGACCAGAGAGACAAGAGGAGATACAGGATTCAGCATGACTCAACATAACCCACACTATACCGCTACAATATTGGAGTCAAGTGAAAGATTAATGATTTGCTTAGATCTGAGTATCCTTGCTCCACTAGGTGTGAGGAGTAAAGCTGATTGGCTGAGGTGAATGAGGTGTGTTTCTGTCCTCCTGCAGCTTTACAGTACTGGTGGTAGGTCAGGATTAACTCGGGGTTAAGGTTCAGAGTGTGGTGTGTGTGTAAGGTGTGTTTCTAACCTCCTGCAGCTTTACAGTACTGGTGGTAGGTCAGGGATAATTTGGGGTTAAGGTTCAGAGTGTGGTGTGTGTGTAAGGTGTGTTTCTAACCTCCTGCAGCTTTACAGTACTGGTGGTAGGTCAGGGTTAACTCGGGGTTAATTAAGGTTCAGAGTGTGGTGTGTGTGTAAGGTGTGTTTCTAACCTCCTGCAGCTTTACAGTACTGGTGGTAGGTCCTCCAGGTAACAGAACCCTCCTGAGAACCCTCCTGAGTCACCAGCTGGTACTTAGACACTACCAGACAACAACAACAACAACAACAAATATCAACAGACATCATCAACAGCAACAACAACAAACATAATAAACAACAACAACCATAATAAACAACAACAACCATAATAAACAACAACAAATAACAGACATCATCAACAACAGCAACAACAAACATAATAAACAACAATAACAACAAACATAATAAACAACAACCATAATAAAACACAAAACAAACATAATAAACAACAACAATAACCATAATAAACAACAAATATCAAAAGACATCAACAACAGCAACAACCATAATAAAACAACAACAACCATAAAAAACAACAACCATAATAAACAACAACAACCATAATAAACAACAACAACCATAATAAACAACAACCATAATAAACAACAACAACAACCATAATAAACAACAACAACAACCATAATAAACAACAACAAACATCACGTTGATGGAATAAATTGATTTTGTTCATTTAAAATGTCACACGGTGTAACATCCATAACACGTTTGAGAGGATCGGAATGCGAAGGAATCGAGGACTTGGCTCAAATTACCGTTGACGTCATGTGATACCGATTGACTTCCTCCCGACTCGTCTGGACTCTCATTGGACATGTCAAAAGCTGACGGGGGGGGGGAAAGAGACGTGACGTAAATCCCGACACACAACAGACTTACATTTCCCTCACTAACTTTAAACATCAGCTATCTGAGCAGCTTACCGATCGCTGCAGCTGTACATAGTCCATCTGTACATTGCCCATCCTATCTACCTACCTCATCCCCATACTGTTTTTATTTTTATTTACTTTTCTGCTCTTTTGCAAACCAGTATTTCTACTTGCACATCTTCATATGCTCATTTATCACTCCAGTGTTAATCTGCAAAATTGTAATTATTCGCTCCTATGGCCTATTTATTGCCTTTCCTCCTCATGCCTTTTGCACACACTGTATATAGACTTTCTTTTTTTCTATCTACTGTGTCATTGACTTGTTTATTGTGTTATTGGCTTGTTTATTGTTTTACTCCATGTGTAACTCTGTGTTGTTGTATGTTGTCGAACTGCTTTGCTTTATCTTGGCCAGGTCGCAGTTGTAAATGAGAACTTGTTCTCAACTGGCCTACCTGGTTAAATAAAGGTGAAATAAAAAAATATAAAACAGACCCTTTTTTAAACGACAGAGCTACTGTACATATAAGAATGTAATGTATCGAAAGAATACACTAGAACGAAAACCTTATGGTTTCCAATAGCGTTACATACAGGATGTGAGAGCGCACCGTGTCATACCTACGAAATATATGTTAAGATATGTACGGATCGATATCAAATCAAACCTGGGTTTTCTATTCCTGTTCCCTTGTGATCATCCAGGTCCTTCTCCTTCGTGTCCGTGGCGTCTGGTTGCATCGGCTCCTCTTCAGTTCGTTCCTGACGTACAAGATAAAGTTATACGTTAATAATGTGGGAGAGATATTTTTTGGGGGACGTCTCTCGGTGTCTTGACAATACAGTAAATGACTGTGTATTTGATGTTTTGTTTGGACCCCAGGAAGAGAAGTGGCAGCATGTGAAACAACTAATGGGAAGCCTACTAAACTAGAGAGACAGAGATACATGATATCTAGACTGGACATAGTGTCCTCCAGGTGGACTGATATCTAAACTGGATATAGTCTCCTCCAGGTGGACTGATATCTAGACTGGATAATAGTCTCCTCCAGGTGGACTGATATCTAGACTGGACATAGTCTCCTCCAGGTGGACTGATATCTAGACTGGACATAGTCTCCTCCAGCTGGACTGATATCTAGACTGGACATAGTTCACCTGGAGGAGACTGATATCTAGACTGGACATAGTCTCCTCCAGGTGGACTGATATCTAGACTGGACATCCTCTCCTCAAGGTGGACTGATATCTAAACTGGATATAGTCTCCTCCAGATGGACTGATATCTAGACTGGATATAGTCTCCTCCAGATGGACTGATATCTAGACCTGATATCTAGACTGGACATAGTCTCCGCCAGATGGACTGATATCTAGACTGGACACAGTCTCCTCCAGGTGGACTGATATCTAGACTGGACAGTCTCCTCCAGGTGGACTGATATCTAGACTGGATAATAGTCTCCTCCAGGTGGACTGATATCTAGACTGGACACAGTCTCCTCCAGGTGGACTGATATCTAGACTGGACACAGTCTCCTCCAGGTGGACTGATATCTAGACTGGACACAGTCTCCTCCAGGTGAACTGATATCTAGACTGGACACAGTCTCTTCCAGGTGGACTGATATCTAGACTGGACATAGTCTCCTCCAGGTGGACTGATATCTAGACTGGACATAGTGTCCTGCAGGTGAACTGATATCTAGACTGGACACAGTCTCCTCCAGGTGGACTGATATCTAGACTGGACACAGTCTCCTCCAGGTGGACTGATATCTAGACTGGACAGTCTCCTCCTGTGAACGTAGAGATGGATAACGGGAGATCTTACCTATGAACGCTCCATACCAGAGTTAGAGATGGATAACGGGAGATCTTACCTGTGAACGCTCCGTACCAGAGGTAGAGATGGGTAACGGTAGATCTTACCTGTGAACGCTCCATACCAGAGGTAGAGATGGATAACGGGAGATCTTACCTGTGAACGCTCCATACCAGGGGTAGAGACGGATAACGGGAGATCTTACCTGTGAACGCTCCGTACCAGAGGTAGAGATGGATAACGGGAGATCTTACCTGTGAACGCTCCGTACCAGAGGTAGAGATGAATAACGGGAGATCTTACCTGTGAACGCTCCGTACCAGAGGTAGAGACGGATAACGGGAGATCTTACCTGTGAACGCTCCGTACCGGAGGTAGAGACGGATAACGGGAGATCTTACCTGTGAACACTCCATCTGGAAGTTGTTGATCATCTGTGCGTATCGGCCTTCTGCTTTCATCAGAGCTTTGTGTGTCCCTGCCTCCTTCACCTTTCCACTCTCCAACACCAGTACCTCGTCACAGAACTCCAGATACTGATACACACAAAGACAGACAGACAGACAGACAGACAGAGGGCGGGGAAGAGAGAGAGAGGGGAAGAGAGAGAGAGAGAGAGAGGGGGGGGGAAGAGAGAGAGAGAGCGAGAGAGAGAGAAAGAGAGAGAAAGAGAGAGTGAGAAAGGAAGAGTGAGAAAGAGAGAGAAAGAGAGAGTGAAAGAGAGAGAAAAAGAGAGAGAAAGAGAGAGTGAAAGAGAGAGAAAGAGAGAGAAAGAGAAAGAGAAAGAGAAAGAGAGAGAAAGAGAGAGAGAGGGGAAGAGACAGAGAGAGGGAGAGAGAAAGGGGGAGAAAGAGAGAGAGGGGGGGAGAAAGAGAGAGAGGGGGGGAGAAAGAGAGAGAGGGGGAGAGAGAGAGAGAGGGGGGAGAAAGAGAGAGAGAGAGAGAGAGAGGGGGGAGAAAGAGAGAGAGAGAGGGGGGAGAGAGAGAGAGAGACAGAGAGAGAGGGGGAGAGAGATAGAGAGATAGGGGGAGAGAGATAGAGAGAGAGGGGGAGAGAGAGAAAGAGAGAGACAGGGGAAGAGACAGAGAGAGAGGGGGAGAGAGAGAGAGAGAGAGAGAGAGAGAGAGAGAAGAGAGAGACAGAGAGGGGAATTGTAACGTTAATAATTTGAGGAGGGGAGTGAGGATATCCCGGTCGGGTTCCTTTTTCTGTAAGTCACTTTGGATAAAATAAAACCCATTTAAAACCCTTTTATGACCCACAAGGGAATCAAACCCACAACTTAATCAACTGAACAAACTAAAATACATCTGAACCACAGACAGAGAAAGGGAAAGGACGGCCAAAATAAAAAGTTATACCTTGAAATAAGTGGATTCAGCTATTTCAGCCAAACCCATTGCTGACAGGTATATAAAATCGAGCACACCGCCATGCAATCTCCACAGACAAACATTGGCAGTAAAATGGCCTTACTGAAGATCTCAGTGACTTTCAACGTGGCAACGTCATAGGATGCCACCTTTCCAACAAGTCAGTTCATAAAATTTCTGCCCTGCTAGAGCTGCCCCGGTCAACTGGTAAGTGCTGTTATTGTGAAGTTGAAATGTCTAGGAGCAACAACGGCTCAACCGTGAAGTGGTAGGCCACACAAGCTAACAGAACGAGACCACCAAGTGCATAGCGTGTAAAAAATAATCTGTCCTCAGTTGCAACACTCCACTACCGAGTTCCAAACTGCCTCTGGAAGCAACGTCAACACAATAACTGTTCATTAGGAGCTTCATGAAATGGGTTTCCATGGCCGAGCAGCTGCACACAAGCTTAACATCACCATGCGCAATGCCAAGCGTCGGCTGGATATGGAGCAGTGGAAACACTTTCTCTGGAGTGATGAATCATGCTTCACCATCTGGCAGTCCAACGGACTAATCTGGGTTTGGCGGATGCCAGGAGAACGCTAACTGCTCCTAAGCATAATGCTCAACTGTAAAGTTTGGTGGAGGAGGAATAATGGTCTGGGGCTGTTTTTCATGGTTCGGGCCCCTTAGTTCCAGTGATGGGAAATCTTAATGCTACAGCATACAATGACATTCTAGACGATTGTACTGGATTTTCCACAAACATATAACCTTGTATTCAGGACAAAAAGTTAATTACTTTGCCACATTTTTTGCAATATTACTTTAGTGCCTTGTTGCAAACAGGATGCATGTTTTGGAATATTTTTTATTCTGTACAGCCTTCCTTCTTTTCACTCTGTCTGTCACGTCCTGGCCAGTATAAGGGTTAATTGTTATTGTAGTTTGGTCAGGACGTGGCAGAGGGTATTTGTTTTATGTGGTTCGGGGTGGTGTTTTGGTAAAAGGGTGTTTGATTTAGTATTTCCGGGTTTTTGGTTTATGGTCTATGTTTATGTATCTCTATGTGTAGTCTAGTAAGTGTGTTTCTATGTAGAGTTAATTGGGGTGGACTTCCAATTTAAGGCAGCTGTGTGGTGTTGCCTTTGATTGGAAGTCCTATATTAGTTGGGTGTGTTTGTCTGTGTGTTTGTAACAACAGCAAAATGTGGAAAAAAGTTAACCAAATACTGTATCCACCCAGACGATCTGCAGTATACTGCTGATACTGCCTATTATCTATCCTTTACCCCTACCTACAGTATACTGCTGTTACTGTCTATTATCTATCCTTTACCCCTACCTACAGTATACTGCTGTTACTGCCTATTATCTATCCTTTACCCCTACCTACAGTATACTGCTGTTACTGTCTATTATCTATCCTTTACCCCTACCTACAGTATACTGCTGTTACTGGCTATTATCTATCCTTTACCCCTACCTACAGTATACTGCTGTTACTGTCTATTATCTATCCTTTACCCCTACCTACAGTATACTGCTGTTACTGTCTATTATCTATCCTTTACCCCTACCTACAGTATACTGCTGATACTGTCTATTATCTATCCTTTACCCCTACCTACAGTATACTGCTGTTACTGCCTATTATCTATCCTTTACCCCTACCTACAGTATACTGCTGTTACTGCCTATTATATATCCTTTACCCCTACCTACAGTATACTGCTGTTACTGCCTATTATCTATCCTTTACCCCTACCCACAGTATACTGCTGTTACTGCCTATTATCTATCCTTTACCCCTACCCACAGTATACTGCTGTTACTGTCTATTATCTATCCTTTACCCCTACCTACAGTATACTGCTGCTACTGTCTATTATCTATCCTTTACCCCTACCTACAGTATACTGCTGATACTGTCTATTATCTATCCTTTACCCCTACCTACAGTATACTGCTGTTACTGTCTATTATCTATCCTTTACCCCTACCTACAGTATACTGCTGTTACTGTCTATTATCTATCCTTTACCCCTACCTACAGTATACTGCTGTTACTGTCTATTATCTATCCTTTACCCCTACCTACAGTATACTGCTGTTACTGTCTATTATCTATCCTTTACCCCTACCTACAGTATACTGCTGTTACTGTCTATTATCTATCCTTTACCCCTACCTACAGTATACTGCTGTTACTGTCTATTATCTATCCTTTACCCCTACCTACAGTATACTGCTGCTACTGTCTATTATCTATCCTTTACCCCTACCTACAGTATACTGCTGTTACTGTCTATTATCTATCCTTTACCCCTACCTACAGTATACTGCTGATACTGTCTATTATCTATCCTTTACCCCTACCTACAGTATACTGCTGTTACTGCCTATTATCTATCCTTTACCCCTACCTACAGTATACTGCTGTTACTGCCTATTATCTATCCTTTACCCCTACCTACAGTATACTGCTGTTACTGTCTATTATCTATCCTTTACCCCTACCTACAGTATACTGCTGTTACTGTCTATTATCTATCCTTTACCCCTACCTACAGTATACTGCTGTTACTGTCTATTATCTATCCTTTACCCCTACCTACAGTATACTGCTGTTACTGTCTATTATCTATCCTTTACCCCTACCTACAGTATACTGCTGTTACTGTCTATTATCTATCCTGTTGTCTAGTCACTTTATCCCTACCTATATGTACACATCTACCTCAACTACCTCGTACCCCTGCACATCGACTCAGTACTGGTACTCCCTGTATATAGCCATGTTATTACCTCGTACCCCTGCACATCGACTCAGTACTGGTACTCCCTGTATATAGCCATGTTATTACCTGGTACTCCCTGTATATAGCCATGTTATGACCTGGTACTCACTGTATATAGCCATGTTATTACCTGGTACTCCCTGTATATAGCCATGTTATTACCTGGTACTCCCTGTATATAGCCATGTTATTACCTGGTACTCCCTGTATATAGCCATGTTATGACCTGGTACTCCCTGTATATAGTCATGTTATTACCTGGTAGTCCCTGTATATAGCCATGTTATTACCTGGTACTTCCTGTATATAGCCATGTTATTTCCTCAGTACTGGTACTTCCTGTATATAGCCATGTTATTACCTGGTACTCCCTGTATATAGCCATGTTATTACCTGGTACTTCCTGTATATAGCCATGTTATTACCTGGTACTCCCTGTATATAGCCATGTTATTACCTGGTACTTCCTGTATATAGCCATGTTATTACCTGATACTTCCTGTATATAGCCATGTTATTACCTGGTACTTCCTGTATATAGCCATGTTATTTCCTCAGTACTGGTACTTCCTGTATATAGCCATGTTATTACCTGGTACTCCCTGTATATAGCCATGTTATTACCTGGTACTTCCTGTATATAGCCATGTTATTACCTGGTACTTCCTGTATATAGCCATGTTATTACCTGGTACTCCCTGTATATAGCCATGTTATTACCTGGTACTCCCTGTATATAGCCATGTTATTACCTGGTATTCCCTGTATATAGTCATGTTATTACCTGGTACTCCCTGTATATAGCCATGTTATTACCTGGTACTCCCTGTATATAGCCATGTTATTACCTGGTACTCCCTGTATATAGCCATGTTATTACCTGGTACTCCCTGTATATAGCCATGTTATTACCTGGTACTCCCTGTATATAGCCATGTTATTACCTGGTACTTCCTGTATATAGCCATGTTATTTCCTCAGTACTGGTACTTCCTGTATATAGCCATGTTATTACCTGGTACTCCCTGTATATAGCCATGTTATTACCTGGTACTTCCTGTATATAGCCATGTTATTACCTGATACTTCCTGTATATAGCCATGTTATTACCTGGTACTTCCTGTATATAGCCATGTTATTTCCTCAGTACTGGTACTTCCTGTATATAGCCATGTTATTACCTGGTACTCCCTGTATATAGCCATGTTATTACCTGGTACTTCCTGTATATAGCCATGTTATTACCTGGTACTTCCTGTATATAGCCATGTTATTACCTGGTACTCCCTGTATATAGCCATGTTATTACCTGGTACTTCCTGTATATAGTCATGTTATTACCTGGTACTCCCTGTATATAGCCATGTTATTACCTGGTACTCCCTGTATATAGCCATGTTATTACCTGGTATTCCCTGTATATAGTCATGTTATTACCTGGTACTCCCTGTATATAGCCATGTTATTACCTGGTACTCCCTGTATATAGCCATGTTATTACCTGGTACTCCCTGTATATAGCCATGTTATTACCTGGTACTCCCTGTATATAGCCATGTTATTACCTGGTACTCCCTGTATATAGCCATGTTATTACCTGGTACTTCCTGTATATAGCCATGTTATTTCCTCAGTACTGGTACTTCCTGTATATAGCCATGTTATTACCTGGTACTCCCTGTATATAGCCATGTTATTACCTGGTACTTCCTGTATATAGCCATGTTATTACCTGATACTTCCTGTATATAGCCATGTTATTACCTGGTACTTCCTGTATATAGCCATGTTATTACCTGGTACTTCCTGTATATAGCCATGTTATTACCTGGTACTTCCTGTATATAGCCATGTTATTACCTGGTACTTCCTGTATATAGCCATTTTATTACCTGGTACTTCCTGTATATAGCCATGTTATTACCTGGTACTTCCTGTATATAGCCATGTTATTACCTGGTACTTCCTGTATATAGCCATGTTATTACCTGGTACTTCCTGTATATAGCCATGTTATTACCTGGTACTTCCTGTATATAGCCATGTTATTACCTGGTACTTCCTGTATACAGCCATGTTATCGTTACTCATTGTGGATTTATTCCTTGTGTTTATTATCTTCTATAATTTTTCAAAAATGTTCTCTGCATTGTTGGGTAAGTCATCATGTCACTGTTAGTCTACAGCTGTTGTTTACGCATCATGTGACAAATAACATTAGATTGGATTTGTTCTCTACCCTGTTGCTAGGGAGTTTCTGATTGGGTTTGGCAAAACTCGGGCTATTTTTATTTTTTATTCCTCCCGGGTTTTTCCTAAATCCTGGTAGAAGGATTCCCATTCCTTATTCCCTCCTATATTTCCCCCGAGAATCCTTCCAGCCATAAAACTCTGAAAAATCTGTGAACTCTAGAAAATGTTTTTGCAACCTTAGTTCCTGAACACACCATGAACATAGCCAGAGTGAGAAGACTACAAGGTCTTTATATTATACACGACAAAGACGCAAATGAAACGAGTGAGATAATCAAGGGGAAAAACTGGACATATTTCAGTGATCAATGAAACTGTATATTCCTTAACGAGTGAGATAATCAAGGGGAAAAACTGGACATATTTCAGTGTTCAACCAAACTGTATATTCCTAAACGAGTGAGATAATCAAGGGGAAATACTGACATATTTCAGAGTTCAACCAAACTTTAAGCTCGTAACCAGCAGTTACTTCCTACCTGTAGTTGATGGGTGACCAGGATAATACTCTTCCCCTTCAGGGTCTTCTTGATACACTCCTCAAAGATGTGTTTCCCTACGTGGGCGTCCACCGCAGACAGAGGGTCGTCCAGCAGGATGATGTCGTTGTTGGAGTAGACGGCTCTGGCCAGACTGACCCTCTGCTTCTGACCACCAGACAGGTTCAGGCCTCGCTCACCTATCTACAGAACCAGCAGAACAACCCAGTCAGTACAGAACCAGCAGAACAACCCAGTCAGTACAGAACAGGTTCAGACATCACTCACCTATCTACAGAACCAGCAGAACAACCCAGTCAGTACAGAACAGGTTCAGCCCTCGCTCACCTATCTACAGAACCAGCAGTACAACCCAGTCAGTACAGAACAGGTTCAGACATCACTCACCTATCTACAGAACCAGCAGAACAACCCAGTCAGTACAGAACCAGCAGTACAACCCAGTCAGTACAGAACCAGCAGTAGTACCCAGTCAGTACAGAACAGGTTCAGACATCACTCACCTATCTACAGAACCAGCAGTACACACCCAGTCAGTACAGAACCAGCAGTACAACCCAGTCAGTACAGAACCAGCAGAACAACCCAGTCGGTACAGAGACAGCAGAACAACCCAGTCAGTACAGAACAGGTTCAGACATCACTCACCTATCTACAGAACCAGCAGAACAACCCAGTCAGTACAGAACCAGCAGAACAACCCAGTCAGTACAGAACAGGTTCAGGCCTCACTCACCTATCTACAGGACATCCCAGTCGGTAGTAGTCCAGAGTTAGGGACAAGCTCTCCTATCTACAGAGAAAACCCAGTCGGTAGCGTCCAGGTTCGGGCCCTGTTCATCTATCTACAGAGAAAACCCAGTCGGTAGCGTCCAGGTTCGGGCCCTGTTCATCTATCTACAGAGAAAACCCAGTCGGTAGCGTCCAGGTTCGGGCCCTGTTCATCTATCTACAGAGAAAACCCAGTCGGTAGCGTCCAGGTTCGGGCCCTGTTCATCTTTCTACAGAGAAAACCCAGTCGGTAGCGTCCAGGTTCGGGCCCTGTTCATCGATCTAGAGAGAAAACCCAGTCGGTAGCGTCCAGGTTCGGGCCCTGTTCATCTATCTACAGAGAAAACCCAGTCGGTAGCGTCCAGGTTCGGGCCCTGTTCATCTATCTAGAGAGAAAACCCAGTCGGTAGCGTCCAGGTTCGGGCCCTGTTCATCTATCTAGAGAGAAAACCCAGTCGGTAGCGTCCAGGGTCGGGCCCTGTTCACCTATCTACAGAGAAAACCCAGTCGGTAGCGTCCAGGTTCGGGCCCTGTTCACCTATCTACAGAGAAAACCCAGTCGGTAGCGTCCAGGTTCGGGCCCTGTTCACCTATCTACAGAGAAAACCCAGTCGGTAGCGTCCAGGTTCGGGCCCTGTTCTTCCTATCTACAGAGAAAACCCAGTCGGTAGCGTCCAGGTTCGGGCCCTGTTCACCTATCTACAGAGAAAACCCAGTCGGTAGCGTCCAGGTTCGGGCCCTGTTCATCTATCTACAGAGAAAACCCAGTCGGTAGCGTCCAGGTTCGGGCCCTGTTATTTGAAAGTCATAAGACATTCTGAGCTCTAGCATCAAATGAACGACTCAAAACCTGGATATATGTGAGCCCTTACCTCAGTTTTGTCCCCATATGGAAGAATAGCCAGATCTGGTATCAGGCTACAGGCACTGATGACTTTGTCATACCTTTACGAAAGACAAAAAAGGGCAATAATAATGAAGACACTTAATTCAGGAGAACAACATGGGTTATTAGGGATTCATTCATTCAGGAGAACAACATGGGTTATCAGGGATTCATTCATTCAGGAGAACAACATGGGTTATCAGAGATTCATTCATTCAGGAGAACAACATGGGTTATCAGGGATTCATTCAGGAGAACAACATGGGTAACCAGGGATTCATTCAGGAGAACAACATGGGTTATCAGGGATTCATTCAGGAGAACAACATGGGTTATCAGGGATTCATTCATTTAGGAGAACAACATGGGTTATCAGGGATTCATTCATTTAGGAGAACAACATGGGTTATCAGGGATTCATTCATTCAGGAGAACAACATGGGTTATCAGGGATTCATTCAGGAGAACAACATGGGTTATCAGGGATTCATTCATTTAGGAGAACAACATGGGTTATCAGGGATTCATTCATTCAGGAGAACAACATGGGTTATCAGGGATTCATTCATTCAGGAGAACAACATGGGTAACCAGGGATTCATTCATGAGAACAACATGGGTAATCAGGGATTCATTCATTTAGGAGAACAACATGGGTTATCAGGGATTCATTCAGGAGAACAACATGGGTTATCAGGGATTCATTCATTCAGGAGAACAACATGGGTAACCAGGGATTCATTCAGGAGAACAACATGGGTTATCAGGGATTCAATCAGGAGAACAACATGGGTTATCAGGGATTCATTCATTCAGGAGAACAACATGGGTTATCAGGGATTCATTCATTCAGGAGAACAACATGGGTTATCAGGGATTCATTCATTCAGGAGAACAACATGGGTAACCAGGGATTCATTCATGAGAACAACATGGGTAATCAGGGATTCATTCATTTAGGAGAACAACATGGGTTATCAGGGATTCATTCAGGAGAACAACATGGGTTATCAGGGATTCATTCATTCAGGAGAACAACATGGGTAACCAGGGATTCATTCAGGAGAACAACATGGGTTATCAGGGATTCAATCAGGAGAACAACATGGGTTATCAGGGATTCATTCATTCAGGAGAACAACATGGGTTATCAGGGATTCATTCATTCAGGAGAACAACATGGGTTATCAGGGATTCATTCATTCAGGAGAACAACATGGGTTATCAGGGATTCATTCAGGAGAACAACATGGGTTATCAGGGATTCATTCATTTAGGAGAACAACATGGGTTATCAGGGATTCATTCAGGAGAACAACATGGGTTATCAGGGATTCATTCATTCAGGAGAACAACATGGGTTATCAGGGATTCATTCATTCAGGAGAACAACATGGGTTATCAGGGATTCATTCATTCAGGAGAACAACATGGGTTATCAGGGATTCATTCATTCAGGAGAACAACATGGGTTATCAGGGATTCATTCAGGAGAACAACATGGGTTATCAGGGATTCATTCAGGAGAACAACATGGGTTATCAGGGATTCAATCAGGAGAACAACATGGGTTATCAGGGATTCATTCATTTAGGAGAACAACATGGGTTATCAGGGATTCATTCATTCAGGAGAACAACATGGGTTATCAGGGATTCATTCATTCAGGAGAACAACATGGGTAACCAGGGATTCATTCATGAGAACAACATGGGTAATCAGGGATTCATTCATTTAGGAGAACAACATGGGTTATCAGGGATTCATTCAGGAGAACAACATGGGTTATCAGGGATTCATTCATTCAGGAGAACAACATGGGTAACCAGGGATTCATTCAGGAGAACAACATGGGTTATCAGGGATTCAATCAGGAGAACAACATGGGTTATCAGGGATTCATTCATTCAGGAGAACAACATGGGTTATCAGGGATTCATTCATTCAGGAGAACAACATGGGTTATCAGGGATTCATTCATTCAGGAGAACAACATGGGTTATCAGGGATTCATTCAGGAGAACAACATGGGTTATCAGGGATTCATTCATTTAGGAGAACAACATGGGTTATCAGGGATTCATTCAGGAGAACAACATGGGTTATCAGGGATTCATTCATTCAGGAGAACAACATGGGTTATCAGGGATTCATTCATTCAGGAGAACAACATGGGTTATCAGGGATTCATTCATTCAGGAGAACAACATGGGTTATCAGGGATTCATTCATTCAGGAGAACAACATGGGTTATCAGGGATTCATTCAGGAGAACAACATGGGTTATCAGGGATTCATTCAGGAGAACAACATGGGTTATCAGGGATTCAATCAGGAGAACAACATGGGTTATCAGGGATTCATTCATTCAGGAGAACAACATGGGTTATCAGGGATTCATTCATTCAGGAGAACAACATGGGTTATCAGGGATTCATTCATTCAGGAGAACAACATGGGTTATCCGGGATTCATTCATGAGAACAATATGGGTTAAGATACTAAAACAGCTGATAATCCTGTGGAATTGCTGAGGTGCAATTGTTTATTTTTATTTTATTTCACCTTTATTTAACCAGGTAGGCAAGTTGAGAACAAGCTCTCATTTACAACTGCGACCTGGCCAAGATAAAGCAAAGCAGTTCGACAACATACAACAACACAGAGTTACACATGGAGTAAAACAACATACAATCAATGATACAGTAGAAATAAATAAGTCTATATACAATGTGAGCAAATGATGTGAGATAAGGGAGGTAAAGGCAAAAAAGGCCATGGTGGCAAAGTAAATAAAGTATAGCAAGTAAAACACTGGAATGGTAGATTTGTAGTTTGAAGAAAGTTCAAAGTTAAAATATAAATAATATGGTGCAAAGGAGCAAAATAATAAATAAAATAAATACAGTAGGGGAAGAGGTAGTAGTTTGCGCTAAATTATAGATGGGCTATGTACAGGTGCAGTGATCTGTGAGCTGCTCTGACAGCTGGTGCTTAAAGCTAGTGAGGGAGATAAGTGTTTCCAGTTTCAGAGATTTTTGTAGTTCGTTCCAGTCATTGGCAGCAGAGAACTGGAAGGAGAGACGGCCAAAGGAGGAATTGGCTTTGGGGGTGACCAGAGAGATATACCTGCTGGAGCACGTGCTACGAGTGGGTGCTGCTATGGTGACCAGTGAGTGGAGATAAGGCGGGGCTTTACCTAGCAGGGTCTTGTAGATGACCTGGAGCCAGTGGGTTTGGCGATGAGTATGAAGCGAGGGCCAGCCAACGAGAGCGTACAGGTCGCAGTGGTGGGTAGTATATGGGTCTTTGGTGACAAAACGGATGGCACTGTGATAGACTGCATCCAGTTTGTTGAGTAGGGTGTTGGAGGCTATTTTGTAAATGACATCGCCGAAGTCGAGGATCGGTAGGATGGTCAGTTTTACGAGGGTATGTTTGGTAGCATGAGTGAAGGATGCTTTGTTGCGAAATAGGAAGCCAATTCTAGATTTAACTTTGGATTGGAGATGTTTGATGTGAGTCTGGAAGGAGAGTTTACAGTCTAACCAGACACCTAGGTATTTGTAGTTGTCCACAAATTCTAAGTCAGAACCGTCCAGAGAAGTGATGCTGGACAGGCGGGCAGGTGCAGTGACCTGGATAGTGTACTATCTAACTAGATGTACTACAGTAGGACATACAGTATTTATCTGGCCAGGGATAGGCTGGGCTGGATCAGGCTCCATGGGGTAAACCGAGGACAGACTTCCTCTAGAGTTACTGATTGGCCTCTGCTCTATTCCTGACAAGAGCTCTGCCAATCGTTCACCTGATGACATAACACACACATGGTCATGTGGTAGTCCGAAGCAGAACAGGTCCAGCCACTCTACCTACCATAAACCACTGTCACCAAGAGATCCTGCTGCAGGGAAGCTTGTTAAAGAAGTTTGTTAGACCAATGAAAAGATCCTTAGATGACCGCAAAATCGTTAATGTCATGGAATTCCATCTACTCTGGGTGAACCCAGTTACAGATTCTGTACATAATGTATTGATATTCAGGAGTCAAGGAGAACAGACCATAGTAACATTACCTGGCAGGTAAAACAGGTAAACAGACCATAGTAACATTACCTGGCAGGTAAAACAGGTGAACAGACCATAGTAACATTACCTGGCCAGGTAAAACAGGTAAACAGACCATAGTAACATTACCTGGCCAGGTAAAACAGGTAAACAGACCATAGTAACATTACCTGACCAGGTAAAGTAAAGGAGAACAGACCATAGTAACATTACCTGGCAGGTAAAACAGGTGAACAGACCATAGTAACATTACCTGGCCAGGTAAAACAGGTGAACAGACTATAGTAACATTACCTGGCAGGTAAAACAGGTAAACAGACCATAGTAACATTACCTGGCCAGGTAAAACAGGTAAACAGACCATAGTAACATTACCTGGCCAGGTAAAACAGGTGAACAGACCATAGTAACATTACCTGGCCAGGTAAAACAGGTAAACAGACCATAGTAACATTACCTGGCAGGTAAAACAGGTGAACAGACCATAGTAACATTACCTGGCCAGGTAAAACAGGTGAACAGACCATAGTAACATTACCTGGCAGGTAAAACAGGTAAACAGACCATAGTAACATTACCTGGCCAGGTAAAACAGGTGAACAGACCATAGTAACATTACCTGGCAGGTAAAACAGGTAAACAGACCATAGTAACATTACCTGGCCAGGTAAAACAGGTAAACAGACCATAGTAACATTACCTGGCCAGGTAAAACAGGTGAACAGACCATAGTAACATTACCTGGCAGGTAAAACAGGTAAACAGACCATAGTAACATTACCTGGCCAGGTAAAACAGGTAAACAGACCATAGTAACATTACCTGGCCAGGTAAAACAGGTGAACAGACCATAGTAACATTACCTGGCCAGGTAAAACAGGTGAACAGACCATAGTAACATTACCTGGCAGGTAAAACAGGTAAACAGACCATAGTAACATTACCTGGCAGGTAAAACAGGTAAACAGACCATAGTAACATTACCTGGCCAGGTAAAACAGGTAAACAGACCATAGTAACATTACCTGGCCAGGTAAAACAGGTAAACAGACCATAGTAACATTACCTGGCAGGTAAAACAGGTAAACAGACCATAGTAACATTACCTGGCCAGGTAAAGTAAAGGAGAACAGACCATAGTAACATTACCTGGCCAGGTAAAACAGGTAAACAGACCATAGTAACATTACCTGGCCAGGTAAAACAGGTAAACAGACCATAGTATCATTACCTGGCCAGGTAAAACAGGTGAACAGACTATAGTAACATAACCTGGCCAGGTAAAACAGGTAAACAGACCATAGTAACATTACCTGGCCAGGTAAAACAGGTAAACAGACCATAGTATCATTACCTGGCCAGGTAAAACAGGTAAACAGACCATAGTATCATTACCTGGCCAGGTAAAACAAGTGAACAGACTATAGTAACATAACCTGGCCAGGTAAAACAGGTAAACAGACCATAGTAACATTACCTGGCAGGTAAAACAGGTGAACAGACTATAGTAACATTACCTGGCCAGGTAAAGTAAAGGAGAACAGACCATAGTAACATTACCTGGCCAGGTAAAGTAAAGGAGAACAGAACATAGTAACATCACCTGGCAGGTAAAGTAAAGGAGAACAGACCATAGTAACATTACCTGGCCAGGTAAAACAGGTAAACAGACCATAGTAACATTACCTGGCCAGGTAAAGTAAAGGAGAACAGAACATAGTAACATTACCTGGCCAGGTAAAACAGGTAAACAGACCATAGTAACATTACCTGGCAGGTAAAGTAAAGGAGAACAGAACATAGTAACATTACCTGGCCAGGTAAAGTAAAGGAGAACAGACCATAGTAACATTACCTGGCCAGGTAAAGTAAAGGAGAACAGACCATAGTAACATTACCTGGCCAGGTAAAGTAAAGGAGAACAGACCATAGTAACATTACCTGGCCAGGTAAAGTAAAGGAGAACAGACCATAGTAACATTACCTGGCCAGGTAAAACAGGTAAACAGACCATAGTAACATTTCCTGACCAGGTAAAACAGGTAAACAGAACATAGTAACATTACCTGGCCAGGTAAAACAGGTGAACAGACCATAGTAACATTACCTGGCCAGGTAAAGTAAAGGAGAACAGACCATAGTAACATTACCTGACCAGGTAAAGTAAAGGAGAACAGAACATAGTAACATTACCTGGCAGGCAAAACAGGTAAACAGACCATAGTAACATTACCTGGCCAGGTAAAGTAAAGGAGAACAGACCATAGTAACATTACCTGGCCAGGTAAAGTAAAGGAGAACAGACCATAGTAACATTACCTGGCCAGGTAAAGTAAAGGAGAACAGACCATAGTAACATTACCTGGCCAGGTAAAGTAAAGGAGAACAGACCATAGTAACATTACCTGGTCTGGTAAAGTAAAGGAGAACAGAACATAGTAACATTACCTGGCAGGTAAAACAGGTAAACAGACCATAGTAACATTACCTGGTCTGGTAAAGTAAAGGAGAACAGAACATAGTAACATTACCTGGCAGGCAAAACAGGTAAACAGACCATAGTAACATTACCTGGCAGGTAAAACAGGTGAACAGACCATAGTAACATTACCTGACCAGGTAAAACAGGTAAACAGACCATAGTAACATTACCTGACCAGGTAAAGTAAAGGAGAACAGACTATAGTAACATTACCTGGCCAGGTAAAACAGGTAAACAGACCATAGTAACATTACCTGGCAGGTAAAACAGGTGAACAGACCATAGTAACATTACCTGACCAGGTAAAACAGGTAAACAGACCATAGTAACATTACCTGGCAGGTAAAGTAAAGGAGAACAGAACATAGTAACATTACCTGACCAGGTAAAACAGGTAAACAGAACATAGTAACATTACCTGGCCAGGTAAAACAGGTAAACAGACTATAGTAACATTACCTGGCCAGGTAAAGTAAAGGAGAACAGAACATAGTAACATTACCTGGCAGGTAAAGTAAAGGAGAACAGACCATAGTAACATTACCTGGCCAGGTAAAACAGGTAAACAGACCATAGTAACATTACCTGGCCAGGTAAAGTAAAGGAGAACAGAACATAGTAACATTACCTGGCCAGGTAAAACAGGTAAACAGACCATAGTAACATTACCTGGCAGGTAAAGTAAAGGAGAACAGAACATAGTAACATTACCTGGCCAGGTAAAGTAAAGGAGAACAGACCATAGTAACATTACCTGGCCAGGTAAAGTAAAGGAGAACAGACCATAGTAACATTACCTGGCCAGGTAAAGTAAAGGAGAACAGACCATAGTAACATTACCTGGCCAGGTAAAGTAAAGGAGAACAGACCATAGTAACATTACCTGGCCAGGTAAAACAGGTAAACAGACCATAGTAACATTTCCTGACCAGGTAAAACAGGTAAACAGAACATAGTAACATTACCTGGCCAGGTAAAACAGGTGAACAGACCATAGTAACATTACCTGGCCAGGTAAAGTAAAGGAGAACAGACCATAGTAACATTACCTGACCAGGTAAAGTAAAGGAGAACAGAACATAGTAACATTACCTGGCAGGCAAAACAGGTAAACAGACCATAGTAACATTACCTGGCCAGGTAAAGTAAAGGAGAACAGACCATAGTAACATTACCTGGCCAGGTAAAGTAAAGGAGAACAGACCATAGTAACATTACCTGGCCAGGTAAAGTAAAGGAGAACAGACCATAGTAACATTACCTGGCCAGGTAAAGTAAAGGAGAACAGACCATAGTAACATTACCTGGTCTGGTAAAGTAAAGGAGAACAGAACATAGTAACATTACCTGGCAGGTAAAACAGGTAAACAGACCATAGTAACATTACCTGGTCTGGTAAAGTAAAGGAGAACAGAACATAGTAACATTACCTGGCAGGCAAAACAGGTAAACAGACCATAGTAACATTACCTGGCAGGTAAAACAGGTGAACAGACCATAGTAACATTACCTGACCAGGTAAAACAGGTAAACAGACCATAGTAACATTACCTGACCAGGTAAAGTAAAGGAGAACAGACTATAGTAACATTACCTGGCCAGGTAAAACAGGTAAACAGACCATAGTAACATTACCTGGCAGGTAAAACAGGTGAACAGACCATAGTAACATTACCTGACCAGGTAAAACAGGTAAACAGACCATAGTAACATTACCTGGCAGGTAAAGTAAAGGAGAACAGAACATAGTAACATTACCTGACCAGGTAAAACAGGTAAACAGAACATAGTAACATTACCTGGCCAGGTAAAACAGGTAAACAGACTATAGTAACATTACCTGGCCAGGTAAAGTAAAGGAGAACAGACCATAGTAACATTACCTGGCCAGGTAAAGTAAAGGAGAACAGACCATAGTAACATTACCTGGCCAGGTAAAGTAAAGGAGAACAGAACATAGTAACATTACCTGGCAGGTAAAACAGGTAAACAGACCATAGTAACATTACCTGGCCAGGTAAAGTAAAGGAGAACAGACCATAGTAACATTACCTGGCCAGGTAAAGTAAAGGAGAACAGACCATAGTAACATTACCTGGCAGGTAAAACAGGTAAACAGACCATAGTAACATTACCTGGCCAGGTAAAGTAAAGGAGAACAGACCATAGTAACATTACCTGGCAGGTAAAACAGGTAAACAGACCATAGTAACATTACCTGACCAGGTAAAGTAAAGGAGAACAGACCATAGTAACATTACCTGGCCAGGTAAAGTAAAGGAGAACAGACCATAGTAACATTACCTGGCCAGGTAAAGTAAAGGAGAACAGACCATAGTAACATTACCTGGCCAGGTAAAGTAAAGGAGAACAGACCATAGTAACATTACCTGGCAGGTAAAGTAAAGGAGAACAGAACATAGTAACATTACCTGGCAGGTAAAGTAAAGGAGAACAGACCATAGTAACATTACCTGGCCAGGTAAAGTAAAGGAGAACAGACCATAGTAACATTACCTGGCCAGGTAAAGTAAAGGAGAACAGACCATAGTAACATTACCTGGCCAGGTAAAACAGGTGAACAGACCATAGTAACATTACCTGGCCAGGTAAAACAGGTAAACAGACCATAGTAACATTACCTGGCCAGGTAAAGTAAAGGAGAACAGACCATAGTAACATTACCTGGCCAGGTAAAGTAAAGGAGAACAGACCATAGTAACATTACCTGGCAGGTAAAGTAAAGGAGAACAGACTATAGTAACATTACCTGGCAGGTAAAGTAAAGGAGAACAGACCATAGTAACATTACCTGGCAGGTAAAGTAAAGGTGAACAGACCATAGTAACATTACCTGGCAGGTAAAGTAAAGGAGAATAGACTATAGTAACATTACCTGGCAGGTAAAGTAAAGGTGAACAGACTATAGTAACATTACCTGGCAGGTAAAGTAAAGGTGAACAGACTATAGTAACATTACCTGGCCAGGTAAAGTAAAGGTGAACAGACTATAGTAACATTACCTGGCCAGGTAAAGTAAAGGAGAACAGACCATAGTAACATTACCTGGCCAGGTAAAGTAAAGGAGAACAGACCATAGTAATATAACCTGGCAAGGTAAAGTAAAGGAGAACAGACCATAGTAACATTACCTTCCAGGTAAAGTAAAGGAGAATAGACTATAGTAACATTACCTGGCCAGGTAAAGTAAAGGAGAACAGACCATAGTAACATTACCTGGCCAGGTAAAGTAAAGGAGAACAGACCATAGTAACATTACCTGGCAGGTAAAGTAAAGGAGAACAGACTATAGTAACATTACCTGGCCAGGTAAAGTAAAGGAGAACAGACCATAGTAACATTACCTGGTCTGGTTGAAGGGTTCCCCCATCAAGATATTATCTTGGACTGTACCGTGGAAGATCCAGGCCTGCTGGGAAACGTAGGCAAACGCTCCGTCTGCTGTGACTGAACCATGCTGCAGGTGCATCTGGGATGGGGAACATTTTTGGAAGAATCTTCAGATGAGACAATTCGCTTTACGATGTCAGCCACTTTTCAGTCATAGTGATTCATTTATTCTATGTCGTATGTATTGTTTGTATATTTGAACATTTAACTGATAAAAGGTAACAAACACTTTCAAAGCAAACCTGTTCTAAGATGCTCGATATCAGCGATGTCTTCCCGCTTCCCACATTGCCACAGATACCAAGCAGGTTTCCCTAAAAAGTCAAACAGTCATCAGAAATCAATCACATGACTCTGATCCCTGCTAATCCCACCGAACTCTGACCCCTGCTAATCCCACCTAACTCTGACCCCTGCTAATCCCACCTAACTCTGACCCCTGCTAATCCCACCTAACTCTGACCCCTGTTTAACCCATCTATCTCTGACCCCTGCTAATCCCACCTAACTCTGACCCCTGTTAATCCCATCTAACTCTGACCCCTGCTTACCCCCATCTAACTCTGACCCCTGCTAATCCCACCTAACTCTGACCCCTGCTAATCCCATCTAACTCTGACCCCTGCTAATCCCATCTAACTCTGACCCCTGCTAATCCCACCTAACTCTGATCCCTGCTAATCCCATCTAACTCTGACCCCTGCTAATCCCACCTAACTCTGACCCCTGCTAATCCCACCTAACTCTGACCCCTGCTAATCCCATCTAACTCTGACCCCTGCTAATCCCACCTAACTCTGACCCCTGCTAATCCCACCTAACTCTGACCCCTGTTTAACCCATCTATCTCTGACCCCTGCTAATCCCACCTAACTCTGACCCCTGTTAATCCCATCTAACTCTGACCCCTGCTTACCCCCATCTAACTCTGACCCCTGCTAATCCCATCTAACTCTGACCCCTGCTTAACCCATCTAACTCTGACCCCTGCTTACCCCATCTAACTCTGACCCCTGTTTACCCCATCTAACTCTTACCCCTGCTTACCCCAATCTAACTCTGACCCCTGCTAATCCCATCTAACTCTGACCCCTGCTAATCCCATCTAACTCTGATCCCTGCTAATCCCATCTAACTCTGACCCCTGCTAATCCCACCGAACTCTGACCCCTGCTAATCCCATCCAACTCTGACCCCTGCTAATCCCATCTAACCCTGACCCCTGCTAATCCCATCTAACTCTGATCCCTGCTAATCCCACCGAACTCTGACCCCTGCTAATCCCATCCAACTCTGACCCCTGCTTACCCCCATCTAACTCTGATCCCTGCTAATCCCATCTAACTCTGACCCCTGCTAATCCCATCTAACTCTGACCTCTGCTAATCCCATCTAACTCTGACCCCTGTTTAACCCATCTAACTCTGACCCCTGCTAATCCCATCTAACTCTGACCCCTGCTAATCCCATCTAACTCTGACCTCTGCTAATCCCATCTAACTCTGACCCCTGCTAATCCCATCTAACTCTGACCCCTGCTAATCCCATCTAACTCTGACCCCTGCTAATCCCACCTAACTCTGACCCCTGCTTACCCCATCTAACTCTGACCCCTGCTAATCCCATCTAACTCTGACCCCTGCTAATCCAATCTAACTCTGAGCCCTATCTAACCCAATCAACAGCCAGCCCTATCTAACCCAATCAAAAGCCCTATCTAACCCAATCAACAGCCCTATCTAACCCAATCAAAGCCCTATCTAACCCAATCAACAGCCCTATCTAACCCAATCAACAGTCCTATCTAACCCAATCAACAGCCCTATCTAACCCAATCAACAGCCCTATCTAACCCAATCAACAGCCCTATCTATCCCAGTCCCTATCTAACCCAGTCCCTATCTATCCCAATCAACAGCCCTATCTAACCCAATCAACAGCCCAATCTAACCCAATCAACAGCCCTATCTAACCCAATCAACAGCCCTATCTATCCCAGGCCCTATCTAACCCAATCCCTACCAGCACCTACCTTAGGCAGGTTAAAGGAGATGTTTCTCAGGGTGGGCTTGGCCTCGTTCTGGCCCGGTGTGTGAGTCCCGTTCTGGCCCGGTGTGTGAGTCCCGTTCTGGCCCGGTGGTTCCACCTTCCGTCTCTTCAGAGAGGCTGTAGTGTCTGGTAGCGTAGTGGTTGTCTGTCCTTCAGGCCTGGTCCAGGTGAATGTTGCCTTCTCCATGACCAGGGCCGAGGTGGACCCATGTCTCTGGACCAGGTACGACTCTGGGTTCTGAGTCATCAGCAGTTTCTACACACACACACACACACACACACACACACACACACACACACACACACACACACACACACACACACACACACACACACACACTACACACACACACACACACATACATACACAACCCCCCCCCACACACACACACACACACACACACACACACACACACACACACACACACACACACACACACACACACACACACACACACACACAACCCCCCCCCCACACACACACACACACACACGCAGGCACACACACACACACACTCCCACATACACACCAAAAAACACACACACACATACACACCCCACCCCCAACCCCCCCACACACACGCAGGCACACACACACACACACACACACACACACACACACACACACACACACACACACACACCCAGGCACACCCAGGCACACACACACACACACACACACACACACACACACACACACACACACACACACACACACACACACACACACACACACACACAAATAATCACAAATGTAAACATGAACATTTCCACACATACAAAGTATACAAACCCAAACGCAGTAAAACACACAGAGCGTATCTTCATGTTACAAAGAGACTGATAACAGAAATGCTACGACACATGAGCTTCATGATATACAGGAAGTGGATGAAGTTGATGATTGACAGTGTTTTAAAGGAGAGGAGAGGAGTCTCACTTTTAGACGGGCTAGCGATACTTGTCCCTCAGCTATGGCTTTGACAGAGAACGGCAGCAAACCCAGGGAGAACCGCATGGAGTTAAAGATGGCGATGATGGTAAAAGCCTGGTAAAAACAAGATGGAGAGGATGGTAACAGCCTGGTAAAAACAAGATGGCCGATTATGGTAACAGCCTGGTAAAAACAAGATGGCGAGGATGGTAACAGCCTGGTAAAAACAAGATGGCGAGGATGGTAACAGCCTGGTAAAAACAAGATGGAGAGGATGGTAACAGCCTGGTAAAAACAAGATGGAGAGGATGGTAACAGCCTGGTAAAAACAAGATGGAGAGGATGGTAACAGCCTGGTAAAAACAAGATGGCGAGGATGGTAACAGCCTGGAAAAAACAAGATGGAGAGGATGGTAACAGCCTGGTAAAAACAAGATGGCCGATTATGGTAACAGCCTGGTAAAAACAAGATGGAGAGGATGGTAACAGCCTGGTAAAAACAAGATGGAGAGGATGGTAACAGCCTGGTAAAAACAAGATGGAGAGGATGGTAACAGCCTGGTAAAAACAAGATGGCCGATTATGGTAACAGCCTGGTAAAAACAAGATGGAGAGGATGGTAACAGCCTGGTAAAAACAAGATGGCGAGGATGGTAACAGCCTGGTAAAAACAAGATGGAGAGGATGGTAACAGCCTGGTAAAAACAAGATGGCGAGGATGGTAACAGCCTGGAAAAAACAAGATGGAGAGGATGGTAACAGCCTGGTAAAAACAAGATGGCCGATTATGGTAACAGCCTGGTAAAAAGAAGATGGAGAGGATGGTAACAGCCTGGTAAAAGCAAGATGGAGAGGATGGTAACAGCCTGGTAAAAACAAGATGGCGAGGATGGTAACAGCCTGGTAAAAACAAGATGGCGAGGATGGTAACAGCCTGGTAAAAACAAGATGGCGAGGATGGTAACAGCCTGGTAAAAACAAGATGGAGAGGATGGTAACAGCCTGGTAAAAACAAGATGGAGAGGATGGTAACAGCCTGGTAAAAACAAGATGGAGAGGATGGTAACAGCCTGGTAAAAACAAGATGGCGAGGATGGTAACAGCCTGGAAAAAACAAGATGGAGAGGATGGTAACAGCCTGGTAAAAACAAGATGGCCGATTATGGTAACAGCCTGGTAAAAACAAGATGGAGAGGATGGTAACAGCCTGGTAAAAACAAGATGGAGAGGATGGTAACAGCCTGGTAAAAACAAGATGGAGAGGATGGTAACAGCCTGGTAAAAACAAGATGGCCGATTATGGTAACAGCCTGGTAAAAACAAGATGGAGAGGATGGTAACAGCCTGGTAAAAACAAGATGGCGAGGATGGTAACAGCCTGGTAAAAACAAGATGGAGAGGATGGTAACAGCCTGGTAAAAACAAGATGGCGAGGATGGTAACAGCCTGGAAAAAACAAGATGGAGAGGATGGTAACAGCCTGGTAAAAACAAGATGGCCGATTATGGTAACAGCCTGGTAAAAAGAAGATGGAGAGGATGGTAACAGCCTGGTAAAAGCAAGATGGAGAGGATGGTAACAGCCTGGTAAAAACAAGATGGCGAGGATGGTAACAGCCTGGTAAAAACAAGATGGCGAGGATGGTAACAGCCTGGTAAAAACAAGATGGAGAGGATGGTGACAGCCTGGTAAAAACAAGATGGAGAGGATGGTAACAGCCTGGTAAAAACAAGATGGCGATGATGGTAACAGCCTGGTAAAAACAAGATGGCGAGGATGGTAACAGCCTGGTAAAAACAAGATGGAGAGGATGGTAACAGCCTGGTAAAAACAAGATGGAGAGGATGGTAACAGCCTGGTAAAAACAAGATGGAGAGGATGGTAACAGCCTGGTAAAAACAAGATGGAGAGGATGGTAACAGCCTGGTAAAAACAAGATGGAGAGGATGGTAACAGCCTGGTAAAAACCAAGATGGCTGATTATGGTAACAGCCTGGTAAAAACAAGATGGAGAGGATGGTAACAGCCTGGTAAAAACAAGATGGAGAGGATGGTAACAGCCTGGTAAAAACAAGATGGCGAGGATGGTAACAGCCTGGTAAAAACAAGATGGAGAGGATGGTAACAGCCTGGTAAAAACAAGATGGAGAGGATGGTAACAGCCTGGTAAAAACAAGATGGAGAGGATGGTAACAGCCTGGTAAAAACAAGATGGAGAGGATGGTAACAGCCTGGTAAAAACAAGATGGAGAGGATGGTAACAGCCTGGTAAAAACAAGATGGCCGATTATGGTAACAGCCTGGTAAAAACAAGATGGAGAGGATGGTAACAGCCTGGTAAAAACACAGTAAGAGACATTACTTTACGGTACAGTACACACCACAAGATGGTTAGCCCTCTGAGCTAAAGGCCTTTCATTAGGTACTACTGTGTTCATAGCTGTCTATGTTAGCCCTCTGAGCTAAAGACTATAGAGATACTACTCAGTATGACTAGACTCGGTATTAGGAATAGTTGTTAGGACTAGGTATTAGGAATAGGTATTAAGAATAGGTATTAGGACTAGGTATTAGGAATAGGTAATAGGACTGGGTATTAGGACTAGGTATTAGGAATAGGTATTAGGAATAGGTATTAGGAATAGGTATTAGGACTAGGTATTAGGTCTAGGTATTAGGAATAGGTATTAGGAATAGGTATTAGGACTAGGTATTAGGAATAGGTATTAGGACTATGTATTAGGAATAGGTATTAGGACTAGGTATTAGGACTAGGTATTAGGACTAGGTATTAGGACTAGGTATTAGGAATAGGTATTAAGACTAGGTATTAGGACTAGGTATTAGGAATAGGTATTAGGACTAGGTATTAGGACTAGGTATTAGGAATAGGTATTAGGAATAGGTATTAGGAATAGGTATTAAGACTAGGTAACAGGACTAGGTATTAGGAATAGGTATTAGGAATAGGTATTAGGACTAGGTATTAGGAATAGGTATTAGGAATAGGTATTAGGACTGGGTATTAGGACTAGGTATTAGTAATAGGTATTGGGACTGGGTATTTAGACTAGGTATTAGGACTAGGTATTAGGACTAGGTATTAAGACTAGGTATTAGGAATAGGTATTAGGAATATTACTTACTTCGGCGGAGCCGAGGGGCAGGCCCAGCAGGGTGTGGACTACGAAGGTGAGGATGGTTGCCAGGGTGGGGATGATGGTTGTGATGGAGGAGTTGATACTCTGGGTGTAGCCAGCCAACTCCAGAAGCTGCTTCTCCTTCTTCCTGATGTCTGATTGGGGAAGCACACGACGGCAGAGATGGGATGTATCCCAAATGTATCCCTATTCCCTTTATATGGCACTATATCCAAACACACTGTATCTGTACTCTAATAATGTACTAATAATATACTAGTATGTACAGTGACTATAGAACTCTAATAATATACTAGTATCGTACAGTGACTACAGAACTCTAATAATATACTAATAATATACTAGTATGTACAGTGACTATATAACTCTAATGATATACTAATAATATACTAGTATGTACAGTGACTACAGAACTCTAATAATATACTAATAATATACTAGTATATACAGTGACTACAGAACTCTAATAATATACTAATAATATACTAGTATGTACAGTGACTATAGAACTCTAATAATATACTAGTATATACAGTGACTACAGAACTCTAATAATATACTAGTATGTACAGTGACTATAGAACTCTAATAATATACTAGTATGTACAGTGACTACAGAACTCTAATGATATACTAGTATGTACAGTGACTACAGAACTCTAATAATATACTAGTATATACAGTGACTACAAAACTCTAATAATATACTAATAATATACTAGTATATACAGTGACTATAGAACTCTAATAATATACTAGTATGTACAGTGACTACAGAACTCTAATAATATACTAATAATATACTAGTATATACAGTGACTATAGAACTCTAATAATATACTAGTATGTACAGTGACTATAGAACTCTAATAATATACTAATAATATGCTAGTATGTACAATGACTATAGAACTCTAATAATATACTAATAATATAGTAGTATATACAGTGACTATATAACTCTAATAATATACTAGTATGTACAGTGACTATAGAACTCTAATAATATACTAATAATATACTAGTATGTACAGTGACTATATAACTCTAATAATATACTAATAATATACTAGTATGTACAGTGACTACAGAACTCTAATAATATACTAGTATGTACAGTGACTACAGAACTCTAATAATATACTAGTATGTACAGTGACTATAGAACTCTAATAATATACTAGTATAGACAGTGACTACAGAACTCTAATAATATACTAGTATGTACAGTGACTACAGAACTCTAATAATATACTAATAATATACTAGTATAGACAGTGACTACAGAACTCTAATAATATACTAATAATATACTAGTATGTACAGTGACTACAGAACTCTAATAATATACTAGTATGTACAGTGACTACAGAACTCTAATAATATACTAGTATGTACAGTAACTACAGAACTCTAATAATATACTAGTATGTACAGTGACTACAGAACTCTAATAATATACTAGTATATACTAGTATAGACAGTGACTACAGAACTCTAATAATATACTAGTATGTACAGTGACTACAGAACTCTAATAATATACTAGTATGTACAGTGACTACAGAACTCTAATAATATACTAATAATATACTAGTATAGACAGTGACTACAGAACTCTAATAATATACTAGTATGTACAGTGACTACAGAACTCTAATAATATACTAGTATGTACAGTGACTATAGAACTCTAATAATATACTAGTATGTACAGTGACTACAGAACTCTAATAATATACTAGTATGTACAGTGACTACAGAACTCTAATAATATACTAGTATGTACAGTGACTACAGAACTCTAATAATATACTAGTATATACAGTGACTACAGAACTCTAATAATATACTAGTATATACAGTGACTACAGAACTCTAATAATATACTAGTATGTACAGTGACTATAGAACTCTAATAATATACTAGTATGTACAGTGACTACAGAACTCTAATAATATACTAGTATGTACAGTGACTACAGAACTCTAATAATATACTAGTATGTACAGTGACTATAGAACTCTAATAATATACTAGTATGTACAGTGACTACAGAACTCTAATAATATACTAGTATGTACAGTGACTATAGAACTCTAATAATATACTAGTATGTACAGTGACTATAGAACTCTAATAATATACTAGTATGTACAGTGACTACAGAACTCTAATAATATACTAGTATAGACAGTGACTACAGAACTCTAATAATATACTAGTATGTACAGTGACTATAGAACTCTAATAATATACTAGTATGTACAGTGACTACAGAACTCTAATAATATACTAGTATAGACAGTGACTATATAACTCTAATAATATACTAGTATGTAATGTGACTACAGAACTCTAATAATATACTAGTATGTACAGTGACTACAGAACTCTAATAATATACTAGTATGTACAGTGACTACAGAACTCTAATAATATACTAGTATGTACAGTGACTACAGAACTCTAATAATATACTAGTATGTACAGTGACTACAGAACTCTAATAATATACTAATAATATACTAGTATAGACAGTGACTACAGAACTCTAATAATATACTAGTATGTACAGTGACTACAGAACTCTAATAATATACTAGTATAGACAGTGACTACAGAACTCTAATAATATACTAGTATGTACAGTGACTATAGAACTCTAATAATATACTAGTATGTACAGTGACTACAGAACTCTAATAATATACTAGTATGTACAGTGACTACAGAACTCTAATAATATACTAGTATGTACAGTGACTACAGACCTCTAATAATATACTAGTATGTACAGTGACTACAGAACTCTAATAATATACTAGTATAGACAGTGACTATATAACTCTAATAATATACTAGTATGTACAGTGACTACAGAACTCTAATAATATACTAGTATGTACAGTGACTACAGAACTCTAATAATATACTAGTATAGACAGTGACTACAGAACTCTAATAATATACTAGTATGTACAGTGACTATAGAACTCTAATAATATACTAGTATGTACAGTGACTACAGAACTCTAATAATATACTAGTATAGACAGTGACTATATAACTATAATAATATACTAGTATGTACAGTGACTACAGAACTCTAATAATATACTAGTATGTACAGTGACTACAGAACTCTAATAATATACTAGTATGTACAGTGACTACAGAACTCTAATAATATACTAGTATGTACAGTGACTACAGAACTTTAATAATATACTAGTATGTACAGTGACTACAGAACTCTAATAATATACTAATAATATACTAGTATAGACAGTGACTACAGAACTCTAATAATATACTAGTATGTACAGTGACTATAGAACTCTAATAATATACTAGTATGTACAGTGACTACAGAACTCTAATAATATACTAGTATGTACAGTGACTACAGAACTCTAATAATATACTAGTATGTACAGTGACTACAGAACTCTAATAATATACTAGTATGTACAGTGACTATAGAACTCTAATAATATACTAGTATGTACAGTGACTACAGAACTCTAATAATATACTAGTATGTACAGTGACTATAGAACTCTAATAATATACTAGTATGTACAGTGACTATAGAACTCTAATAATATACTAGTATGTACAGTGACTACAGAACTCTAATAATATACTAGTATAGACAGTGACTACAGAACTCTAATAATATACTAGTATGTACAGTGACTATAGAACTCTAATAATATACTAGTATGTACAGTGACTACAGAACTCTAATAATATACTAGTATAGACAGTGACTACAGAACTCTAATAATATACTAGTATGTACAGTGACTACAGAACTCTAATAATATACTAGTATGTACAGTGACTACAGAACTCTAATAATATACTAGTATGTACAGTGACTACAGAACTCTAATAATATACTAGTATAGACAGTGACTACAGAACTCTAATAATATACTAGTATGTACAGTGACTACAGAACTCTAATAATATACTAGTATGTACAGTGACTATAGAACTCTAATAATATACTAGTATGTACAGTGACTATAGAACTCAAATAATATACTAGTATGTACAGTGACTACAGAACTCTAATAATATACTAGTATGTACAGTGACTATAGAAAGTCTACACACCCTTGAACTTTTTTCAAAATTTTCTGCCTTTAAATTACATCTAAAAATCCCTACTCCACATTTTAAAATGGAAATAAAATTGTCTTTACCCAACTGAGTGGAAGCACCTTTGGCAGCCATTAAAAGCTGTGAATCATTTGAAATAAGATTCCACCAACTTTGCACAGCTCTTAGGGTGACATATATCCATTGTTTTTGTCAAAATCGTTCAAGCGCATTACATTTGGTTGGGAATGATTGATGGACAGCAATAATCAAACCTCGTCTGACTTTCAAGTGAGTGTACTTCACTTGACTGAGACTAGAACCAGTCAACAGCACTCAACACCTTTTGGAAAGCCATTCTTGTGTGTCTTTGGCCTGAAGTACACTCACTTGAAAGTCAAGGTTTGATTATTGCTCTCCGTCAATGATTCCCAACCAAATGTAATGAGCTTGAACAATTTTGGCAAAAACAATGAATATATGTTGTAATGGTTTTTGGCTAATATCACCTTCAGTATCCTCTTTAGATAGCTTGTTTACATCCTGGTGACCCTACTCTTCCTTACCGGTGATCTTCTTCTCGAAAGACGTTTCCCAGGCGTACATCTTGATGAGTTTGATGCAGGTGAGAACCTCGTTCATGGTGCGGACACGAGTGTCTGTGACCCTCACCGCTTTCCTCCGGAACCTTTGGATCAGTCTGGCTATGGTAAACTACAGACGACACAACAACATACTGGTCAGTCTGGCCATGGTAAACTACAGACGACACAACAACATACTGGTCAGTCTGGCTATGGTAAACTACAGACGACACAACAACATACTGGTCAGTCTGGCCATGGTAAACTACAGACGACACAACAACATACTGGTCAGTCTGGCTATGGTAAACTACAGACGACACAACAACATACTGGTCAGTCTGGCCATGGTAAACTACAGACGACACAACAACATACTGGTCAGTCTGGCCATGGTAAACTACAGACGACACAACAACATACTGGTCAGTCTGGCTATGGTAAACTACAGACGACACAACAACATACTGGTCAGTCTGGCTATGGTAAACTACAGACGACACAACAACATACTGGTCAGTCTGGCCATGGTAAACTACAGACGACACAACAACATACTGGTCAGTCTGGCTATGGTAAACTACAGACGACACAACAACATACTGGTCAGTCTGGCCATGGTAAACTACAGACGACACAACAACATACTGGTCAGTCTGGCTATGGTAAACTACAGACGACACAACAACATACTGGTCAGTCTGGCTATGGTAAACTACAGACGACACAACAACATACTGGTCAGTCTGGCTATGGTAAACTACAGACGACACAACAACATACTGGTCAGTCTGGCTATGGTAAACTACAGACGACACAACAACATACTGGTCAGTCTGGCTATGGTAAACTACAGACGACACAACAACATACTGGTCAGTCTGGCCATGGTAAACTACAGACGACACAACAACATACTGGTCAGTCTGGCTATGGTAAACTACAGACGACACAACAACATACTGGTCAGTCTGGCCATGGTAAACTACAGACGACACAACAACATACTGGTCAGTCTGGCCATGGTAAACTACAGACGACACAACAACATACTGGTCAGTCTGGCCATGGTAAACTACAGACGACACAACAACATACTGGTCAGTCTGGCCATGGTAAACTACAGACGACACAACAACATACTGGTCAGTCTGGCTATGGTAAACTACAGACGACACAACAACATACTGGTCAGTCTGGCCATGGTAAACTACAGACGACACAACAACATACTGGTCAGTCTGGCTATGGTAAACTACAGACGACACAACAACATACTGGTCAGTCTGGCCATGGTAAACTACAGACGACACAACAACATACTGGTCAGTCTGGCCATGGTAAACTACAGACGACACAACAACATACTGGTCAGTCTGGCCATGGTAAACTACAGACGACACAACAACATACTAGATGAAGATGAGGTAGACAGGGACACCTATGAGGGTTAGTACCTGTATGGGGATGAAGATGAGGTAGACAGAGACTCCTATGAGGGTTAGTACCTGTATGGGGATGAAGATGAGGTAGACAGGGACTCCTATGAGGGTTAGTACCTGTATGGGGATGAAGATGAGGTAGACAGAGACTCCTATGAGGGTTAGTACCTGTATGGGGATGAAGATGAGGTAGACAGGGACTCCTATGAGGGTTAGTACCTGTATGGGGATGAAGATGAGGTAGACAGAGACTCCTATGAGGGTTAGTACCTGTATGGGGATGAAGATGAGGTTAAACAGATACTCCTATGAGGGTTAGTACCTGTACGGGGATGAAGATGAGGTAGACAGGGACTCCTATGAGGGTTAGTACCTGTATGGGGATGAAGATGAGGTAAAACAGATACTCCTATGAGGGTTAGTACCTGTACGGGGATGAAGATGAGGTAGACAGGGACTCCTATGAGGGTTAGTACCTGTACGGGGATGAAGATGAGGTAGACAGAGACTCCTATGAGGGTTAGTACCTGTATGGGGATGAAGATGAGGTAGACAGACACTCCTATGAGGGTTAGTACCTGTATGGGGATGAAGATGAGGTAGACAGGGACTCCTATGAGGGTTAGTACCTGTACGGGGATGAAGATGAGGTAGACAGGGACTCCTATGAGGGTTAGTACCTGTACGGGGATGAAGATGAGGTAGACAGGGACTCCTATGAGGGTTAGTACCTGTATGGGGATGAAGATGAGGTAGACAGGGACTCCTATGAGGGTTAGTACCTGTACGGGGATGAAGATGAGGTAGACAGGGACTCCTATGAGGGTTAGTACCTGTACGGGGATGAAGATGAGGTAAACACAGACTCCTATGAGGGTTAGTACCTGTATGGGGATGAAGATGAGGTAGACAGACACTCCTATGAGGGTTAGTACCTGTATGGGGATGAAGATGAGGTAGACAGACCCGAGGGTTAGTACCTGTATGGGGATGAAGATGAGGTAGACAGGGACTCCTATGAGGGTTAGTACCTGTACGGGGATGAAGATGAGGTAGACAGAGACTCCTATGAGGGTTAGTACCTGTACGGGGATGAAGATGAGGTAGACAGAGACTCCTATGAGGGCAGTGTATCCCAGGGTGTAGCAGGCGTAGATGATACAGACGGTCAGCAGCACAGGGATACACAGCAGGAAGGTACCGAACAACACAGCCTCAAACATCCTGTAGCCATCACTGGTTAGCACGTTGATCATCTGGAGGGAGGAGAGGGAGGGAGAGAGGAGAGGGAGGGAGAGAGGAGAGGGAGAGAGAGAGGAGAGGGGAAAAAGAGAGGAGTGGGGATAGGGGGGAAGAGAGAGAGAGAGAGGGCGAGAGAGAGAGGAGAGAGGATAGGGGGAAGAGAGAGACAGAGAGAGAGAGAGAGAACAGACGAGCAGGTGAGAAGATAAGCTCAGATACATTTGGATTTTTTGGCAAGGATATATACAGGATACTACCCTCCACAACACTATGTCACCAGGATATATACAGGATACTACCCTCCACAACACTATGTCACCAGGACATATACAGGATACTACCCTCCACAACACTATGTCACCAGGATATATACAGGATACTACCCTCCACAACACTATGTCACCAGGATATATACAGGATACTACCCTCCACAACACTATGTCACCAGGATATATACAGGATACTACCCTCCACAACACTATGTCACCAGGACATATACAGGATACTACCCTCCACAACACTATGTCACCAGGACATATACAGGATACTACCCTCCACAACACTATGTCACCAGGGTATATACAGGATACTACCCTCCACAACACTATGTCACCAGGACATATACAGGATACTACCCTCCACAACACTATGTCACCAGGGTATATACAGGATACTACCCTCCACAACACTATGTCACCAGGATATATACAGGATACTACCCTCCACAACACTATGTCACCAGGATATATACAGGATACTACCCTCCACAACACTATGTCACCAGGACATATACAGGATACTACCCTCCACAACACTATGTCACCAGGACATATACAGGATACTACCCTCCACAACACTATGTCACCAGGACATATACAGGATACTACCCTCCACAACACATTTTTTACATTTTACATTTTAGTCATTTAGCAGACGCTCTTATCCAGAGCGACTTACAGTAGTGAATGCATACATTTCATACAATTTCATACATTATTTTCTGTGCTGGCCCCCCGTGGGAATCAAACCCACAACCCTGGTGTTGCAAACACCATGCTCTACCAACTGAGCTACAGGGAAGGCTATATAGGGTATATACAGGATACTACCCTCCACAACATAACCTTCACTATGTCACCAGGACATATACAGGATACTACCCTCCACAACATAACCTTCACTATGTCACCAGGACATATACAGGATACTACCCTCCACAACACTATGTCACCAGGACATATACAGGATGCTACCCTCCACAACATAACCTTCACTATGTCACCATTACAGTCTAAACCCTGTCTAACCCATTACAGTCTAAACCCTGTCTAAACCCTGTCTAAACCCTGTCTAACCCATTACAGTCTAAACCCTGTCTAACCCAGTCTAACCCCTGTCTAACCCATTACAGCCTAAACCCTGTCTAAACCCTGTCTAAACCCTGTCTAACCCATTACAGTCTAAACCCTGTCTAAACCCTGTCTAAACCCAGTCTAACCCATACCAGTCTAAACCCTGTCTAACACATAACAGTCTAAGCCCTGTCTAACCCATTACAGTCTAAACCCTGTCTAAGCCCTGCCTAACCCATTACAGCCTAAACCCTGTCTAAACCCTGTCTAAACCCTGTCTAAACCAAGTCTAAACCCAGTCTAAACCCTGTCTAAACCCAGTCTAAACCCAGCCTAAACCCTGTCTAAACCCTGTCTAAACCCAGTCTAAACCCAGTCTAAACCCTGTCTAAACCCAGTCTAAACCCTGTCTAAACCCAGTCTAACCCATACCAGTCTAAACCCAGTCTAAACCCAGTCTAAACCCTGTCTAACCCATTACAGTCTAAACCCTGTCTAAACCCAGTCTAAACCCAGTCTAAACCCAGTCTAAACCCAGTCTAAACCCTGTCTAACCCATTACAGTCTAAACCCTGTCTAAACCCTGTCTAAACCCAGTCTAAACCCAGTCTAAACCCAGTCTAAACCTAGTCTAAACCCAGTCTAAACCCAGTCTAAACCCAGTCTAAGCGGTGGGAGGAGGGGGGAGGGCGGTTAAACTGAGGCATGTGGAATTGTTTTAAGAAGGTCGTACCAAGGATCATTTTGCCATTTGATTTTGAATACTTTGTACTGTAACCGTTCGTCCTGTAACCGTTCGTCCTGTAACCGTTCGTCCTGTAACCGTTCGTCCTGTAACCGTACCGTTCGTCCTGTAACCGTTCGTACTGTAACCGTTCGTCCTGTAACCGTTCTTCCTGTAACCGTTCGTCCTGTAACCGTTCGTACTGTAACCGTTCGTCCTGTAACCGTTCGTCCTGTAACCGTTCGTATTGTAACCGTTCGTCCTGTAACCGTTCGTCCTGTAACCGTTCGTCCTGTAACCTTTCGTCCTGTAACCGTTCGTCCTGTAACTGTTCGTCCTGTAACCGTTCGTACTGTAACCATTCGTACTGTAACCGTACCATTCGTCCTGTAACCGTTCGTCCTGTAACCGTTCGTCCTGTAACCGTTCGTACTGTAACCGTTCGTCCTGTAACCGTTCGTCCTGTAAGCGGTCGTCCTGCCTGGTCTGACAGACACCTCGTCTGAGTCTCTGATACCTTTCACCACAGATGGGGTGTCTCCTGGTCTGACAGACACCTCTCTAGCTCTGACACCTTTCACCGCAGATGGGGTGTCTCTGGTCGCACCCTCTCTGCGACCAGCAGATGGGGTGTCTCATGGTTTGTCAAACGTCTCTCTAGCTCTGACACCTTTCATCGCAGATGGGGAGGTGACACGTCAGCGGTTAAAGGTGGATTGAGACGCATCCAATGCAAAACACAACTCTCTGGCTGAAACAGACATGTTGTTATGGGGAATCTCTGGCTGAAACAGACACGTTGTTATGGGGAATCTCTGGCTGAAACAGACACATTGTTATGGGGAATCTCTGGCTGAAACAGACACGTTGTTATGGGGAATCTCTGGCTGAAACAGACACATTGTTATGGGGAATCTCTGGCTGAAACAGACACATTGTTATGGGGAATCCCTGGCTGAAACAGACACATTGTTATGGGGAATCTCTGGCTGAAACAGACACGTTGTTATGGGGAATCTCTGGCTGAAACAGACACATTGTTATGGGGAATCTCTGGCTGAAACAGACACATTGTTATGGGGAATCCCTGGCTGAAACAGACACATTGTTATGGGGAATCTCTGGCTGAAACAGACACGTTGTTATGGGGAATCTCTGGCTGAAACAGAGACATTGTTATGGGGAATCTCTGGCTGAAACAGACACATTGTTATGGGGAATCTCTGGCTGAAACAGACACATTGTTATGGGGAATCTCTGGCTGAAACAGACACATTGTTATGGGGAATCTCTGGCTGAAACAGACATTGACTCTAGAGGGTTAACGTGAAGAAATAAAAGCGAAATCTGTCTGAGGAATTTAGAACTTCCGGCTGTTACGTCAGGTTTCCCATGATGCTGATCTCAACAACAGGGTCAAAGTTGAATGTCTCTTGCTGCTTGCCGGCTAAGCAACGGTTATTTAAAAAGTCAAACGCCGACAAGTAAGAGGTCAAAATAAGGCTGTTTGAAAGGGGCTCATATAAACATGGACCCCGGGGCTGTTTTTTTCCAGGCAATGTGAAAAGGTGTATATTTTTTATTTTACTAGGCAAGTCAGTTAAGAACAAATTCTTATTTTCAATGACGGCCTAGGAACAGTGGGTTAACTTCCTTGTTCAGGGGGCAGAACGACAGATTTTGTACCTGGTCAGCTCGGGGATTCAAACTTGCAACCTTTCAGTTAACAGTCCCAACGCTCTAACCACTAGGCTACCCTGCCGCCCCTCCACTCTAACCACTAGGCTACCCTGCCGCCCCACAGTACTGAACCCATAGAATGAAAACAGGACATTATAATGGTGTCTGTGTGACTGTACCTCTCCCACAGAATGAAAACAGGACATTATAATGGTGTCTGTGTGACTGTACCTCTCCCACAGAATGAAAACAGGACATTATAATGGTGTCTGTGCGACTGTACCTCTCCCACAGAAATGTTGCTGATGGATCTCAGTGAGATGATCTTCTGGAAAGCGATTATAGAGAAGCTACTCTTCACCCTGATGGCTGTCCTCAGGTTAACAGCCCACAGTAGAGAGGCAAAGAAGGCTTTAGAGAACTCTGAGATGAACAGAGCCACACACAGACCCACACCGTGGACCAGTGTAGACGTCCCAGGAGCTTCTGCATAGTTCTGGATCTCATACACCAGAACAGCCTGGAAGACACACACACACACACACACGCACACACACACACACACGCACGCACACACGCACACACACACACACATCAATAAACAGACAGGTTTTTTTTTGTTTTAATATCAATCATGTGTTAAATAAATCATCAACATCTACGCAGGAAATGAATTTATTTTAAATCACAGGACTTACCGGTCCAATAAATACAGAAAGCGTGAAGAAGATGGAGACGAGGAAGGCCACCAGTAATCTGGTCCTTTGGAAACGCATGAAGACTCCACCTAAAGAAGCTTTCTCTAGTCCCACTTTAGCTACTTCCTCCTCCCAAAGCCTCTCAAACCTACAGAGGAAAGAAGAGTCAATCAAACGCTGTCCCTTTTTTTCACAGACACAGAGCTCAACCAAAAAAAACGCCAGTCGCCAAGCACAGGGTGACAAGGGCCAAATAAAAAATGTTTTATTAATCTATTTGAATTAACATTTTAACAGTTTACTTCCCCATTTATGGTAAAAGGTGATGCTCTACGTCAAATGTTTATGATGATTAACCCAGTGGACTAACCCAGTGGATTAACCCAGTGGATTAACCCAGTGGACTAACCCAGTGGACTAACCCAGTGGTCTAACCCAGTGGACTAACCCAGTGGACTAACCCAGTGGACTAACTCAGTGGACTAACCCAGTGGATTAACCCAGTGGACTAACCCAGTGGACTAACCCAGTGGTCTAACCCAGTGGACTAACCCAGTGGACTAACTCAGTGGACTAACCCAGTGGACTAACCCAGTGGATTAACCCAGTGGACTAACTCAGTGGATTAACCCAGTGGACTAACCCAGTGGACTAACCCAGTGGCCTAACTCAGTGGACTAACCTAGTGGACTAACCCAGTGGATTAACCCAGTGGACTAACTCAGTGGACTAACCCAGTGGACTAACTCAGTGGACTAACCCAGTGGACTAACTCAGTGGACTAACCCAGTGGACTAACCCAGTGGTCTAACCCAGTGGATTAACTCAGTGGACTAACCCAGTGGACTAACTCAGTGGATTAACCCAGTGGACTAACTCAGTGGATTAACCCAGTGCACTAACTCAGTGGACTAACCCAGTGGACTAACCCAGTGGACTAACCCAGTGGACTAACCCAGTGGACTAACCCTGTCTGAAACCTGAAGATCTGACTAAACTCTTACAGATAACACCTTTAACCTGTTAAGGTATAGGGGGCAGTATTTTCACAGCCGGATGAAAAGCGTGCCCAGAGTAAACTGCCTAATACTCGGGCCCAGATTCAAATATTTGCATATTATTGGTAGATTTGGATAGAAAACACTCTGAAGTTTCTAAAACTGTTTGAATGATATCTGTGAGTATAACAGAACTCATATGGCAGGCAGAAACCTGAGTAAAATCCAACCAGGAAGTGGAGGATCTGACACTTGTAGTCTTCCAAACCATTGCCTATTGAAACTACAGTGTCTGTGGGGTCATTTGTGCACTTCCTAAGGCTTCCACTAGATGTCAACAGTCTTTAGAAAGTTGTTTGAGGCTTCTATGGTGAATTTTGAGGGAATAACAGCCGGTTCAAGCAGTGGACTGTCTGAGGTCATGTAGTTACTTCATGCGCGTTCACGCATGGATAGCATTTTTTATTTTTCTTCTGAAATGAATACGCTACTGTCCGGTTGGAATATTATCGACTTTTTATGTTAAAAACACCCTAAGAATTGATTGTAAACATCGTTTGACATGTTACAAACGGTAATGGAACTTTTGAGCTTTTCGTCTATTGAATTGCGCTCCCGCATCGTGCCTTTGGAATAGTGTTCTGGACGCGCTAACAAAACGGAGGCATTTGGACATAAATTATCGACTTTATCGAACAAATGAACATTTCTTGTGGAAGTGGGAGTCCATTCCGCCGAAGATCAGCAAAGGTAAGGAAAGATTTATAACACTAATTTAGAGTTTTATTGATGCCATGACTTGGCGGGTAGCTGTATAGTTTGCATTGATGGCTGAGTTCTGTACTCAGAATATTGAACAATGTGCTTTCGTCAAAAAGCTATTTTAAAATCTGACACAGCGGTTGCATTAAGGAGTAGTATATCTATAATTCTTTAAATAATTGTTATATATTTTGTCAATGTTTATGATGAGTATTTCTGTAAATTAATGTGCACATTCACCGGAGGTTTTGGGAGGAAAACATTTTCTGAACATCACGCGCCAATGTAAAATGCTGTTTTTGGATATAAATATGAACTTGATCGAACAAAACATACATGTATTGTGTAACATGATGTCCTATGAGTGTCATCTGATGAAGATCGTCAAAGGTTAGTGTGAGTCCCACATTCATAACGACTCCCACCTTTTCCCCATAGACAGACAATACCTAGGCATTAGCTTAGCGCGCTAACTTGGGTTAACATAATGACTCCCACCTTTTCCCCATTGACGGACAATACCTAGGCATTAGCTTAGCGTGCTAACTTGGGTTAACATAATGACTCCCACCTTTTCCCCATTGACGGACAATACCTAGGCATTAGCTTAGCGCGCTAACTTGGGTTAACATAATGACTCCCACCTTTTCCCCATTGACGGACAATACCTAGGCATTAGCTTAGCGCGCTAACTTGGGTTAACATAATGACTCCCACCTTTTCCCCATTGACGGACAATACCTAGGCATTAGCTTAGCGCGCTAACTTGGGTTAACATAATGACTCCCACCTTTTCCCCATTGACGGACAATACCTAGGCATTAGCTTAGCGCGCTAACTTGGGTTAACATAATGACTCCCACCTTTTCCCCATTGACGGACAATACCTAGGCATTAGCTTAGCGTGCTAACTTGGGTTAACATAACGACTCCCACCTTTTCCCCATTGACGGACAATACCTAGGCATTAGCTTAGCGCGCTAACTTGGGTTAACATAACGACTCCCACCTTTTCCCCATTGACAGACAATACCTAGGCATTAGCTTAGCGCGCTAACTTGGGTTAACATAACGACTCCCACCTTTTCCCCATTGACAGACAATACCTAGGCATTAGCTTAGCGCGCTAACTTGGGTTAACATAACGACTCCCACCTTTTCCCCATTGACGGACAATACCTAGGCATTAGCTTAGCGCGCTAACTTGGGTTAACATAACGACTCCCACCTTTTCCCCATTGACAGACAATACCTAGGCATTAGCTTAGCGCGCTAACTTGGGTTAAAACATAACGACTCCCACCTTTTCCCCATTGACAGACAATACCTAGGCATTAGCTTAGCGCGCTAACTTGGGTTAACATAACGACTCCCACCTTTTCCCCATTGACGGACAATACCTAGGCATTAGCTTAGCGCGCTAACTTGGGTTAACATAACGACTCCCACCTTTTCCCCATTGACGGACAATACCTAGGCATTAGCTTAGCGCGCTAACTTGGGTTAACATAACGACTCCCACCTTTTCCCCATTGACGGACAATACCTAGGCATTAGCTTAGCGCGCTAACTTGGGTTAACATAATGACTCCCACCTTTTCCCCATTGACGGACAATACCTAGGCATTAGCTTAGCGCGCTAACTTGGGTTAACATAATGACTCCCACCTTTTCCCCATTGACGGACAATACCTAGGCATTAGCTTAGCGCGCTAACTTGGGTTAACATAATGACTCCCACCTTTTCCCCATTGACGGACAATACCTAGGCATTAGCTTAGCGCGCTAACTTGGGTTAACATAATGACTCCCACCTTTTCCCCATTGACGGACAATACCTAGGCATTAGCTTAGCGCGCTAACTTGGGTTAACATAATGACTCCCACCTTTTCCCCATTGACGGACAATACCTAGGCATTAGCTTAGCGCGCTAACTTGGGTTAACATAATGACTCCCACCTTTTCCCCATTGACAGACAATACCTAGGCATTAGCTTAGCGCGCTAACTTGGGTTAACATAATGACTCCCACCTTTTCCCCATTGACAGACAATACCTAGACATTAGCTTAGCGCGCTAACTTGTGTTAACATAATGACTCCCACCTTTTCCCCATTGACGGACAATACCTAGACATTAGCTTAGCGCGCTAACTTGGGTTAACATAACGACTCCCACCTTTTCCCCATTGACGGATAATACCTAGACATTAGCTTAGCGCGCTAACTTGGTTTAACATAATGACTCCCACCTTTTCCCCATTGACGGACAATACCTAGACATTAGCTTAGCGCGCTAACTTGGGTTAACATAATGACTCCCACCTTTTCCCCATTGACGGACAATACCTAGGCATTAGCTTAGCGCGCTAACTTGTGTTAACATAATGACTCCCACCTTTTCCCCATTGACGGACAATACCTAGGCATTAGCTTAGCGCGCTAACTTGGGTTAACATAATGACTCCCACCTTTTCCCCATTGACGGACAATACCTAGGCATTAGCTTAGCGCGCTAACTTGGGTTAACATAATGACTCCCACCTTTTCCCCATTGACGGACAATACCTAGGCATTAGCTTAGCGCGCTAACTTGGGTTAACATAATGACTCCCACCTTTTCCCCATTGACGGACAATACCTAGGCATTAGCTTAGCGCGCTAACTTGGGTTAACATAATGACTCCCACCTTTTCCCCATTGACGGACAATACCTAGGCATTAGCTTAGCGCGCTAACTTGGGTTAACATAACGACTCCCACCTTTTCCCCATTGACAGACAATACCTAGACATTAGCTTAGCGCGCTAACTTGGTTTAACATAACGACTCCCACCTTTTCCCCATTGACGGACAATACCTAGGCATTAGCTTAGCGCGCTAACTTGGGTTAACATAACGACTCCCACCGTTTCCCCATTGACGGACAATACCTAGGCATTAGCTTAGCGCGCTAACTTGGGTTAACATAATGACTCCCACCTTTTCCCCATTGACGGACAATACCTAGGCATTAGCTTAGCGCGCTAACTTGGGTTAACATAATGACTCCCACCTTTTCCCCATTGACGGACAATACCTAGACATTAGCTTAGCGCGCTAACTTGTGTTAACATAATGACTCCCACCTTTTCCCCATTGACAGACAATACCTAGGCATTAGCTTAGCGCGCTAACTTGGGTTAACATAACGACTCCCACCTTTTCCCCATTGACAGACAATACCTAGACATTAGCTTAGCGCGCTAACTTGGTTTAACATAACGACTCCCACCTTTTCCCCATTGACAGACAATACCTAGACATTAGCTTAGCGCGCTAACTTGGGTTAACATAATGACTCCCACCGTTTCCCCATTGACGGACTATACCTAGGCATTAGCTTAGCGCGCTAACTTGGGTTAACATAATGAGTCCCACCTTTTCCCATTGGTGTCGGCCCCATCATGAGAAGACAGAGACAGGGAGCTCTTGTCCAGACGGTTCCTGAACAGGCTCCACATCATGGGAGTCATCCAGGCAAACGAGGCGAAGGAGAAGAAGCCCGCATCGTCCATGGGGTTGGACCTGGACAGAGACAGACAACATCAGCGAACATCAGCAATACATCTAACATTACAGCTGCAGCACTGTGGGGGGGAATCATAGGATTTACAGAGCATTCTGTTCGACATCAGGAATACATCTAACATTACAGCTGCAGCACTGGAGGGGGAATCATAGGATTTACAGAGCATTCTGTTGGACATCAGGAATACATCTAACATTACAGCTGCAGCACTGGAGGGGGAATCATAGGATTTACAGAGCATTCTGTTGGACATCAGGAATACATCTAACATTACAGCTGCAGGGGGGGGGGGGGAAATCATAGGATTTACAGAGCATTCTGTTGGACATCAGGAATACATCTAACATTACAGCTGCAGCACTGTGGGGGGAATCATAGGATTTACAGAGCATTCTGTTGGACATCAGGAATACATCTAACATTACAGCTGCAGGGGGGGGGGAATCATAGGATTTACAGAGCATTCTGTTGGACATCAGGAATACATCTAACATTACAGCTGCAGGGGGGGGGGGAATCATAGGATTTACAGAGCATTCTGTTGGACATCAGGAATACATCTAACATTACAGCTGCAGGGGGGGGGGGAATCATAGGATTTACAGAGCATTCTGTTGGACATCAGGAATACATCTAACATTACAGCTGCAGGGGGGGGGGGGGGATCATAGGATTTACAGAGCATTCTGTTGGACATCAGGAATACATCTAACATTACAGCTGCAGGGGGGGGGGGAATCATAGGATTTACAGAGCATTCTGTTGGACATCAGGAATACATCTAACATTACAGCTGCAGCACTGGAGGAATCATAGGATTTACAGAGCATTCTGTTGGACATCAGGAATACATCTAACATTACAGCTGCAGCACTGTGGGGGGAATCATAGGATTTACAGAGCATTCTGTTGGACATCAGGAATACATCTAACATTACAGCTGCAGCACTGGAGGAATCATAGGATTTACAGAGCATTCTGTTGGACATCAGGAATACATCTAACATTACAGCTGCAGCACTGTGGGGGGGAATCATAGGATTTACAGAGCATTCTGTTGGACATCAGGAATACATCTAACATTACAGCTGCAGCACTGTGGGGGGGAATCATAGGATTTACAGAGCATTCTGTTGGACATCAGGAATACATCTAACATTACAGCTGCAGCACTGGAGGAATCATAGGATTTACAGAGCATTCTGTTGGACATCTATCCATAATGTAATCCACTGATAGAGGTTAGGGTTATTATGGGATAGGGTTATTATGGATAGGGTTATTATGGGTTAGGGTTATTATGGGATAGGGTTATTATGGGATAGGGTTATTATGGGTTTGGGTTATTATGGCTTAGGGTTATTATGGGTTAGGGTTATTATGGGATAGGGTTATTATGGGATAGGGTTATTATGGATAGGGTTATTATGGGTTTGGGTTATTATGGCTTAGGGTTATTATGGGTTAGGGTTATTATGGATAGGGTTATTATGGGTTAGGGTTATTATGGATAGGGTTATTATGGATAGGGTTATTATGGGTTAAGGATATTATGGGCTAGGGTTATTATGGGTTAGGGTTATTATGGATAGGGTTATTATGGGCTAGGGTTATTATGGGTTAGGGTTATTATGGATAGGGTTATTATGGATAGGGTTATTATGGATAGGGTTATTATGGGTTAGGGTTATTTCTGCCAGGGATGAGTTATTATGTTTAGGGGTTAGGGTTATTATGGTTAGGGGGTAGGGTTATTAGGGGGTAGGGGTTAGGGGTAGAGTTATTAGGGGGTAGGGGGTAGAGTTATTAGGGGTAGGGGTTAGGGGGTAGGGTTATTAGGGGGTAGGGTTATTAGGGGTTAGGGGGTAGGGTTATTAGGGGGTAGGGTTATTAGGGGGTATGGTTATTAGGGGGTAGGGGGTAGGGTTATTAGGGGGTAGGGGTTAGGGGGTAGGGTTATTAGGGGGTAGGGGGTAGGGGTTAGGGGTAGGGTTATTAGGGGTAGGGTTATTAGGGGGTAGGGGGTAGGGGTTAGCGGGTAGGGTTATTAGGGGGTAGGGTTATTAGGGGGTAGGGTTATTAGGGGGTAGGGGTTAGGGGGTAGGGTTATTAGGGGGTAGGGGGTAGGGTTATTAGGGGGTAGGGGGTGGGGTTATTAGGGGGTAGGGTTATTAGGGGGTAGGGGGTAGGGTTATTAGGGGTTAGGGGGTAGGGTTATTAGGGGGTAGGGGGTGGGGTTATTAGGGGGTAGGGTTATTAGGGGGTAGGGGGTAGGGTTATTAGGGGTTAGGGGGTAGGGTTATTAGGGGGTAGGGTTATTAGGGGGTAGGGGTTAGGGGGTAGGGTTATTAGGGGGTAGGGGTAGGGTTATTAGGGGGTAGGGTTATTAGGGGGTAGGGGTTAGGGGGTAGGGGTTAGGGTTATTAGGGGGAAGGGTTATTAGGGGGTAGGGTTATTAGGGGGTAGGGGTTAGGGTTATTAGGGGGTAGGGTTATTAGGGGGTAGGGTTATTAGGGGGTAGGGTTATTAGGGGGTAGGGGTTAGGGGGTAGGGTTATTAGGTGGTAGGGGTTAGAGGGTAGGGTTATTAGGGGGTAGGGGGTAGGGTTATTAGGGGGTAGGGGTGGGGTTATTAGGGGGTAGGGTTATTAGGGGGTAGGGTTATTAGGGGGTAGGGGGTAGGGTTATTAGGGGGTAGGGTTATTAGGGGTTAGGGTTATTAGGGGGTGGGGTTATTAGGGGGTAGGGTTGTTAGGGGGTAGGGGGTAGGGTTATTAGGGGGTAGGGGTTAGGGGTTAGAGGTAGTTGGGACCTACCTGTTTGAGAAGCGGAATGGGATCATGTTCTGCAGGCTGGTGTGGTACTTGAGGTATTTGTTGGGAGGGGGGTCCTCTTCTCTGTAGTGCAGGGACGGTAGACCCTCTGGATTCATCTCCATGGCGGCATTAGATTCACAATTCCATGTAAGACTGTCACTTCTTTTCCTCTGTACACGGAGAAACGGGGGAGAGAGACAATTATAACAAGCCTTTATATCAAATGTACCGTCGAAGAGTGTACTGTAACCAAGGAGGGGACATATGAACTCCAAGCTTCAATGGCAGAATCAAAGACAACAACAAAAACCACAGAGATACAAGATGGCAGAGAGAGAGACCGCAGGGAAACAAGATGGCAGAGAGAGAGAGACCGCAGGGAAACAAGATGGCAGAGAGAGAGAGACCGCAGGGAAACAAGATGGCAGAGAGAGAGAGAGAGAGAGAGAAAGACCACAGGGAAACAAGATGGCAGAGAGAGAGAGAGAGAAAGACCGCAGGGAAACAAGATGGCAGAGAGAGAGAGTGGCAAATATATTCAAGAGAATAAACTTTTTCCCAAACACAAAGTGGCTAAACTCTGGTGCGCAAACACTAGGCCCTGGAGGTGTTGTCAGAGGACAAACACTAGGCCCTGGAGGTGTTGTCAGAGGACAGACACTAGGCCCTGGAGGTGTTGTCAGAGGACAGACACTAGGCCCTGGAGGTGTTGTCAGAGGACAGACACTAGGCCCTGGAGGTGTTGTCAGAGGACAAACACTAGGCCCTGGAGCTGTTGTCAGAGGACAGACACTAGGCCCTGGAGCTGTTGTCAGAGGACAGACACTAGGCCCAGGATCTGTTGTCAGAGGACAAACACTAGGCCCTGGAGCTGTTGTCAGAGGACAGACACTAGGCCCTGGAGCTGTCAGAGGACAAACACTAGGCCCTGGAGCTGTTGTCAGAGGACAAACACTAGGCCCTGGAGCTGTTGTCAGAGGACAGACACTAGGCCCTGGAGCTGTTGTCAGAGGACAGACACTAGGCCCTGGAGGTGTTGTCAGAGGACAAACACTAGGCCCTGGAGCTGTTGTCAGAGGACAGACACTAGGCCCTGGAGGTGTTGTCAGAGGACAAACACTAGGCCCTGGAGCTGTTGTCAGAGGACAGACACTAGGCCCTGGAGGTGTTGTCAGAGGACAAATACTAGGCCCTGGAGCTGTTGTCAGAGGACAGACACTAGGCCTGGAGCTGTTGTCAGAGGATAAACACTAGGCCCTGGAGCTGTTGTCAGAGGACAGACACTAGGCCCTGGAGGTGTTGTCAGAGGACAGACACTAGGCCCTGGAGCTGTTGTCAGAGGACAAACACTAGGCCCTGGAGGTGTTGTCAGAGGACAAACACTAGGCCCTGGAGCTGTTGTCAGAGGACAAACACTAGGCCCTGGAGGTGTTGTCAGAGGACAGACACTAGGCCCTGGAGGTGTTGTCAGAGGACAGACACTAGGCCCTGGAGCTGTTGTCAGAGGACAAACACTAGGCCCTGGAGCTGTTGTCAGAGGACAAACACTAGGCCCTGGAGCTGTTGTCAGAGGACAAACACTAGGCCCTGGAGCTGTTGTCAGAGGACAGACACTAGGCCCTGGAGCTGTTGTCCGAGGACAAACACTAGGCCCTGGAGCTGTTGTCAGAGGACAAACACTAGGCCCTGGAGCTGTTGTCAGAGGACAGACACTAGGCCCTGGAGCTGTTGTCAGAGGACAAACACTAGGCCCTGGAGCTGTTGTCAGAGGACAAACACTAGGCCCTGGAGCTGCTGTCAGAGGACAGACACTAGGCCCTGGAGGTGTTGTCAGAGGACAAACACTAGGCCCTGGAGCTGCTGTTAGAGGACAGACACTAGGCCCTGGATCTGTTGTCAGAGGACAAACACTAGGCCTGTAGCTGTTGTCAGAGGACAAACACTAGGCCCTGGAGCTGTTGTCAGAGGACAAACACTAGGCCCTGGAGCTGCTGTCAGAGGACAGACACTAGGCCCTGGAGGTGTTGTCAGAGGACAAACACTAGGCCCTGGAGGTGTTGTCAGAGGACAAACACTAGGCCCTGGAGCTGTTGTCAGAGGACAGACACTAGGCCCTGGAGCTGCTGTCAGAGGACAGACACTAGGCCCTGGAGGTGTTGTCAGAGGACAAACACTAGGCCCTGGAGCTGCTGTTAGAGGACAGACACTAGGCCCTGGATCTGTTGTCAGAGGACAAACACTAGGCCTGTAGCTGTTGTCAGAGGACAAACACTAGGCCCTGGAGCTGTTGTCAGAGGACAAACACTAGGCCCTGGAGCTGCTGTCAGAGGACAGACACTAGGCCCTGGAGGTGTTGTCAGAGGACAAACACTAGGCCCTGGAGGTGTTGTCAGAGGACAAACACTAGGCCCTGGAGCTGTTGTCAGAGGACAGACACTAGGCCCTGGAGCTGCTGTCAGAGGACAGACACTAGGCCCTGGAGGTGTTGTCAGAGGACAAACACTAGGCCCTGGAGCTGCTGTTAGAGGACAGACACTAGGCCCTGGATCTGTTGTCAGAGGACAAACACTAGGCCTGTAGCTGTTGTCAGAGGACAGACACTAGGCCCTGGAGCTGTTGTCAGAGGACAGACACTAGGCCCTGGAGCTGTTGTCAGAGGACAGACACTAGGCCCTGGAGCTGTTGTCCGAGGACAAACACTAGGCCCTGGAGCTGTTGTCAGAGGACAGACTAGGGTCCCCCAGCCACACCATAAGGGGCACAAACGACCTGAGGGCCCAGCAGGAAAGGGAGTGATTTGAAAAAGCTTCTTCTACTTTCCCCCAACGCTCAAGTGGTTACATCCACCCTGCTACCACGAAAAGACTTCCACCCTGCTACCATAGAGCGGATGAATGCAAGCATTTCCCTGGACTGAGGCCCAGACCAGCGAGACGCCCTCCCAGACCTGCACCGAGAGAACCCACGCCACAACCCTACACCAAGACCACAGCATCACCAGCCATAACCCCTACACCAAGACCACAGCATCACCAGCCACAACCCTACACCAAGACCACAGCATCACCAGCCACACCCCTACACCAAGACCACAGCATCACCAGCCACAACCCTACACCAAGACCACAGTATCACCAGCCACAACCCTACACCAAGACCACAGCATCACCAGCCATAACCCTACACCAAGACCACAGTATCACCAGCCACAACCCTACACCAAGACCACAGCATCACCAGCCACACCCTACACCAAGACCACAGCATCACCAGCCACAACCCTACACCAAGACCACAGCATCACCAGCCACAACCCCTACACCAAGACCACAGCATCACCAGCCACACCCCACACCAAGACCACAGCATCACCAGCCACAACCCCTACACCAAGACCACAGCATCACCAGCCATAACCCCTACACCAAGACCACAGCATCACCAGCCACAACCCTACACCAAGACCACAGCATCACCAGCCACAACCCTACACCAAGACCACAGCATCACCAGCCACACCCTACACCAAGACCACAGCATCACCAGCCACAACCCTACACCAAGACCACAGCATCACCAGCCACACCCCTACACCAAGACCACAGCATCACCAGCCACACCCTACCCAAGACCACAGCATCACCAGCCACACCCCTACACCAAGACCACAGCATCACCAGCCACAACCCTACACCAAGACCACAGCATCACCAGCCACACCCCTACACCAAGACCACAGCATCACCAGCCACACCCCTACACCAAGACCACAGCATCACCAGCCACACCCCTACACCAAGACCACAGCATCACCAGCCACAACCCTACACCAAGACCACAGCATCACCAGCCACACCCCTACACCAAGACCACAGCATCACCAGCCACACCCCTACACCAAGACCACAGCATCACCAGCCCAAGCCCCATCCTGTGACAGGACCAACCCCCACCAGACCCAACCCCCACTAATAAACCCTCCCAAGCCCCATCCTGAGACAGACCCAACCCCCACTAATAAACCCACCCAACCCCCACCAGACCCAACCCCCACTAATAAACCCACCCAACCCCCATCCTGAGACAGGCCCAACCCCCACCAGACCCAACCCCCACTAATAAACCCACCCAACCCCCATCCTGAGACAGGCCCAACCCCCACCAGACCCAACCCCCACTAATAAACCCACCAAGCCCCATCCTGTGACAGGACCAACCCCCACCAGACCCAACCCCCACTAGTAAACCCACCCAACCCCCATCCTGCAAGCTAAGAGGTATGTATCAGATGCTCAACATGCTCTGGTCACACCTACTGTGATGGTCCGGGGGCCTAAACCACATGAAAACAACACTACACACTATGGAACACAAAGCTTTTACTATCTCATCCTGGAATATACAAGGTCTGAGGTCATCTGCCTTTGGCCTAAAGAGCAGGAACTCAGACTTCATCAAATAAATCAGAAATACAGACGTTATCATCCTACAAGAAACATGGTTTAGAGGAAATGGACCCACTGGTTGCCCTCTAGGTTACATAGAGCTGGTAGTCCCATCCACCACACTACCAGGTGGTATAGAGGAGATGGACCCACTGGTTGTCCTCTAGGTTACATAGAGCTGGTAGTCCCATCCACCAAACTACCAGGTGGGTGGTATAGAGGAGATGGACCCACTGGTTGTCCTCTAGGTTACAGAGAGCTGGTAGTCCCATCCACCACACTACCAGGTGGGTGGTATAGAGGAGATGGACCCACTGGTTGTCCTCTAGGTTACAGAGAGCTGGTAGTCCCATCCACCACACTACCAGGTGGTATAGAGGAGATGGACCCACTGGTTGTCCTATAGGTTACAGAGAGCTGGTAGTCCCATCCACCACACTACCAGGTGGTATAGATGAGATGGACCCACTGGTTGTCCTCTAGGTTACAGAGAGCTGGTAGTCCCATCCACCACACTACCAGGTGGTATAGAGGAGATGGACCCACTGGTTGTCCTCTAGGTTACAGAGAGCTGGTAGTCCCATCCACCACACTACCAGGTGGTATAGAGGAGACAGACCCACTGGTTGTCCTCTAGGTTACAGAGAGCTGGTAGTCCCATCCACCACACTACCAGGTGGTATAGAGGAGATGGACCCACTGGTTGCCCTCTAGGTTACAGAGAGCTGGTAGTCCCATCCACCACACTACCAGGTGGGTGGTATAGAGGAGATGGACCCACTGGTTGTCCTCTAGGTTACAGAGAGCTGGTAGTCCCATCCACCACACTACCAGGTGGTATAGAGGAGATGGACCCACTGGTTGTCCTCTAGGTTACAGAGAGCTGGTAGTCCCATCCACCACACTACCAGGTGGGTGGTATAGAGGAGATGGACCCACTGGTTGTCCTCTAGGTTACAGAGAGCTGGTAGTCCCATCCACCACACTACCAGGTGGTATAGAGGAGATGGACCCACTGGTTGTCCTCTAGGTTACAGAGAGCTGGTAGTCCCATCCACCACACTACCAGGTGGGTGGTATAGAGGAGACGGACCCACTGGTTGTCCTCTAGGTTACAGAGAGCTGGTAGTCCCATCCACCACACTACCAGGTGGGTGGTATAGATGAGATGGACCCACTGGTTGTCCTCTAGGTTACAGAGAGCTGGTAGTCCCATCCACCAAACTACCAGGTGGGTGGTATAGAGGAGACGGACCCACTGGTTGTCCTCTAGGTTACAGAGAGCTGGTGGTCCCATCCACCAGACTACCAGGTGGTATAGAGGAGACGGACCCACTGGTTGTCCTCTAGGTTACAGAGAGCTGGTAGTCCCATCCACCAAACTACCAGGTGTGAAACAGGGAAGAGACTCAGGGGGTTATGCTAATTTGGTATAGAGCAGACCTAATTCACTCCATTAAATTAATCAAAACAGGAACATTTTACATCTGGCTAGAAATTAATAAGGAAATGATCTCAACAGAGAAACATGTCCTCATTCGTACTACCTATATCCCCCCCCAATAGAATCCCCATACTTTAACGATGACAGCTTCTCCATCCTAAACGGGGAGATCAACCATTTCCAGGCCCAGGGACATGTACTAGTCTGTGGAGACCTAAATGCCAGAACCGGACAAGAACCTGACACCCTCAGCACACAGGGGGGACAAACACCTACCTGGAGGTGACAGCATTCCCTCCCTCATATGCCCCCCTAGACACGACTACGCTGGGTATGTACATAGTTAATGGTAGGCTTCTAGGGGATTCCTATGGTAGGTACACATATAAACTCAGCAACAACAAAAAAGAACCATTTTTTACATTTTAGTCTATTTAGCAGACGCTCTTATCCAGAGCGACTTACAGTAGTGAATGCATACATTTCATACAGTTTCTTTCTGTACTGGCCCCCCATGTGGGAATCGAACCCACAACGCTGGCGTTGCAAACACCATGCTCTATCAACTGAGCCACGCGGAAACGTCCTCTCACTGTCAACTGCGTTTATTTTCAGGAAACTTAAACATGTGTAAATATTTGTATGAACATAACAAGATTCAACAACTGAGACATAAACTGAACAAGTTCCACAGACATGTGACAAACAGAAATGGAATAATGTGTCCCAGAACAAAGGGGGGGGTCAAAATCAAAAGTAACAGTCAGTATCTGGTGTGGCCACCAGCTGCATTAAGTACTGCAGTACATCTCCTCCTCATGGACTGCACCAGATTTGCCAGTTCTTGCTGTGAGATGTTACCCCACTCTTCCACCAAGGCACCTGCAAGTTCCCGGACATTTCTGGGGGGAATGGCCCTAGCCCTCACCCTCCGATCCAACAGGTCCCAGATGTGCTCAACTGGATTGAGATCCGGGCTCTTCGCTGGCCATGGCAGAACACTGACATTCCTGTCTTCATACACAGAACGAGCAGTATGGCTGGTGGCACTGTCATGCTGGAGGGTCATGTCAGGATGAGCCTGCAGGAAGGGTACCACATGAGGGAGGAGGATGTCTTCCCTGTAATGCACAGCATTGAGATTGCCTGCAATGACAACAAGCTCAGTCCGATGATGCTGTGACACACCGCCCCAGACCATGACGGACCCTCCACCTCCAAATCGATCCCGCTCCAGAGTACAAGCCTCGGTGTAACACTCATTCCATCGACGATAAACGCGAATCCGACCATCACCCCTGGTGAGACAAAACCGCGACTCGTCAGTGAAGAGCCCTTTTTGCCAGTCCTGTCTGGTCCAGCGACGGTGGGTTTGTGCACATAGGCGACATTGTTGCAGACAGTCTGAGCACTGTTGGAGGGATTGTGCGTTCCTGGTGTAACTCGGGCAGTTGTTGTTGCCATCCTGTACCTGTCCCGCAAGGTGTGATGTTCGGATGTACCGATCCTGTGCAGGTGTTGTTACACGTGGTCTGCCACTGCAAGGACCATCAGCTGTCCGTCCTGTCTCCCTGTAGCGATGTCTTAGGCGTCTCACAGTACGGACATTGCGATTTATTGTCCTGGCCACATCTGCAGTCCTCATGCCTCCTTGCAGCATGCCTAAGGCACATTCACACAGATGAGCAGGGACCCTGGGCATCTTTCTTTTGGTGTTTTTCAGAGTCAGTAGAAAGGCCTCTTTAATGTCCTAAGTTTTCATAACTGTTTATTTAAAAAAATATATAATAATAACCTTTATTTAACCAGGTAGGCAAGTTGAGAACAAGTTCTCATTTACAACTGCAACCTGGGCCAAGATAAAGCAAAGCAGTTCGACACATACAACAACGCAGAGTTACACATGGAATAAACAAACATACAATCAGTAATACAGTAGAAAAAGTCTATATACACAGTGTGTGCAAATGAGGTAAGATAAGGGAGGTAAGGCAATAAATAGGCCATAGTGGCGAAGTAATTACAATATAGCAATTAAACACTGGAGTGATAGATGTGCAGAAGATGAATGTGAAAGTAGAGATACTGGGGTGCAAAGGAGCAAAATAAATAAATACAGTATGGGGATGAGGTCGATAGATGGGCTGTTTACAGATGGGCTATGTACAGGTGCAGTGATCTGTGAGCTGCTCTGACAGCTGATGCTTAAAGAAATTTGAGTCTCTAGCTTCAGGGATTTTTGCAGTTCGTTCCAGTCATTTGAAGGAAAGGCGGCCAAAGGAGGAATTGGCTTTGGGGATGACCAGTGAGATATACCTGCTGGAGCACATGCTATGGGTGGGTGCTGCTATGGTGACCATTGAGCTGAGATAAGGCGGAGCTTTACCTAGCAAAGACTTATAGATGACCTGGAGCCAGTGGGTTTGGCGATGAGTATGAAGCGAGGGACACCCAACGAGAGCGTACAGGTCGCAGTGGTGGGTAGTATATGGGGCTTTGGTGACAAAACAGATGGCACTGTGATAGACTGCATCCAATTTGTTGAGTAGAGTGTTGGAGGCTATTTTTTAAATGACATCGCTGAAGTCGAGGATCGTTAGGATGGTCAGTTTTACGAGGGTATGTTTGGCAGCATGAGTGAAGGATGCTTTGTTGCGAAATAGGAAGCCGATTCTAGATTTAATTTTGCATTGGAGATGCTTACTGTGAGTCTGGAAAGAGAGTTTACAGTCTAACCAGACACCTAGGTATTTGTAGTTGTCCACAAATTCTAAGTCAGAACCGTCCAGAGTAGTGATGCTGGACGGGCGGGCAGGTGCAGCTAGCGATCGGTTGAAGAGCATGCATTTAGTTTTACTAGCGTTTAAGAGCAGTTGGAGGCCACGGAAGGAGAGTTGTATGGCATTGAAGCTCGTCTGGAGGTTAGTTAACACAGTGTCCAAAGAAGGGCCAGAAGTATACAGAATGATGCCGTCTGTGTAGAGGTGGATCAAAGTATCACCAGCAGCAAGAGTGACATCATTGACGTATACAGAGAAGAGAGTCGGTCTGAGAATTGAACCCTGTGGCACCCCTATAGAGACTGCCAGAGGTCCGGACAACAGGCCCTCCGATTTGACACACGGAACTCTATCAGAGAAGTAGTTGGTGAACCAGGTGAGGCAGTCATTTGAGAAACCAAGGCTGTTGAGTCTGCCGATAAGAATGTGGTGATTGACAGAGTCGAAAGCCTTGGCCAGGTCGATGAATATGGCTGCAAAGTATTGTCTCTTATCAATGGCGGTTATGATATCGTTTAGGACCTTGAGCGTGGCTGAGGTGCACCCATGACCAGCTCTGAAACCAGATTGCATAGCGGGGAATGTACGGTGGGATTCGAAATGGTCGGTAATCTGTTTGTTAACTTGGCTTTCGAAGACCTTAGAAAAGCCGGGTAGGATAGATATAGGTTTGTAGCAGTTTGGGTCTAGAGTGTCACCCATTTTGAAGAGGGCTTTTCAATCTTTGGGAATCTCAGACGATACGAAAGAGAGGTTGAACAGGCTAGTAATAGGGTTGGCAACAATTTCGGCAGATAATTTTAGAAAGAGAGGGTCCAGATTGTCTAGCCCGGCTGATTTGTAGGGATCCAGATTTTTCAGCTCTTTCAGAACATCAGCTGTCTGGATTTGGGTGAAGGAGAAATGGGGAGGCTTGAGCGAGTTGTTGTGCGGGGTGCAGGGCTGTTGACCGGGGTAGGGGTAGCCAGGTAGAAAGCATGGCCAGATAGGTCTGGAGTGAACTAAGGACTATATCTGTTCCTGGTTCTACATTTTTTGAATGGGGCATGCTTATTTAAGATGGTGAGGAAATTACTTTTAAAGAACAACCAGGCATCCTCTACTGGCGGGATGAGGTCAATATCCTTCCAGGATACCCGGGCCAGGTCGATTAGAAAGGCCTGCGCGCTGAAGTGTTTTAGGGAGCGTTTGACAGTGATGAGGGGTGGTTGTTTGAAGGGGGGCAAATTGGTTAGGATGATATCTATGATGGTGCCCGTGTTTACGGATTTGGGGTTGTACCTGGTAGGTTCATTGATCATTTGTGTGTGATTGAGGGCATCAAGCTTAAATTGTAGGATGGCCGGGGTGTTAAGCATGTCCCAGTTTAGGTCACCTAGCAGCACGAGCTCTGAAGATAGATGGGGGGCAATCAATTCACATATGGTGTCCAGGGCACAGCTGGGGGCAGAGGGTGGTCTATAGCAAGCGGCAACGGTGAGAGACTTGGAAAGGTGGATTTGTAAAAGTAGAAGCTCGAATTGTTTGAGTACAGACCTGGATAGTAAGACAGAACTCTGCAGGCTATCTCTGCAGTAGATTGCAACTCCGCCCCCTTTGGCAGTTCTATCTTGGCGGAAAAATGTTATAGTTAGGGATGGAAATTTCAGGGTTTTTGGTGGTCTTCCTAAACCAGGATTCAGACACAGCTAAGACATCTGGGTTGGCAGAGTGTGCTAAAGCAGTGAGTAAAACAAACTTCTAATGTTAACATCCATGAAACCAAGGTTTTTACGGTTACAGAAGTCAACAAATGAGAGCACCTCTGGGAATGGGAGTGAAGCTAGGCGCTGCAGGACCTGGATTAACCTCTACATCACCAGAGGAACAGAGGAGGAGTAGGATAAGGGTACGGCTAAAGGCTATAAGAACTGGCCGTCTAGTACGTTCGGAACGGAGAGTAAAAGGAGCAGGTTTCTGGGCGCGATAGAATAGATTTGAGGCATAATGTACAGACAAAGGTATGGTAGGATGTGGAATACAGTGGAGGTAAACCTTGGCATTGAGTGATGACGAGAGAGATATTGTCTCGAGAAACAGCATTTTTAAACCAGGTGATGTCACCGCATGAGGTGGAACTGAAAGGCTTAGCTAAGGCACATCGAGCAGAGTTAGAGGCTCTACAGTGAAATAAGACAGTAATCACTAACCAGGACAGCAATGGACAAGGCATATTGACGTTAGGGGGAGGCATGCGTAGCCGAGTGTGACCTTAATTGCTTACCGTCAGTAAGCTGTTAGTGTTTATGGTTCATTGAACAAGCATGGAAAACAGTGTTAAAACCCTGAAGATCTGTGAAGTTATTTGGATTTTTTTATTTTATTTTCCCTTTTGTACTTTAACTATTTGCACATCACTGTAACCCTGTATATAACCACAATACGACATTTGAAATGTGTCTATTCCTTTGAAACGTGTGACTGTAATGTTACTGTTCATTTTTATTGTTTATTTCACTTTTGTTTATTATCTACTTCACTTGCTTTGACGATGTTAACATATGTTTCCCATGTCTATAAAGAACTTTGAAAGAGCGAGAGAGGGAGAGAGAGAGAGAGAGAGAGAGAGAGAGAGAGAGAGAGGTAGAAAGAGAGAGGTAGAAAAAGAGAGCGAGAGAGAGCGAGAGAGAGGTGGTGGTGAAGGAGATTAAGTGGACTTACGTAAGACAGCCCTGAGATGATCTCCTTCTCTGATGTTCGGTAAACATTCATTGTGTCTGAGGGATAAAAGAACAGGCAGAAAATAACCCTGTAACACCAAATGGCTGTAATTGAGCCACCAGAGGTAACACTCCCATTACATGTTACATATTACCCCCCACCAGAGGTAAAACTCCCATAACATGTTACATATTACCCCCCACCAGAGGTAAAACTCCCATAACATGTTACATACATATTACCCCCCACCAGAGGTAACACTCCCCTTACATGTTACATGTTACCCCCCACCAGAGGTAAAACTCCCATTACATGTTACATATTACCCCCCACCAGAGGTAAAACTCCCATAACATGTTACATACATATTACCCCCCACCAGAGGTAAAACTCCCATAACATGTTACATATTACCCCCCACCAGAGGTAACACTCCCATAACATGTTACATGTTACCCCCCACCAGAGGTAAAACTCCCATTACATGTTACATATTACCCCCCACCAGAGGTAACACTCCCATAACATGTTACATATTACCCCCCACCAGAGGTAAAACTCCCATAACATGTTACATATTACCCCCCACCAGAGGTAACACTCCCATAACATGTTACATATTACCCCCCACCAGAGGTAACACTCCCATAACATGTTACATATTACCCCCCACCAGAGGTAAAACTCCCATAACATGTTACATATTACCCCCCACCA
>NC_138316.1:53150000-53192500 GCF_965601325.2 Salmo salar | reverse complement strand
AAGGTAGTGGTGGTATACAGAGGATAGCACTATTTGGTAAAAGACCAAGTCCATATTATGGCAAGAACAGCTCAAATAAGCAAAAGAGAAACGACATGAAAGTCAGTCGCAAAAACCATCAAGCGCTATGATGAAACTGTCTCTCATGAGGACCGCCACAGGAAAGGAAGACCCAGAGTTACCTCTGCTGCAGAGGATAAGTTCATTAGTTACCAGCCTCAGAAATTGCAGTCAAAATAAATGCTTCACAGAGTTCAAGTAACAGACACATGTCAACATCAACTGTTTAGAGGACACTGCATGAAATCAGACCTTCATGGTTGAATTGCTGCAAAGAAACCACTACTAAAGGACACCAATGAGAAGAAGAGACTTGCTTGGGCCAAGAAACACGAGCAATGGACATTAGACCGGTGGAAATCTGTCCTTTGGTCTGATGACTCCAAATTTGAGATTTTTGGTTCAATCCGCTGTGTCTTTGTGAGACGCAGAGTAGGTGAACGGATGATCTCTGTATGTGTGGTTCCCACCGTGAAGCATGGAGGAGGAGGTGTGATGGTGTGGGGGTGCTTTATTGGTGACACTGTCTGTGATTTATTTAGAATTCAAGGCACACTTAACCAGCATGGCTACCACAGCATTCTGCAGCGATACGCCATCTCATCTGGTTTGGGCTTAGTGGGAATATCATTTGTTTTTCAACAGGACAATGACCCAACACACCTCCAGGCTGAGTAAGGGCTATTTGACCAAGAAGGAGAGTGATGGAGTACTGCATCAGATGACCTGGCCTCCACAATCACCAAACTTCAACCCAATTGAGATGGTTTGGGATGAGTTGGAAAAGCAGCCAACTAGAGCTCAGCATATGTGGGAACTCCTTCAACACCGTTGAAAAATCATTCCAGGTGAAGCTCGTTGAGAGAATGCCAAGAGTGTGCAAAGCTGTCATCAAGGCAAAGGGCGGCTACTTTGAAGAATCTAAAATATATTTTAATTTGTTTGACACTTTTTGGTTACTACATGATTCCATATGTGTTATTTCATAGTTTTGATGTCTTCACTATTATTCTACAATGTAGAAAATAGTAAAAAAAAAAATAGAGACAAATCCTTCAATGAGAAGGTTTGTCCAAACTTTTGACAGCTACTGTAGGTATACATTGTGTAGCCTATAGAGACTTTTCAAGCGTGACTAGAGATTATGTTGAAATATTGAATATTTGTCTATGTAATTGTAACAGTGTAGGTTCCGTCCCTCTCTTCGCCCCAACCCGGGCTCGAACCAGGGACCCTCTGTACACATCAACAACTGACACCCCACGAAGCATCGTTACCCATCGCGCCACAAAAGCCGCGGCCCTTTGCAACGCAAGGGGAAACCCTACTTCAAGTCTCAGAGCGAGCGACGTCACTGATTGAAACGCACCACCGCTAACTAACTAGCCATTTCACATCGGTTACATAATATTATGTAATACTATGTAATATCTATGTAATAGGGCATCCCAGATGGTGGTTAAAACCAGCCCCAAACCAGCAACTGTAGTTAGACAAACGTTGTTAGCCAAGGAATCTACGAAAAACTAGCGGTCTCTTTGGAAAGTATTAGCTATACGATATCAGTTCATATATATATATATCTATTTCACACGTTTTAACCAACCAATACAGTTAAGTTCCCTGATTCACCGTCACTGTCCATTAAGGCTAGCAATCAGAACTGTGCTGAATCGTGGGCATCGTCCGTTATCCACTGTCACGGGACATTGATTATGCCAGTTTACATGTTAGTCTATTTAGCAGACGCTCTTATCCAGAGCGACTTACAGTAATGAATGCATACAATTCATACTAGTCCCCCATGGGAATCGAACCCACAACCCTGGCATTGCAAGTGCCATGCTCTACCAAGCGAGCCACACGGGACTATGAGATACAGTATTGATTATGAGGTACAGTATTGATGATGAGATACAGTATTGATGATGAGATACAGTATTGATGATCAGATACAGTATTGATGATGAGATACAGTATTGATGATGGGATACAGTATTGATGATGATACAGTATTGAAGAGATACAGTATTGATGATGAGATACAGTATTGATTATGGTATTGATGAAACAATGCCATGTCTGGTTTGGGTACGATCATGTAACGCAAGTTTCCCCTCATAGATATTACCGGGGGTTTTTTTTTCTGCCTTTCTATAAAAAACTTAAAATATTTCCCTGCAAAATAACTACCCACTTGGCCCAGACTTAAGTTCAACATCTAGTTATGATTTACATCTGGTTGAGTTGTCGTTGGATTCAGGTTAAACGGGGGGGAGGGGAGAGATACGAAATCGGTATAACATTTTTCCAAATCCAATCAGTTTTCCTTCATCACATAGATTGTTTTGGTTGAAATTACGTGGGGGAAAAAAACGTTGATTCAACCTGTTTTTGCCCAGTGGGGAAGGAATTGTAGGCTAAGAGGTTAAGAGGAAGTGTAACTGTAATAAATATTTGTTTTATTGATCAAATCAACAAGCAAGTCATTGTATGACATGCAGCTGTGGTACGTTCACTTTGCTGTACAGTAGTTACTGCAATAAATGATTTTTTTTTTTTTAGCTATAACCACCTTTGTCCACCTGGGGGCAGTGTTTATTAGCGTATAATGGTACTGAGCTGTACAGCTTCATTTAACCTCATTTTCCTGTTTAATTCTGCGCTCTCTTTCACTTTTAGTGTTTGGTCCTTCCGTAACTTATTTTCTAATGTATTTCATCGCCATGATCCGCCCTGCTTCATGTTTATAGAATGTTCGTACAATTTCCCGCTGAAACGCAACGAAACCGTCAGATCTCAACTTGATTTTGAACCCGTCACTCAGAGAAAGACAGACACCTCTTCTTCTCTTGTCTGTATTTTGTTCATGCAGACACCTCTTCTTCTCTTGTCTGTATTTTGTTCATGCAGACACCTCTTCTTCTCTTGTCTGTATTTTGTTCATGCAGACACCTCTTCTTCTCTTGTCTGTATTTTGTTCATGCAGACACCTCTTCTTCTCTTGTCTGTATTTTGTTCATGCAGACACCTCTTCTTCTCTTGTCTGTATTTTGTTCATGCAGACACCTCTTCTTCTCTTGTCTGTATTTTGTTCATGCAGACACCTCTTCTTCTCTTGTCTGTATTTTGTTCATGCAGACACAATTATAACATGTATTCAATCATTCTTGCTGATTTAAAAAAAAATTTAAAAGACACAAAATGAGCACAAAAGGACTAATTAAACGGTCGTATAATCTACAGACGAGGACAGAGTGGAACACAAAGCAGCTGAACGGGAATCATGTGACTAGAGGAAACCCGAGCCTGAGGTATCAATCTATTTCTCATCACAACTAAACTACTGTTAGAAAAATATATATTTTTAAAAAATACTCTATAGACAGTTATTCAAGTTGTTTAAGCACTGACTAAAGGACCATCACATTAGCGTTATTACACATAAAATATAAGGCTGCAAAAAAATATATATCTATTAGAAAAATGAAGGAAAAAGTCTCTGGGAAGTGGAGATGTTCTGTCTGCTGTCTGTATAGATAGAAGTACGTCCTAAAACATTTACCCGCTATACATATGCAAATTATCAACATGTAAATACAGGAAGGAAATTCAAGACATTACCCCAAGCGTGTCCGTGTAGAAACAACCCTTTTTTTGAAGCAGTTTGAGCTCCGTACAATCCGATTGGTCCCTCTGAAGAGTTGATCTGTCTGTCTGTCTGTCTGTCTGTCTGTCTGTCTGTCTGTCTGTCTGTCTGTCTGTCTGTCTGTCTGTCTGTCTGTCTCTCTCTCTCTCTCTCTCTCTCTCTCTGTCTCTCTCTCTCTCTCTCTCTCTCTCTCTCTCTCTCTCTCTCTCTCTCTCTCTCTCTCTCTCTCTCTCTCTCTCTCTCTCTCTCATATATTCCTGCTACTTTCGGGGACTGGTTTAGTTTTTTAAAACACAGAACAATATCAGAGTAAATCTCTATCCAGTAGCAGGACACTTCATTCTGTAATAAAACATCTCTGTGGTGCTGATTATAGAGTGAAAACAGAGACACTCTGGACTGTTCCCTCACCAAGGTCAACTTCCTGTCTGATGTCGCTCAAATGGCACCCTATTCCCTATATAGTTCACTACATTAGACCAGAGCCCTATTCCCTATATAGTGGTACTACTATAGACCAGAGCCCTATTCCCTATATAGTGCACTACTTTAGACCAGAGCCCTATTCCCTATATAGTGGTACTACTATAGACCAGAGCCCTATTCCCTATATAGTGGTACTACTATAGACCAGAGCCCTATTCCCTATATAGTGGTACTACTATAGACCAGAGCCCTATTCCCTATATAGTGGTACTACTATAGACCAGAGCCCTATTCCCTATATAGTGGTACTACTATAGACCAGAGCCCTATTCCCTATATAGTGGTACTACTATAGACCAGAGCCCTATTCCCTATATAGTGGTACTACTATAGACCAGAGCCCTATTCCCTATATAGTGGTACTACTTTAGACCAGAGCCCTATTCCCTATATAGTGGTACTACTATAGACCAGAGCCCTATTCCCTATATAGTGGTACTACTATAGACCAGAGCCCTATTCCCTATATAGTGGTACTACTATAGACCAGAGCCCTATTCCCTATATAGTGGTACTACTATAGACCAGAGCCCTATTCCCTATATAGTGGCACTACTATAGACCAGGGCCCTATTCCCTATATAGTGGTACTACTATAGACCAGAGCCCTATTCCCTATATAGTGGTACTACTATAGACCAGAGCCCTATTCCCTATATAGTGGCACTACTATAGACCAGAGCCCTATTCCCTATATAGTGGTACTACTATAGACCAGAGCCCTATTCCCTATATAGTGGTACTACTATAGACCAGAGCCCTATTCCCTATATAGTGGCACTACTATAGACCAGAGCCCTATTCCCTATATAGTGGTACTACTATAGACCAGAGCCCTATTCCCTATATAGTGGTACTACTATAGACCAGAGCCCTATTCCCTATATAGTGGTACTACTATAGACCAGAGCCCTATTCCCTATATAGTGGTACTACTATAGACCAGAGCCCTATTCCCTATATAAACCTATAGTTTGAATTGAAGACGGCAGTCTGTAAGCCCAGACCGAAGGATATCAAAGATTTGGAAAGATTCTGTATGAACGAACGGGTCTAAGATCCCTCCCAATGTGTTCTCCAATCTCAGTAAACATTCCAGAAAAAAAGGGCTGTGTTGTTATCCTCGCAAAAGGAAGATACACAAAGTTCTGAAAACAAGGGTGCCAATCATTTTTAATACCTATCTTTTTAACAAGTTTTTTTTTTATTACTTGTTAAAACAAAATTGTCCCCCACTTTTTTTTATTTTCTTTTTTTGCCAAACAATATAGCTGGGTATTTGTATTATTTCTTTAAAACAGTAATTTTTATGCTCATCTTTATGAAGGGATGTCAATCATTTGTCACGGCTGTTAGAAGGAGCGGACCAAAATGCAGCGTTTTCTTAGTTCCACATCTTTATTTAACCAGTGAAACTGAATGCAACAATGGAACACTTCAAAAATATAAAAATATATATATAAATATACACAAAACAACAAACCAGGAGGATCAAATACACTCACAACGAATAATCACCCACAAACACATGTGGGACAAATGTCAACTTAAATAGGACCTCCAATTAGAGACAACGACAACCAGCTGCCTCTAATTGGAGGTCATGCCAAACAAAAACAACATTGAATTACAAAACTAAAAACTGAACATAGACATACAAAAAACAGATCAACACCCCCTGTCACGCCCTGACCTACTCTACCATAGAAAATAACCACTCACTATGGTCAGGAAGTGACATCATTACGGACCTGTCGGTCTGTTTCCTTCCTTTAGTAGTAAAAGTCCTAGACTGAGAAGCATCTGTACTGCTGAGTCAGAACCTCAGCAATCAGCATTAAGTTCATAGTGGTGGAGGGGGCATCCAAGGACAGCAGCTCAGACCAGCTCCAGCTAGACGTTTTTACACACCTGGCGTATAGTATATACAACAATCTGTAGTATATATACAACAATTTGTAGTATATACAGCAATCTGTAGTATATACAACAATCTGTAGTATATACAGCAATCTGTAGTATATACAGCAATCTGTAGTATATACAGCAATCTGTAGTATATATACAACAATCTGTAGTTTATACAACAATCTGTAGTATATATACAACAATCTGTAGTATATACAACAATCTGTAGTTTCTATACAACAATCTGTAGTTTCTATACAACAATCTGTAGTATATACAACAATCTGTAGTTTATACAACAATCTGTAGTTTATACAACAATCTGTAGTATATACAACAATCTGTAGTATATACAACAATCTGTAGTTTATACAACAATCTGTAGTATATACAACAATCTGTAGTTTCTATACAACAATCTGTAGTTTCTATACAACAATCTGTAGTATATACAACAATCTGTAGTATATACAACAATCTGTAGTTTATACAACAATCTGTAGTTTCTATACAGCAATCTGTAGTATATACAACAATCTGTAGTTTCTATACAACAATCTGTAGTTTCTATACAACAATCTGTAGTATATACAACAATCTGTAGTTTCTATACAACAATCTGTAGTTTCTATACAGCAATCTGTAGTTTATACAACAATCTGTAGTATATACAGCAATCTGTAGTATATATACAACAATCTGTAATATATACAACAATCTGTAGTTTATACAACAATCTGTAGTTTATACAACAATCTGTAGTGTATATACAACAATCTGTAATATATACAACAATCTGTAGTGTATATACAACAATCTGTAATATATTCAACAATTTGTAGTGTATATACAACAATCTGTAATATATACAACAATCTGTAGTGTATATACAACAATCTGTAATATATACAACAATCTGTAGTGTATATACAACAATCTGTAATATATACAACAATTTGTAGTGTATATACAACAATCTGTAGTATATACAGCAATCTGTAGTGTATATACAACAATCTGTAGTTTATACAACAATCTGTAGTGTATATACAACAATCTGTAGTATATACAGCAATCTGTAGTATATACAACAATCTGTAGTATAGACAGCAATCTGTAGTTTCTATACAACAATCTGTAGTTTCTATACAACAATCTGTAGTTTATACAACAATCTGTAGTTTATAAACAACAATCTGTAGTTTCTATACAACAATCTGTAGTTTCTATACAACAATCTGTAGTGTATATACAACAATCTGTAGTTTATACAACAATCTGTAGTATATATACAACAATCTGTAGTATATACAGCAATCTGTAGTATATACAACAATCTGTAGTATAGACAGCAATCTGTAGTTTCTATACAACAATCTGTAGTTTCTATACAACAATCTGCAGTTTATACAACAATCTGTAGTTTATAAACAACAATCTGTAGTTTCTATACAACAATCTGTAGTATATACAGCAATCTGTACAATATACATGTCACAGGTGTCGTCAGGAATGGACCAAGGCGCAGTGGGTTGTGTGCTCAACATACTATTTATGAAATACGTGAACACGAAAAAAACAAGAAAATACAGAAACCAGTTTTGCAGGCTAACAAAACGCAAAGACAAACACGCCCTATTATATAGGACTCCCAATCAAAGGCAACTCAACACACCTGCCTTCAATTGGGAGTCCAACCCCAATTAACTATACATAGAAAAACAAACCTAACTAGACAAAAAATGCAGCAATACAACCTAGAACATAAAACCTAGAACATACATCCAACACCCAGGAACACATAAATCAAACACCCCTCACAACACACACAAAAACCACCACCATACAAAACATCCCTAAGTCACGTCCTAACCAAAATACTAAACCACTACTCCCTCTGCTGGTCAGGACGTGACAATACAACAATCTGTAGTGTATATACAACAATCTGTAGTTTATTTACAACAATCTGTACTTTATTTACAACAATCTGTAGTTTATACAACAATCTGTAGTTTATACAACAATCTGTAGTTTATACAACAATCTGTACTTTATTTACAACAATCTGTAGTTTATACAACAATCTGTAGTTTATACAACAATCTGTAGTATATACAACAATCTGTAGTTTCTATACAACAATCTGTAGTTTCTATACAACAATCTGTAGTTTATTTACAACAATCTGTACTTTATTTACAACAATCTGTAGTTTATACAACAATCTGTAGTTTATACAACAATCTGTAGTTTATACAACAATCTGTAGTTTATACAACAATCTGTAGTGTATATACAACAATCTGTAGTTTATACAACAATCTGTAGTTTATACAACAATCTGTAGTGTATATACAACAATCTGTAATATATACAACAATTTGTAGTGTATATACAACAATCTGTAATATATACAACAATCTGTAGTGTATATACAACAATCTGTAATATATACAACAATTTGTAGTGTATATACAACAATCTGTAGTTTATACAACAATCTGTAGTTTATACAACAATCTGTAGTTTATTTACAACAATCTGTAGTTTATTTACAACAATCTGTACTTTATTTACAACAATCTGTAGTGTATATACAACAATCTGTAGTTTATACAACAATCTGTAGTTTATACAACAATCTGTAGTTTATACAACAATCTGTAGTGTATATACAACAATCTGTAGTTTATACAACAATCTGTAGTTTATACAACAATCTGTAGTTTATACAACAATCTGTAGTGTATATACAACAATCTGTAATATATACAACAATTTGTAGTGTATATACAACAATCTGTAATATATACAACAATCTGTAGTGTATATACAACAATCTGTAGTTTATACAACAATCTGTAGTATATACAACAATCTGTAGTATATACAACAATCTGTAGTTTATACAACAATCTGTAGTATATACAACAATCTGTAGTTTCTATACAACAATCTGTAGTTTCTATACAACAATCTGTAGTATATACAACAATCTGTAGTATATACAACAATCTGTAGTTTATACAACAATCTGTAGTTTCTATACAGAAATCTGTAGTATATACAACAATCTGTAGTTTCTATACAACAATCTGTAGTTTCTATACAACAATCTGTAGTATATACAACAATCTGTAGTTTCTATACAACAATCTGTAGTTTCTATACAGCAATCTGTAGTTTATACAACAATCTGTAGTATATACAGCAATCTGTAGTTTCTATACAACAATCTGTAGTGTATATACAACAATCTGTGGTTTATACAACAATCTGTAGTATATATACAACAATCTGTAGTATATACAGCAATCTGTAGTATATACAACAATCTGTAGTATAGACAGCAATCTGTAGTTTCTATACAACAATCTGTAGTTTCTATACAACAATCTGTAGTTTATACAACAATCTGTAGTTTATAAACAACAATCTGTAGTTTCTATACAACAATCTGTAGTTTCTATACAACAATCTGTAGTGTATATACAACAATCTGTAGTTTATACAACAATCTGTAGTATATATACAACAATCTGTAGTATATACAGCAATCTGTAGTATATACAACAATCTGTAGTATAGACAGCAATCTGTAGTTTCTATACAACAATCTGTAGTTTCTATACAACAATCTGCAGTTTATACAACAATCTGTAGTTTATAAACAACAATCTGTAGTTTCTATACAACAATCTGTAGTATATACAGCAATCTGTACAATATACATGTCACAGGTGTCGTCAGGAATGGACCAAGGCGCAGTGGGTTGTGTGCTCAACATACTATTTATGAAATACGTGAACACGAAAAAAACAAGAAAATACAGAAACCAGTTTTGCAGGCTAACAAAACGCAAAGACAAACACGCCCTATTATATAGGACTCCCAATCAAAGGCAACTCAACACACCTGCCTTCAATTGGGAGTCCAACCCCAATTAACTATACATAGAAAAACAAACCTAACTAGACAAAAAATGCAGCAATACAACCTAGAACATAAAACCTAGAACATACATCCAACATCCAGGAACACATAAATCAAACACCCCTCACAACACACACAAAAACCACCACCATACAAAACATCCCTAAGTCACGTCCTAACCAAAATACTGAACCACTACTCCCTCTGCTGGTCAGGACGTGACAATACAACAATCTGTAGTATATACAACAATCTGTAGTTTATACAACAATCTGTAGTTTATACAACAATCTGTAGTTTATACAACAATCTGTAGTTTATTTACAACAATCTGTAGTATATACAACAATCTGTAGTTTATACAACAATCTGTAGTTTATACAACAATCTGTAGTTTATACAACAATCTGTAGTATATACAACAATCTGTACTTTATTTACAACAATCTGTAGTTTATACAACAATCTGTAGTTTATACAACAATCTGTAGTTTATACAACAATCTGTAGTTTATACAACAATCTGTACTTTATTTACAACAATCTGTAGTTTATACAACAATCTGTAGTTTATACAACAATCTGTAGTATATACAACAATCTGTAGTTTCTATACAACAATCTGTAGTTTCTATACAACAATCTGTAGTTTATTTACAACAATCTGTACTTTATTTACAACAATCTGTAGTTTATACAACAATCTGTAGTTTATACAACAATCTGTAGTTTATACAACAATCTGTAGTTTATACAACAATCTGTAGTGTATATACAACAATCTGTAGTTTATACAACAATCTGTAGTTTATACAACAATCTGTAGTTTATACAACAATCTGTAGTGTATATACAACAATCTGTAATATATATAACAATTTGTAGTGTATATACAACAATCTGTAATATATACAACAATCTGTAGTGTATATACAACAATCTGTAATATATACAACAATTTGTAGTGTATATACAACAATCTGTAGTTTATACAACAATCTGTAGTTTATACTACAATCTGTAGTTTATTTACAACAATCTGTAGTTTATTTACAACAATCTGTACTTTATTTACAACAATCTGTAGTTTATACAACAATCTGTAGTTTATACAACAATCTGTAGTTTATACAACAATCTGTAGTTTATACAACAATCTGTAGTTTATACAACAATCTGTAGTGTATATACAACAATCTGTAGTTTATACAACAATCTGTAGTTTATACAACAATCTGTAGTTTATACAACAATCTGTAGTGTATATACAACAATCTGTAATATATACAACAATTTGTAGTGTATATACAACAATCTGTAATATATACAACAATCTGTAGTGTATATACAACAATCTGTAGTTTATACAACAATCTGTAGTATATACAACAATCTGTAGTATATACAACAATCTGTAGTTTATACAACAATCTGTAGTATATACAACAATCTGTAGTTTCTATACAACAATCTGTAGTTTCTATACAACAATCTGTAGTATATACAACAATCTGTAGTATATACAACAATCTGTAGTTTATACAACAATCTGTAGTTTCTATACAGAAATCTGTAGTATATACAACAATCTGTAGTTTCTATACAACAATCTGTAGTTTCTATACAACAATCTGTAGTATATACAACAATCTGTAGTTTCTATACAACAATCTGTAGTTTCTATACAGCAATCTGTAGTTTATACAACAATCTGTAGTATATACAGCAATCTGTAGTTTCTATACAACAATCTGTAGTGTATATACAACAATCTGTGGTTTATACAACAATCTGTAGTATATATACAACAATCTGTAGTATATACAGCAATCTGTAGTATATACAACAATCTGTAGTATAGACAGCAATCTGTAGTTTCTATACAACAATCTGTAGTTTCTATACAACAATCTGTAGTTTATACAACAATCTGTAGTTTATAAACAACAATCTGTAGTTTCTATACAACAATCTGTAGTTTCTATACAACAATCTGTAGTGTATATACAACAATCTGTAGTTTATACAACAATCTGTAGTATATATACAACAATCTGTAGTATATACAGCAATCTGTAGTATATACAACAATCTGTAGTATAGACAGCAATCTGTAGTTTCTATACAACAATCTGTAGTTTCTATACAACAATCTGCAGTTTATACAACAATCTGTAGTTTATAAACAACAATCTGTAGTTTCTATACAACAATCTGTAGTATATACAGCAATCTGTACAATATACATGTCACAGGTGTCGTCAGGAATGGACCAAGGCGCAGTGGGTTGTGTGCTCAACATACTATTTATGAAATACGTGAACACGAAAAAAACAAGAAAATACAGAAACCAGTTTTGCAGGCTAACAAAACGCAAAGACAAACACGCCCTATTATATAGGACTCCCAATCAAAGGCAACTCAACACACCTGCCTTCAATTGGGAGTCCAACCCCAATTAACTATACATAGAAAAACAAACCTAACTAGACAAAACATGCAGCAATACAACCTAGAACATAAAACCTAGAACATACATCCAACACCCAGGAACACATAAATCAAACACCCCTCACAACACACACAAAAACCACCACCATACAAAACATCCCTAAGTCACGTCCTAACCAAAATACTAAACCACTACTCCCTCTGCTGGTCAGGACGTGACAATACAACAATCTGTAGTATATACAACAATCTGTAGTTTATTTACAACAATCTGTACTTTATTTACAACAATCTGTAGTTTATACAACAATCTGTAGTTTATACAACAATCTGTAGTATATACAACAATCTGTAGTTTCTATACAACAATCTGTAGTATATACAACAATCTGTAGTTTATACAACAATCTGTAGTTTATAGAACAATCTGTAGTATATACAACAATCTGTAGTTTCTATACAACAATCTGTAGTTTCTATACAACAATCTGTAGTATTTACAACAATCTGTAGTTTATACAACAATCTGTAGTATATACAACAATCTGTAGTTTATTTGTGTAATTTACACAACTTCCACATCATTTTTCACCTGTAGCCCTAAGATAGATTTGTTTGGGGGCCGACCCATCCCTCAACACTGACTAGGTATCCCCTCCCCTCAACACTGACTAGGTATCCCCTTTCTCCTCAACACTGACTAGGTATCCCCTTTCTCCTCAACACTGACTAGGTATCCCCTTTCCCCTCAACACTGACTAGGTATCCCCTTTCCCCTCAACACTGACTAGGTATCTCCTTTCCCCTCAACACTGACTAGGTATCCCCTTTCCCCTCCCCTCAACACTGACTAGGTATCTCCTTTCTCCTCAACACTGACTAGGTATCCCCTTTCTCCTCAACACTGACTAGGTATCCCCTTTCCCCTCAACACTGACTAGGTATCCCCTTTCCCCTCAACACTGACTAGGTATCCCCTTTCCCCTCTCCTCAACACTGACCAGGTATCCCCTTTCCCCTCTCCTCAACACTGACTAGGTATCCCCTTTCCCCTCAACACTGACTAGGTATCCCCTCTCCTCAACACTGACTAGGTATCCCCTTTCCCCTCAACACTGACTAGGTATCCCCTTTCCCCTCAACACTGACTAGGTATCCCCTTTCCCCTCAACACTGACTAGGTATCCCCTTTCTCCTCAACACTGACTAGGTATCCCCTTTCCCCTCCCCTCAACACTGACTAGGTATCCCTTTCCCCTCAACACTGACTAGGTATCCCCTTTCCCCTCAACACTGACTAAATATCCCCTCTCCTCAACACTGACTAGGTATCCCCTTTCCCCTCAACACTGACTAGGTATCCCCTTTCCCCTCAACACTGACTAGGTATCCCCTTTCCCCTCAACACTGACTAGGTATCCCCTTTCCCCTCAACACTGACTAGGTATCCCCTTTCCCCTCAACACTGACCAGGTATCCCCTTTCCCCTCTCCTCAACACTGACTAGGTATCCCCTTTCCCCTCAACACTGACTAGGTATCCCCTTTCCCCTCAACACTGACTAGGTATCCCCTTTCCCCTCAACACTGACCAGGTATCCCCTTTCCCCTCTCCTCAACACTGACTAGGTATCCTCTTTCCCCTCAACACTGACTAGGTATCCCCTTTCCCCTCAACACTGACTAGGTATCCCCTTTCCCCTCCCCTCAACACTGACTAGGTATCCCCTCCCCTCAACACTGACCAGGTATCCCCTTTCCCCTCCCCTCAACACTGACTAGGTATCCCCTTTCCCCTCAACACTGACTAGGTATCCCCTTTCCCCTCAACACTGACTAGGTATCCCCTTTCCCTCAACACTGACTAGGTATCCCCTTTCCCCTCAACACTGACTAGGTATCCCCTTTCCCCTCAACACTGACTAGGTATCCCCTTTCCCCTCAACACTGACTAGGTATCCCCTTTCCCCTTTCCCCTCAACACTGACTAGGTATCCCCTTTCCCCTCAACACTGACTAGGTATCCCCTTTCCCCTCAACACTGACTAGGTATCCCCTTTCCCCTCAACACTGACTAGGTATCCCCTTTCCCCTTTCCCCTCAACACTGACTAGGTATCCCCTTTCCCCTCAACACTGACTAGGTATCCCCTTTCCCCTCAACACTGACTAGGTATCCCCTTTCCCCTCTCCTCAACACTGACTAGGTATCCCCTTTCCCCTCAACACTGACTAGGTATCCCTTTCCCCTCAACACTGACTAGGTATCCCTTTCCCCTCAACACTGACTAGGTATCCCCTTTCCCCTCAACACTGACTAGGTATCCCCTTTCCCCTCAACACTGACTAGGTATCTCCTTTCTCCTCAACACTGACTAGGTATCCCCTTTCTCCTCAACACTGACTAGGTATCCCCTTTCCCCTTTCCCCTCAACACTGACTAGGTATCTCCTTTCTCCTCAACACTGACTAGGTATCCCCTTTCTCCTCAACACTGACTAGGTATCCCCTTTCCCCTTTCCCCTCAACACTGACTAGGTATCTCCTTTCCCCTCAACACTGACTAGGTATCTCCTTTCTCCTCAACACTGACTAGGTATCCCCTTTCCCCTCAACACTGACTAGGTATCCCCTTTCCCCTCAACACTGACCAGGTATCCCCTTTCCCCTCAACACTGACCAGGTATCCCCTTTCCCCTCAACACTGACTAGGTATCCCCTTTCCCCTCAACACTGACTAGGTATCCCCTTTCCCCTCAACACTGACTACAGTGGGGGGGAAAAGTATTTGATCCCCTGCTGATTTTGTACGTTTGCCCACTTACAAAGAAATGATCAGTCTATAATTTTAATAGTAGGTTTATATGAACCGTGAGAGACAGAATAACAACAATTTATAACATTTTTGGCATGTGTTTTTCAGGATGTTTTTGTTGTCATTCTGTCTCTCGCTGTTTAAATAAACCTACGATTAAAATTATAGACTGATCATTTCTTTGTCAGTGGGCAAACGTACAAAATCAGCAGGGGATCAAATACTTTTCCCTCACTGTATATCAGAAGAGGTTGGAGTGAGTCAGAAGATGTAGGAGTGAGTCAGAAGATTTTGGAGTGAGTTAGAAGATGTTGGAGTGAGTCCGAGGATGTTGGAGTGAGTCAGAAGATGTTGGAGTGAGTTAGAAGATGTTGAAGTGAGTTAGAAGATGTTGGATTGAGTTAGAAGATGTTGGATTGAGTCAGAAGATGTTGGAGTGAGTTAGAAGATGTTGGAGTAAGTTAGAAGATGTTGGAGTGAGTCAGAAGATGTTGGAGTGATTAAGAAGATGTTGGAGTGAGTCAGAAGATGTTGGAGTGAGTTAGAGGATGTTGGAGTGAGTTAGAAGATGTTGGAGTGAGTCAGAAGATGTTGGAGTGAGTCAGAAGATGTTGGAGTGAGTTAGAAGATGTAAGAGTGAGTCAGAAGATGTTGGAGTGAGTTAGAGGATGTTGGAGTGAGTCAGAAGATGTTGGAGTGAGTTAGGGGATGTTGGAGTGAGTTAGAAAATATTGGAGTGAGTAAGAAAATGTTGGAGTGAGTTAGAGGATGTTGGAGTGAGTCAGAAGATGTTGGAGTGAGTCAGAAGGTGTTGGAGTGAGTTAGAAGATGTTGGAGTGATTCAGAAGATGTTGGAGTGAGTCAGAAGATGATGGAATGAGTCAGAAGACTTTGGAGTGATTCAGAAGATATTGCAGTGAGTCAGAAGATGTTGGAGTGAGTCAGAAGATGATGGAGTGAGTCAGAAGATGTTGGAGTGAGTCAGAAGATGTTGGAGTGATTTTAGAGGATGTTGGAGTGAGTCAGAAGATGTTGGAGTGAGTTAGGGGATGTTGGAGTGAGTTAGAAGATATTGGAGTGAGTCAGAAGATGATGGAATGAGTCAGAAGATGTTGGAGCCAGAAGATGTTGGAGTGAGTTAGAAGATGTTGGAGTGAGTTAGAAGATGTTGGAGTGAGTCAGAAGATGTTGGAGTGAGTCGGAAGATGTTGGAGTGAGTTAGAGGATGTTGGAGTGAGTCAGAAGATATTGGAGTGAGTCAGAAGATGTTGGAGTGAGTCAGAAGATGTTGGAGTGAGTCAGAAGATATTGGAGTGAGTCAGAGGATGTTGGAGTGAGTAAAAATATGTTGGAGTGAGTTAGAGGATGTTGGAGAGACTTAGAAGATATTGGAGTGAGTAAGAAGATGTTGGAGTGAGTCAAAAGATGTTGGAGGGAGTTAGAGGATGTTTGAGTGAGTTAGAAGATGTTGGAGTGAGTCAGAAGATGTTGGAGTGAGTCAGAAGATGTTGGAGTGAGTTAGAAGATGTTGGAGTGAGTCAGAAGATGTTGGAGTGAGTCAGAAGATGTTGGAGTGAGTTAGAGGATATTGGAGTGAGTCAGAAGATATTGGAGTGAGTCGGAAGATGTTGGAGTGAGTCAGAAGATGTTGGAGTGAGTCAAAAGATGTTGGAGTGAGTTAGAAGATGTTGGAGTGAGTCAGAAGATATTGGAGTGAGTCAGAAGATATTGCAGTGAGTCAGAAGATGTTGGAGTGAGTCAGAAGATGTTGGAGTGAGTCAGAAGATGTTGGAGGGAGTTAGAGGATGTTGGAGTGAGTTAGAAGATGTTGGAGTGAGTCAGAAGATGTTGGAGTGAGTCAGAAGATGTTGGAGTGATTCAGAAGATGTTGGAGTGAGTTAGAGGATGTTGGAGTGAGTCAGAAGATGTTGGAGAGAGTTAGAGGATGTTGGAGTCAGTTAGAAGATGATGGAGTGAGTTAGAAGATGTTGGAGTGAGCTAGAGGATGTTGGAGTGAGTCAGAAGATGTTGGAGTGAGTCAGAAGATGTTGGAGTAAGTTAGAAGATGTTGGAGTGAGTCAGAAGATGTTGGAGTGAGTTAGAAGATGATGGAGTGAGTTAGAAGATGTTGGAGTGAGTCAGAAGATGTTGGAGTGAGTCAGAAGATGTTGGAGTGAGTTAGAAGATGTTGGAGTAAGTTAGAAGATGATGGAATGAGTAAGAAGATGTTGGAGTAAGCTAGAGGATGTTGGAGTGAGTCAGAAGATGTTGGAGTGAGTCAGAAGATGTTGGAGTGAGTTAGAAGATGTTGGAGTGAGTGAGAAGCTGTTGGAGATAGTTAGAAGATGTTGGAGTGAGTTAGAAGATGTTGGAGTGAGTGAGAAGCTGTTGGAGTGAGTTAGAGGATGTTGGAGTGAGTTGGAAGATGTTGGAGTGAGTTAGAAGATGTTGGAGTGAGTCAGAAGATGTTGGAGTTAGTCGGAAGATGTTGGAGTGAGTCAGAAGATGTTTGAGTGAGTCAGAAGATGTGGAGTGAGTTAGAAGATTTTGGAGTGAGCTAGAGGATGTTGGAGTGAGTTAGAGGATGTTGGAGTGAGTTAGAAGATGTTGGAGGGAGTCAGAAGATGTTGGAGTGAGTTAGAAGATGTTGGAGTGAGTGAGAAGCTGTTGGAGTGAGTCAGAGTGAGTCAGAAGATGTTTTAGTGAGTTAGAAGATGATGGATTGAGTTAGAAGATGATGGAGTGAGTCAGAAGATGTTGGAGTGAGTTAGAAGATGTTGGAGTGAGTCAGAGTGAGTCAGAAGATGTTTTAGTGAGCTAGAGGATGTTGGAGTGAGTCAGAAGATGTTGGAGTGAGTCAGAAGATGTTGGAGTGAGTCGGAAGATGTTGGAGTGAGTCAGAAGATGTTGGAGTGAGTTAGAAGATGTTGGAGTGAGTCAGAAGATGTTGGAGTGAGTTAGAAGATGATGGAGTGAGTTAGAAGATGTTGGAGTGAGTCAGAAGATGTTGGAGTGAGTCAGAAGATGTTGGAGTGAGTTAGAAGATGTTGGAGTAAGTTAGAAGATGATGGAATGAGTAAGAAGATGTTGGAGTAAGCTAGAGGATGTTGGAGTGAGTCAGAAGATGTTGGAGTGAGTCAGAAGATGTTGGAGTGAGTTAGAAGATGTTGGAGTGAGTGAGAAGCTGTTGGAGATAGTTAGAAGATGTTGGAGTGAGTTAGAAGATGTTGGAGTGAGTGAGAAGCTGTTGGAGTGAGTTAGAGGATGTTGGAGTGAGTTGGAAGATGTTGGAGTGAGTTAGAAGATGTTGGAGTGAGTCAGAAGATGTTGGAGTTAGTCGGAAGATGTTGGAGTGAGTCAGAAGATGTTTGAGTGAGTCAGAAGATGTTGGAGTGAGTTAGAAGATGTTGGAGTGAATCAGAAGATATTGGAGTGAGTCAGAAGATATTGCAGTGAGTCAGAAGATGTTGGAGTGAGTCAGAAGATGTTGGAGTGAGTCAGAAGATGTTGGAGGGAGTTAGAGGATGTTGGAGTGAGTTAGAAGATGTTGGAGTGAGTCAGAAGATGTTGGAGTGAGTCAGAAGATGTTGGAGTGATTCAGAAGATGTTGGAGTGAGTTAGAGGATGTTGGAGTGAGTCAGAAGATGTTGGAGAGAGTTAGAGGATGTTGGAGTCAGTTAGAAGATGATGGAGTGAGTTAGAAGATGTTGGAGTGAGCTAGAGGATGTTGGAGTGAGTCAGAAGATGTTGGAGTGAGTCAGAAGATGTTGGAGTAAGTTAGAAGATGTTGGAGTGAGTCAGAAGATGTTGGAGTGAGTTAGAAGATGATGGAGTGAGTTAGAAGATGTTGGAGTGAGTCAGAAGATGTTGGAGTGAGTCAGAAGATGTTGGAGTGAGTTAGAAGATGTTGGAGTAAGTTAGAAGATGATGGAATGAGTAAGAAGATGTTGGAGTAAGCTAGAGGATGTTGGAGTGAGTCAGAAGATGTTGGAGTGAGTCAGAAGATGTTGGAGTGAGTTAGAAGATGTTGGAGTGAGTGAGAAGCTGTTGGAGATAGTTAGAAGATGTTGGAGTGAGTTAGAAGATGTTGGAGTGAGTGAGAAGCTGTTGGAGTGAGTTAGAGGATGTTGGAGTGAGTTGGAAGATGTTGGAGTGAGTTAGAAGATGTTGGAGTGAGTCAGAAGATGTTGGAGTTAGTCGGAAGATGTTGGAGTGAGTCAGAAGATGTTTGAGTGAGTCAGAAGATGTGGAGTGAGTTAGAAGATTTTGGAGTGAGCTAGAGGATGTTGGAGTGAGTTAGAGGATGTTGGAGTGAGTTAGAAGATGTTGGAGGGAGTCAGAAGATGTTGGAGTGAGTTAGAAGATGTTGGAGTGAGTGAGAAGCTGTTGGAGTGAGTCAGAGTGAGTCAGAAGATGTTTTAGTGAGTTAGAAGATGATGGATTGAGTTAGAAGATGATGGAGTGAGTCAGAAGATGTTGGAGTGAGTTAGAAGATGTTGGAGTGAGTCAGAGTGAGTCAGAAGATGTTTTAGTGAGCTAGAGGATGTTGGAGTGAGTCAGAAGATGTTGGAGTGAGTCAGAAGATGTTGGAGTGAGTCGGAAGATGTTGGAGTGAGTCAGAAGATGTTGGAGTGAGTTAGAAGATGTTGGAGTGAGTCAGAAGATGTTGGAGTGAGTTAGAAGATGATGGAGTGAGTTAGAAGATGTTGGAGTGAGTCAGAAGATGTTGGAGTGAGTCAGAAGATGTTGGAGTGAGTTAGAAGATGTTGGAGTAAGTTAGAAGATGATGGAATGAGTAAGAAGATGTTGGAGTAAGCTAGAGGATGTTGGAGTGAGTCAGAAGATGTTGGAGTGAGTCAGAAGATGTTGGAGTGAGTTAGAAGATGTTGGAGTGAGTGAGAAGCTGTTGGAGATAGTTAGAAGATGTTGGAGTGAGTTAGAAGATGTTGGAGTGAGTGAGAAGCTGTTGGAGTGAGTTAGAGGATGTTGGAGTGAGTTGGAAGATGTTGGAGTGAGTTAGAAGATGTTGGAGTGAGTCAGAAGATGTTGGAGTTAGTCGGAAGATGTTGGAGTGAGTCAGAAGATGTTTGAGTGAGTCAGAAGATGTGGAGTGAGTTAGAAGATGTTGGAGTGAGCTAGAGGATGTTGGAGTGAGTTAGAGGATGTTGGAGTGAGTTAGAAGATGTTGGAGGGAGTCAGAAGCTGTTGGAGGGAGTCAGAAGATGTTGGAGTGAGTTAGAAGATGATGGATTGAGTTAGAAGATGATGGAGTGAGTCAGAAGATATTGGAGTGAGTCAGAGTGAGTCAGAAGATGTTGGAGTGAGTCAGAGTGAGTCAGAAGATGTTGGAGTGAGTCAGAAGATATTGGAGTGAGTCAGAAGATGTTGGAGTGAGTTAAAGGATGTTGGAGTTAGTCAGAAGATGTTGGAGTGAGTTAGAAGATGTTGGAGTGAGTTAGAAGATGTTGGAGTGAGTCAGAAGATGTTGGAGTGAGTTAGAAGATGTTGGAGTGAGATAGATGATGTTGGAGTGAGTCAGAAGATATTGAAGTGAGTGAGAAGATATTGGAGTGAGTTAGAAGATGTTGGAGTGAGTCAGAAGATGTTGGAGTGAGTCAGAAGATGTTGGAGTGAGTCAGAAGATGTTGGAGTGAGTTAGAAGATGATGGATTGAGTTAGAAGATGATGGAGTGAGTCAGAAGATATTGGAGTGAGTCAGAGTGAGTCAGAAGATGTTGGAGTGAGTCAGAGTGAGTCAGAAGATGTTGGAGTGAGTCAGAAGATATTGGAGTGAGTTAGAAGATGTTGGAGTGAGTTAGAGGATGTTGGAGTGAGATAGAGGATGATGGAGTGAGTCAGAAGATATTGGAGTGAGTCAGAAGATGTTTGAGTGAGTTAAAGGATGTTGGAGTTAGTCAGAAGATGTTGGAGTGAGTTAGAAGATGTTGGAGTGAGTTAGAAGATGTTGGAGTGAGTCAGAAGATGTTGGAGTGAGTTAGAAGATGTTGGAGTGAGATAGATGATGTTGGAGTGAGTCAGAAGATATTGAAGTGAGTGAGAAGATATTGGAGTGAGTTAGAAGATGTTGGAGTGAGTCAGAAGATGTTGGAGTGATTTTAGAGGATGTTGGAGTGAGTCAGAAGATGTTGGAGTGAGTTAGGGGATGTTGGAGTGAGTTAGAAGATATTGGAGTGAGTCAGAAGATGATGGAATGAGTCAGAAGATGTTGGAGCCAGAAGATGTTGGAGTGAGTTAGAAGATGTTGGAGTGAGTTAGAAGATGTTGGAGTGAGTCAGAAGATGTTGGAGTGAGTCGGAAGATGTTGGAGTGAGTTAGAGGATGTTGGAGTGAGTCAGAAGATATTGGAGTGAGTCAGAAGATGTTGGAGTGAGTCAGAAGATGTTGGAGTGAGTCAGAAGATATTGGAGTGAGTCAGAGGATGTTGGAGTGAGTAAAAATATGTTGGAGTGAGTTAGAGGATGTTGGAGAGACTTAGAAGATATTGGAGTGAGTAAGAAGATGTTGGAGTGAGTCAAAAGATGTTGGAGGGAGTTAGAGGATGTTTGAGTGAGTTAGAAGATGTTGGAGTGAGTCAGAAGATGTTGGAGTGAGTTAGAAGATGTTGGAGTGAGTCAGAAGATGTTGGAGTGAGTCGGAAGATGTTGGAGTGAGTTAGAGGATATTGGAGTGAGTCAGAAGATATTGGAGTGAGTCGGAAGATGTTGGAGTGAGTTAGAGGATATTGGAGTGACTCAGAAGATATTGGAGTGAGTCAGAAGATGTTGGAGTGAGTCAGAAGATGTTGGAGTGAGTCAGAAGATGTTGGAGTGAGTCAGAGGATGTTGGAGTGAGTAAAAATATGTTGGAGTGAGTTAGAGGATGTTGGAGTGACTTAGAAGATATTGGAGTGAGTAAGAAGATGTTGGAGTGAGTCAAAAGATGTTGGAGTGAGTTAGAAGATGTTGGAGTGAATCAGAAGATATTGGAGTGAGTCAGAAGATATTGCAGTGAGTCAGAAGATGTTGGAGTGAGTCAGAAGATGTTGGAGTGAGTCAGAAGATGTTGGAGGGAGTTAGAGGATGTTGGAGTGAGTTAGAAGATGTTGGAGTGAGTCAGAAGATGTTGGAGTGAGTCAGAAGATGTTGGAGTGATTCAGAAGATGTTGGAGTGAGTTAGAGGATGTTGGAGTGAGTCAGAAGATGTTGGAGAGAGTTAGAGGATGTTGGAGTCAGTTAGAAGATGATGGAGTGAGTTAGAAGATGTTGGAGTGAGCTAGAGGATGTTGGAGTGAGTCAGAAGATGTTGGAGTGAGTCAGAAGATGTTGGAGTAAGTTAGAAGATGTTGGAGTGAGTCAGAAGATGTTGGAGTGAGTTAGAAGATGATGGAGTGAGTTAGAAGATGTTGGAGTGAGTCAGAAGATGTTGGAGTGAGTCAGAAGATGTTGGAGTGAGTTAGAAGATGTTGGAGTAAGTTAGAAGATGATGGAATGAGTAAGAAGATGTTGGAGTAAGCTAGAGGATGTTGGAGTGAGTCAGAAGATGTTGGAGTGAGTCAGAAGATGTTGGAGTGAGTTAGAAGATGTTGGAGTGAGTGAGAAGCTGTTGGAGATAGTTAGAAGATGTTGGAGTGAGTTAGAAGATGTTGGAGTGAGTGAGAAGCTGTTGGAGTGAGTTAGAGGATGTTGGAGTGAGTTGGAAGATGTTGGAGTGAGTTAGAAGATGTTGGAGTGAGTCAGAAGATGTTGGAGTTAGTCGGAAGATGTTGGAGTGAGTCAGAAGATGTTTGAGTGAGTCAGAAGATGTGGAGTGAGTTAGAAGATGTTGGAGTGAGCTAGAGGATGTTGGAGTGAGTTAGAGGATGTTGGAGTGAGTTAGAAGATGTTGGAGGGAGTCAGAAGCTGTTGGAGGGAGTCAGAAGATGTTGGAGTGAGTTAGAAGATGTTGGAGTGAGTGAGAAGCTGTTGGAGTGAGTCAGAGTGAGTCAGAAGATGTTTTAGTGAGTTAGAAGATGATGGATTGAGTTAGAAGATGATGGAGTGAGTCAGAAGATGTTGGAGTGAGTTAGAAGATGTTGGAGTGAGTCAGAGTGAGTCAGAAGATGTTTTAGTGAGCTAGAGGATGTTGGAGTGAGTCAGAAGATGTTGGAGTGAGTCAGAAGATGTTGGAGTGAGTCGGAAGATGTTGGAGTGAGTCAGAAGATGTTGGAGTGAGTTAGAAGATGTTGGAGTGAGTCAGAAGATGTTGGAGTGAGTTAGAAGATGATGGAGTGAGTTAGAAGATGTTGGAGTGAGTCAGAAGATGTTGGAGTGAGTCAGAAGATGTTGGAGTGAGTTAGAAGATGTTGGAGTAAGTTAGAAGATGATGGAATGAGTAAGAAGATGTTGGAGTAAGCTAGAGGATGTTGGAGTGAGTCAGAAGATGTTGGAGTGAGTCAGAAGATGTTGGAGTGAGTTAGAAGATGTTGGAGTGAGTGAGAAGCTGTTGGAGATAGTTAGAAGATGTTGGAGTGAGTTAGAAGATGTTGGAGTGAGTGAGAAGCTGTTGGAGTGAGTTAGAGGATGTTGGAGTGAGTTGGAAGATGTTGGAGTGAGTTAGAAGATGTTGGAGTGAGTCAGAAGATGTTGGAGTTAGTCGGAAGATGTTGGAGTGAGTCAGAAGATGTTTGAGTGAGTCAGAAGATGTGGAGTGAGTTAGAAGATGTTGGAGTGAGCTAGAGGATGTTGGAGTGAGTTAGAGGATGTTGGAGTGAGTTAGAAGATGTTGGAGGGAGTCAGAAGCTGTTGGAGGGAGTCAGAAGATGTTGGAGTGAGTTAGAAGATGATGGATTGAGTTAGAAGATGATGGAGTGAGTCAGAAGATATTGGAGTGAGTCAGAGTGAGTCAGAAGATGTTGGAGTGAGTCAGAGTGAGTCAGAAGATGTTGGAGTGAGTCAGAAGATATTGGAGTGAGTCAGAAGATGTTGGAGTGAGTTAAAGGATGTTGGAGTTAGTCAGAAGATGTTGGAGTGAGTTAGAAGATGTTGGAGTGAGTTAGAAGATGTTGGAGTGAGTCAGAAGATGTTGGAGTGAGTTAGAAGATGTTGGAGTGAGATAGATGATGTTGGAGTGAGTCAGAAGATATTGAAGTGAGTGAGAAGATATTGGAGTGAGTTAGAAGATGTTGGAGTGAGTCAGAAGATGTTGGAGTGAGTCAGAAGATGTTGGAGTGAGTCAGAAGATGTTGGAGTGAGTTAGAAGATGATGGATTGAGTTAGAAGATGATGGAGTGAGTCAGAAGATATTGGAGTGAGTCAGAGTGAGTCAGAAGATGTTGGAGTGAGTCAGAGTGAGTCAGAAGATGTTGGAGTGAGTCAGAAGATATTGGAGTGAGTTAGAAGATGTTGGAGTGAGTTAGAGGATGTTGGAGTGAGATAGAGGATGATGGAGTGAGTCAGAAGATATTGGAGTGAGTCAGAAGATGTTTGAGTGAGTTAAAGGATGTTGGAGTTAGTCAGAAGATGTTGGAGTGAGTTAGAAGATGTTGGAGTGAGTTAGAAGATGTTGGAGTGAGTCAGAAGATGTTGGAGTGAGTTAGAAGATGTTGGAGTGAGATAGATGATGTTGGAGTGAGTCAGAAGATATTGAAGTGAGTGAGAAGATATTGGAGTGAGTTAGAAGATGTTGGAGTGAGTCAGAAGATGTTGGAGTGATTTTAGAGGATGTTGGAGTGAGTCAGAAGATGTTGGAGTGAGTTAGGGGATGTTGGAGTGAGTTAGAAGATATTGGAGTGAGTCAGAAGATGATGGAATGAGTCAGAAGATGTTGGAGCCAGAAGATGTTGGAGTGAGTTAGAAGATGTTGGAGTGAGTTAGAAGATGTTGGAGTGAGTCAGAAGATGTTGGAGTGAGTCGGAAGATGTTGGAGTGAGTTAGAGGATGTTGGAGTGAGTCAGAAGATATTGGAGTGAGTCAGAAGATGTTGGAGTGAGTCAGAAGATGTTGGAGTGAGTCAGAAGATATTGGAGTGAGTCAGAGGATGTTGGAGTGAGTAAAAATATGTTGGAGTGAGTTAGAGGATGTTGGAGAGACTTAGAAGATATTGGAGTGAGTAAGAAGATGTTGGAGTGAGTCAAAAGATGTTGGAGGGAGTTAGAGGATGTTTGAGTGAGTTAGAAGATGTTGGAGTGAGTCAGAAGATGTTGGAGTGAGTTAGAAGATGTTGGAGTGAGTCAGAAGATGTTGGAGTGAGTCGGAAGATGTTGGAGTGAGTTAGAGGATATTGGAGTGAGTCAGAAGATATTGGAGTGAGTCGGAAGATGTTGGAGTGAGTTAGAGGATATTGGAGTGACTCAGAAGATATTGGAGTGAGTCAGAAGATGTTGGAGTGAGTCAGAAGATGTTGGAGTGAGTCAGAAGATGTTGGAGTGAGTCAGAGGATGTTGGAGTGAGTAAAAATATGTTGGAGTGAGTTAGAGGATGTTGGAGTGACTTAGAAGATATTGGAGTGAGTAAGAAGATGTTGGAGTGAGTCAAAAGATGTTGGAGTGAGTTAGAAGATGTTGGAGTGAATCAGAAGATATTGGAGTGAGTCAGAAGATATTGCAGTGAGTCAGAAGATGTTGGAGTGAGTCAGAAGATGTTGGAGTGAGTCAGAAGATGTTGGAGGGAGTTAGAGGATGTTGGAGTGAGTTAGAAGATGTTGGAGTGAGTCAGAAGATGTTGGAGTGAGTCAGAAGATGTTGGAGTGATTCAGAAGATGTTGGAGTGAGTTAGAGGATGTTGGAGTGAGTCAGAAGATGTTGGAGAGAGTTAGAGGATGTTGGAGTCAGTTAGAAGATGATGGAGTGAGTTAGAAGATGTTGGAGTGAGCTAGAGGATGTTGGAGTGAGTCAGAAGATGTTGGAGTGAGTCAGAAGATGTTGGAGTAAGTTAGAAGATGTTGGAGTGAGTCAGAAGATGTTGGAGTGAGTTAGAAGATGATGGAGTGAGTTAGAAGATGTTGGAGTGAGTCAGAAGATGTTGGAGTGAGTCAGAAGATGTTGGAGTGAGTTAGAAGATGTTTGAGTAAGTTAGAAGATGATGGAATGAGTAAGAAGATGTTGGAGTAAGCTAGAGGATGTTGGAGTGAGTCAGAAGATGTTGGAGTGAGTCAGAAGATGTTGGAGTGAGTTAGAAGATGTTGGAGTGAGTGAGAAGCTGTTGGAGATAGTTAGAAGATGTTGGAGTGAGTTAGAAGATGTTGGAGTGAGTGAGAAGCTGTTGGAGTGAGTTACAGGATGTTGGAGTGAGTTGGAAGATGTTGGAGTGAGTTAGAAGATGTTGGAGTGAGTCAGAAGATGTTGGAGTTAGTCGGAAGATGTTGGAGTGAGTCAGAAGATGTTTGAGTGAGTCAGAAGATGTGGAGTGAGTTAGAAGATGTTGGAGTGAGCTAGAGGATGTTGGAGTGAGTTAGAGGATGTTGGAGTGAGTTAGAAGATGTTGGAGGGAGTCAGAAGCTGTTGGAGGGAGTCAGAAGATGTTGGAGTGAGTTAGAAGATGTTGGAGTGAGTGAGAAGCTGTTGGAGTGAGTCAGAGTGAGTCAGAAGATGTTTTAGTGAGTTAGAAGATGATGGATTGAGTTAGAAGATGATGGAGTGAGTCAGAAGATGTTGGAGTGAGTTAGAAGATGTTGGAGTGAGTCAGAGTGAGTCAGAAGATGTTTTAGTGAGCTAGAGGATGTTGGAGTGAGTCAGAAGATGTTGGAGTGAGTCAGAAGATGTTGGAGTGAGTCGGAAGATGTTGGAGTGAGTCAGAAGATGTTGGAGTGAGTTAGAAGATGTTGGAGTGAGTCAAAAGATGTTGGAGTGAGTTAGAAGATGATGGAGTGAGTTAGAAGATGTTGGAGTGAGTCAGAAGATGTTGGAGTGAGTCAGAAGATGTTGGAGTGAGTTAGAAGATGTTGGAGTAAGTTAGAAGATGATGGAATGAGTAAGAAGATGTTGGAGTAAGCTAGAGGATGTTGGAGTGAGTCAGAAGATGTTGGAGTGAGTCAGAAGATGTTGGAGTGAGTTAGAAGATGTTGGAGTGAGTGAGAAGCTGTTGGAGATAGTTAGAAGATGTTGGAGTGAGTTAGAAGATGTTGGAGTGAGTGAGAAGCTGTTGGAGTGAGTTAGAGGATGTTGGAGTGAGTTGGAAGATGTTGGAGTGAGTTAGAAGATGTTGGAGTGAGTCAGAAGATGTTGGAGTTAGTCGGAAGATGTTGGAGTGAGTCAGAAGATGTTTGAGTGAGTCAGAAGATGTGGAGTGAGTTAGAAGATGTTGGAGTGAGCTAGAGGATGTTGGAGTGAGTTAGAGGATGTTGGAGTGAGTTAGAAGATGTTGGAGGGAGTCAGAAGCTGTTGGAGGGAGTCAGAAGATGTTGGAGTGAGTTAGAAGATGATGGATTGAGTTAGAAGATGATGGAGTGAGTCAGAAGATATTGGAGTGAGTCAGAGTGAGTCAGAAGATGTTGGAGTGAGTCAGAGTGAGTCAGAAGATGTTGGAGTGAGTCAGAAGATATTGGAGTGAGTCAGAAGATGTTGGAGTGAGTTAAAGGGTGTTGGAGTTAGTCAGAAGATGTTGGAGTGAGTTAGAAGATGTTGGAGTGAGTTAGAAGATGTTGGAGTGAGTCAGAAGATGTTGGAGTGAGTTAGAAGATGTTGGAGTGAGATAGATGATGTTGGAGTGAGTCAGAAGATATTGAAGTGAGTGAGAAGATATTGGAGTGAGTTAGAAGATGTTGGAGTGAGTCAGAAGATGTTGGAGTGAGTCAGAAGATGTTGGAGTGAGTCAGAAGATGTTGGAGTGAGTTAGAAGATGATGGATTGAGTTAGAAGATGATGGAGTGAGTCAGAAGATATTGGAGTGAGTCAGAGTGAGTCAGAAGATGTTGGAGTGAGTCAGAGTGAGTCAGAAGATGTTGGAGTGAGTCAGAAGATATTGGAGTGAGTTAGAAGATGTTGGAGTGAGTAAGAGGATGTTGGAGTGAGATAGAGGATGATGGAGTGAGTCAGAAGATATTGGAGTGAGTCAGAAGATGTTTGAGTGAGTTAAAGGATGTTGGAGTTAGTCAGAAGATGTTGGAGTGAGTTAGAAGATGTTGGAGTGAGTTAGAAGATGTTGGAGTGAGTCAGAAGATGTTGGAGTGAGTTAGAAGATGTTGGAGTGAGATAGATGATGTTGGAGTGAGTCAGAAGATATTGAAGTGAGTGAGAAGATATTGGAGTGAGTTAGAAGATGTTGGAGTGAGTCAGAAGATGTTGGAGTGAGTCAGAAGATGTTGGAGTGAGTCAGAAGATGTTGGAGTGAGTTAGAAGATGTTGGAGTGAGTCAGAAGATGTTGGAGTGAGTTAGATGTTGGAGTGAGTTAGAAGATGTTGGAATGAGTTAGATGTTGGAGTGAGTTAGAAGATGTTGGAGTGAATTAGAAGATGTTGGAGTGAGTCAGAAGGTGATGGAGTGAGTTAGAGGATGTTGGAGTGAGTTAGATGATGGAGTGAGTTAGAAGATGTTGGAGTGAATTAGAAGATGTTGGAGTGAGTCAGAAGATGTTGGAGTGAGTCAGAAGATGTTGGAGTGAGTCAGAATATGTTGGAGTGAGTCAGAAGATGTTGGAGTGAATCAGAAGATGTTGGAGTGAGTCAGAATATGTTGGAGTGAGTCAGAAGATGTTGGATTGAGTTAGAAGATGTTGGAGTGAGTTAGAGGATGTTGGAGTGAATTAGAAGATGATGGAGTGAGTCAGAAGATGTTGGAGTGAGTCAGAAGATGTTGGAGTGAGTCAGAAGATGTTGGAGTGAGTCAGAAGATGTTGGAGTGAGTTAAAGAATGTTGGATTGAGTCAGAAGATGTTGGAGTGAGTTAAAGGATGTTGGATTGATTCAGAAGATGTTGGAGTGAGTCAGAAGATGTTGGAGTGAGTTAGAAGATGTTGGAGTGAGTGAGAAGATGTTGGAGTGAGTCGGAGTGAGTCAGAAGATGTTGGAGTGAGTCAGAAGATGTTGGAGTGAGTTTGAGGATGTTGGAGTGAGTCAGAAGATGTTGGAGTGAATTAGAAGATGTTGGAGTGAGTTAGAAGATGTTGGAGTGAGTTAGAAGATGTTGGAGTGAGTGAGAAGATGTTGGAGTGAGTCGGAGTGAGTCAGAAGATGTTGGAGTGAGTCAGAAGATGTTGGAGTGAGTTAGAAGATGTTGGAGTGAGTCAGAAGATGTTGGAGTGAGTTAGAAGATGTTGGAGTGAGTAGATGTTGGAGTGAGTCACAAGATTTTGAAGTGAGTCAGAAAATATTGGAGTGAGTTAGAAGTTGTTGGAGTGAGTCAGTAGATGTTGGAGTGAGTGAGAAGTTGTTGGACTGAGTTAGAGGATGTTGGAGTGAGTCAGAAGATGTTGGAGTGAGTCAGAAGATGTTGGAGTGAGTCAGAAGATGTTGGAGTGAGTTAGAGGATGTTGGAGTGAGACAGAAGATGTTGGAGTGAGTCAGAAGATGTTGGAGTGAGTTAGAGGATGTTGGAGTGAGTCAGAAGATGTTGGAGTGAGTTAGAGGATGTTGGAGTGAGTTAGAGGATGTTGGAGTGAGTCAGAAGATGTTGGAGTGAGTCAGAAGATGTTGGAATGAGTTAGAGGATGTTGGAGTGAGTTAGAAGATGTTGGAGTGAGTTAGAGGATGTTGGAGTGATTCAGAAGATGTTGGAGTGAGTTAGAAGATGTTGGAGTGAGTCAGAGGTTGTTGGAGTGAGTCAGAAGATGTTGGAGTGAGTCAGAAGATGATGGAGTGAGTCAGAAGATGTTGGAGTTAGTCAGAAGATGTTGGAGTGAGTGAGAAGATGTTGGAGTGAGTCGAAGTGAGTCAGAAGATGTTGGAGTGAGTCAGAAGATGTTGGAGTGAGTCAGAAGATGTTGGAGTGAGTCAGAAGATGTTGGAGTGAGGTAGAATAATTTATTTTAAAAGAAACGACTATTAATGTTAATCCGAGAGACTCTGATATGACGTTTTATATTGATCCAAACGATATGGACCCTGATTTATCTTTCATGGAAGATTCTTTATCCATATAATGAAGTGGGCAGAGAACAAACCCCTCTTCACATTATTTAAGATATAATTTCAATATTATTTAGAAATTATCAGTAAACGTAAAAACAAAACGCACCATAAAACATTTTGACAAATTGAAAATGTATCTTGATATGTAATACCCCTGTCAAGTCTATATAGTGTTGTTTGTATATTTCTGTTTTTTTTTATATTTGTTGTGTTCATAATAAAATATAAAGGCCGACAGGGCAGATTAAATGTACACTTCACAGTCAATCCAGCAGAGAGCGCTCTATCATCATCATCATTGTTAATCCTAATTATTTGGGAATGGATCTGACGTCAGCAGTCTTAATTGACGGGTGTCAATTAACAAATGAGCAAAAACATTAGCATACCTAATTAGACTATCAATAATCGATTTCTCAGTTAATATTAGACTTCGCCCACCACCATTTAACTTTTTTTAAAATTATTATTCTCCCAAGTGTTTAGTAAGTTTCTGTTTTCCGCCGAACTAGGAGTTTGAATCGTGTCAGTTTAACCGCTGTGCCATCTGTAGCTCTGTCTATTTCCATCAGCATGAGCCACTCATGTTAAACTTCCAGCAGCGTTTCCAGCCCGTCACACAGCGCTTCCTGGTAGGGGTTGTCCGCTGTGTTGCGCTCTACAGCAAACAGCTTCCCTTTAACACGGACAGAGCGCGTCAACTGCTGAACAACAAGCTTTTTCCTTTCTTTTCTTTATTTTAAAGTTTAGGACAACAGAAAAGGAGGGTGGGGGGGGGGAATTATATCCGCAGGGTCACAGCTCTACACCGCGACTGACCGTAGAGAAACAGTTATCCCGCCCGGCTGAGGAGAAAAAGCCATGGCCATTATAACCTGCCGTGTGCAGTATCTGGAGGACTCGGACCCTTTCGTGTGTACCAACTTCCCGGAGCCACGGAGACCGCCGCCCTATGATCTGGACGAAAACATCGCCTTGATCGAGCAGATAGCCGGGGTTCACAAACTCCTGGAGGCACCGCTGAAGGTACGTTTTAAATTGGACAGCCTCATCCTCTTTGTAAAATAAATTGGTGCGTTCAGGACAATATGCAGAAGCCACCAGCAGTCTACCTACACAGGTGTGTGATTTATCCCCCCCCCCATGTTGATTGACTGGCTGACGTCCATGGTCATGTCGTCCACAACACGTCAAAACGAGCCCACCAGTACTTTATTAACAGTCCAGTTATTGCATATTTCATAAAGAAGGTAGCCTTGCTAAATGAATATAAATGAAAACTTTCCCCAGGGTAAATTAATCTAAACTTGAACACGCAGGTAAATTATTTATAGGTAGTTGATCAAGGACAGTTTCACCCTCTAGTTTGCTGACGGTTGTTGATTTTTTTAACATTATTAACAACGTATTTGGCTAAAATGCAAATGTTGATTTTTTTTTAGGGTTAATACAGAGGGGTTGGTTAGGGTTAACACAGAGGGGTTGGACGGGGTTAGGGTTAACACAGGGGGGTTGGTTAGGGTTAACACAGAGGGGTCAGGGTTAACACAGAGGGGTCAGGGTTAACACAGAGGGGTCAGGGTTAACACAGAGGGGTCAGGGTTAACACAGAGGGGTCAGGGTTAACACAGAGGGGTCAGGGTTAACACAGAGGGGTCAGGGTTAACACAGAGGGGTCAGGGTTAACACAGGGGTTGGATGTAGGGTCAGGGTTAAGAGAGAGGGGTTGGATGTAGGGTTAGGGTTAAGAGAGAGGGGTTGGATGTAGGGTTAGGGTTAACACAGAGGGGTCGGATGTAGGGTTAGGGTTAATAAAGAGGGGTTAACAGGGCTAACCCCATCCAACCCTGTATTTCTCCTCCGTGTATGATTACAACTAGAGACTACTTGTCTCCTTTTTAAAAACATTCCTTTACAAATGAACCTAATCACTCCCTTGCCCCGGGGTGAGGGCCTGTGCATCCCAAATGGCACCTTATTCCCTTTATAGTGCTCTACTCTAAGGGCTCTGGTCAACAGTAGTGCACTATGTAGGGAATAGGGTGCCATTTGGGATGTAATCAGATAGTTCCCGGGCCGTTAGAGAGAGAGAGCATGGAAATGTCAAAACTCGTATCAGATAAATGAGTTATTTCAACGTTGTAGGACTAACAACGACAATGTTTTTTGCTCTGTTCCTTATAGTTTTTGTGGGATTTTTTTGTTAATTATTTCAACATAATAACTTTTTTTCCTCTGTTCTTCGTTTTAGTTTATTATGGGAAAGTGTTTTCTGTTACAGTCGGTGTTTTGATAACCTCTGACCCCCCCCTCCCCATCCTCTCTTCCTCCCTGGATGTCAGTTTAGTCTAAGTGGAGTTAATACCCAAGGAAAGGGTGGGATCTGTAAACACAAGATACGCTGCAGATACCAGCCCTGTAGCTCCCCGGCCCGGTAGCGGCCCTGTAGCGGCCCGGTAGCGGCCCTGTAGCGCCCCGGCCCGGTAGCGGCCCTGTAGCGCCCCGGCCCGGTAGCGCCCCTGTAGCGCCCCGGCCCTGTAGCGCCCCGGCCCGGTAGCGGCCCTGTAACGCCCGGTAGCGGCCCTGTAACGCCCGGTAGCGGCCCTGTAACGCCCGGTAGCGGCCCTGTAACGCCCGGTAGCGGCCCTGTAACGCCCGGTAGCGGCCCTGTAACGCCCCGGTAGCGGCCCTGTAATGCCCCGGCCCGGTAGCGGCCCTGTAACGAAAAAAACAATTTCATCAATTTTAGAATAAGGCTGTAATGTAACAATGTGGAAAAAGTGAAGGGGTCTGAATGCACTGCTTTTGACCAGGGCTCACAGGGAAGTATTGCACTATATAGAGAGTAGGTTGCTATTTGGGGCACACCAAGGCATGGGAAGCCACAGGCACTACTGGAATAGTGTGTCATATTCTGGTGAGATCAGGTAATGGAATGCTGCTTCCTCCTAGTTCTAGCCTGGTCCCAGATCAGGTATTAGAATGCTGCTTCCTCCTAGTTCTAGCCTGGTCCCAGATCAGGTATTAGAATGCTGCTTCCTCCTAGTTCTAGCCTGGTCCCAGATCAGGTATTAGAATGCTGCTTCCTCCTAGTTCTAGCCTGGTCCCAGATCAGGTATTAGAATGCTGCTTCCTCCTAGTTCTAGCCTGGTCCCAGATCAGGTATTAGAATGCTGCTTCCTCCTCGTTCTAGCCTGGTCCCAGATCAGGTATTAGAATGCTGCTTCCTCCTAGTTCTAGCCTGGTCTCAGATCAGGTATTAGAATGCTGCTTCCTCCTAGTTCTAGCCTGGTCCCAGATCAGGTATTAGAATGCTGCTTCCTCCTAGTTCTAGCCTGGTCCCAGATCAGGTATTAGAATGCTGCTTCCTCCTAGTTCTAGCCTGGTCCCAGATCAGGTATTAGAATGCTGTAGTTCTAGCCTGGTCCCAGATCAGGTATTAGAATGCTGCTTCCTCCTCGTTCTAGCCTGGTCCCAGATCAGGTATTAGAATGCTGCTTCCTCTTAGTTCTAGCCTGGTCCCAGATCAGGTAGTGGAATGCTGCTTCCTCTTAGTTCTAGCCTGGTCCCAGATCAGGTAGTACTCTTGCGAACTCCGTTACTGGCATTGAGATGTTGCAGAAGAAGTTGAGAGAGCAGAAACAGACCCAGGCTAGCTTCCTCCCTCATAACACGGTGCTCACTGGAGCCTAATACCTTCTGCAGTGTTTAGATACCTGGTTAATTGTGGTATGCTTGATTTATTAGTATTATTTTTTTTTCTCCTCCCTCCCTTGGTTGGCATTGTTGTCATTCTGTCAAGACGATCTGGATTGGTTGGTATTTAAAGGATGTTGAGGCTGTTAGGCTGCATACTTTTAATGTGATAATGTCTGTAGAAAGTATGTAACCTACAGTACCTGTCAAAAGTTTAGACACACCTGCTCATTCAAGGCTTCACGGTGGGAACCGCACATGCTGAGATCATCCGTTCACTTACTCTGCGTCTCACAAAGACACGGCGGGTTGGAACCCCCCCCAAAAAAATTCTCAAATTTGGACTCATCAGACCAAAGGACAGATTTCCACCGGTCTTAATCAAATCAAACTTTATTTGCCACATGCGTCGAATACAACAAGTGTAGACTTTACCGTGAAATGCTTTACTTACGAGCCCTTAACCGACAGTGCAGTTCATGAAGAAGATAATATTTACCAAGTAGACTAAAATAAAAAGTAATAATTAAAAGTAACACAATAACAATAACGAGACTATATACAGGGGCTACCGGTACAGAGTCAATGGGCAAAGGGTACAGGCTAGTTGAGGTAATCTGTACGTGTAGGTGGGGGCGAAGGCTACAGGCTAGTTGAGGTAATATGTAGGTGGGGGCGAAGGGTACAGGCTAGTTGAGGTAATATGTAGGTGGGGGCGAAGCGTACAGGCTAGTTGAGGTAATATGTAGGTGGGGGCGAAGGGTACAGGCTAGTTGAGGTAATCTGTACATGTAGTTGGGGGCGAAGGGTACAGGCTAGTTGAGGTAATATGTAGGTGGGGGCAAAGGGTACAGGCTAGTTGAGGTAATATGTAGGTGGGGGCAAAGGGTACAGGTTAGTTGAGGTAATCTGTACATGTAGGTGGGGGCGAAGGGTACAGGTTAGTTGAGGTAATCTGTACATGTAGGTGGGGGCGAAGGGTACAGGCTAGTTGAGGTAATATGTACATGTAGGTGGAGGCAAAGGGTACAGGCTAGTTGAGGTAATATGTAGGTGGGGGCAAAGGGTACAGGCTAGTTGAGGTAATCTGTAGGTGGGGGCGAAGGGTACAGGCTAGTTGAGGTAATATGTACATGTAGGTGGGGGCAAAGGGTACAGGCTAGTTGAGGTAATCTGTAGGTGGGGGCGAAGGGTACAGGCTAGTTGAGGTAATCTGTACATGTAGGTGGGGGCAAAGGGTACAGGCTAGTTGAGGTAATCTGTACATGTAGGTGGGGGCAAAGGGTACAGGCTAGTTGAGGTAATCTGTACATGTAGGTGGGGGTGAAGTGACTGAGTAAGTAACAAACGGAGAGTAGCAGCAGTGTACAAGTTTTTCTGAATTGTTCATCAGTCTAATGGCTTGGGGGTAGAAGCTGTTGAGGAGCCTTTTGGACCTAGACTTGGCTGATGTTGACTATTGTTTACTGTGTATATGCCTGTTTGTGTAAATATTTCACTACACTCCCCCTGACATGGCTGTCCCTGTATTTGTTCCGTCCCAGTTGGAGGAGTGTGCTCTGCAGATGGCCCCCAATGGGAACTACCTGGACCTGGACCTGTCTCTGGGGGAACAGAAAGACGATGTGGAACAGCTCTATGACGATGTGGCGTAAGGACATCTCTCCTTCTCTCCCTTCCTCCCTCTCCTTCTCTCCCTTCCTCCCTCTCCTTCTCTCCCTTCCTCCCTCTCCTTCTCTCCCTTCCTCCCTCTCCTTCTCTCACTTCCTCCCTCTCCTTCTCTCACTTCCTCCCTCTCCTTCTCTCCCTTCCTCCCTCTCCTTCTCTCCCTTCCTCCCTCTCCTTCTCTCCCTTCCTCCCTCTCCTTCTCTCCCTTCCTCCCTCTCCTTCTCTCCCTTCCTCCCTCTCCTTCTCTCCCTTCCTCCCTCTCCTTCTCTCCCTTCCTCCCTCTCCTTCTCTCCCTTCCTCCCTCTCCCTCTCCTTCTCTCCCTTCCTCCCTCTCCCTTCCTCCCTCTCCCTTCCTCCCTCTCCCTTCTCTCCCTCTCCTCTCCTCTCCTTCCTCCCTCCTCCCTCTCCCTTCCTCCCTCTCCCTTCTCTCCCTTCCTCCCTCTCCCTTCTCTCCCTCCTCCCTCTCCCTTCCTCCCTCTCCCTTCTCTCCCTTCCTCCCTCTCCTTCTCTCCCTTCTCTCCCTTCCTCCCTCTCCTTCTCTCCCTTCTCTCCTTCCTCCCTCTCCTTCTCTCCCTTCCTCCCTCTCCTTCTCTCCCTTCCTCCCTCTCCTTCTCTCCCTTCCTCCCTCTCCTTCTCTCCCTTCCTCCCTCTCCTTCTCTCCCTTCCTCCCTCTCCTTCTCTCCCTTCCTCCCTCTCCCTCTCCTTCTCTCCCTTCCTCCCTCTCCCTTCCTCCCTCTCCCTTCTCTCCCTTCCTCCCTCTCCCTTCTCTCCCTTCCTCCCTCTCCCTTCTCTCCCTTCCTCCCTCTCCCTTCCTCCCTCTCCCTTCCTCCCTCTCCCTTCCTCCCTCTCCCTTCTCTCCCTTCCTCCCTCTCCCTTCTCTCCCTTCTCTCCCTTCCTCCCTCTCCTTCTCTCCCTTCCTCCCTCTCCTTCTCTCCCTTCCTCCCTCTCCTTCTCTCCCTTCCTTCTCTCCCTTCCTCCCTCTCCTTCTCTCCCTTCCTCCCTCTCCCTTCCTCCCTCTCCTTCTCTCCCTTCCTCCCTCTCCTTCTCTCCCTTCCTCCCTCTCCTTCTCTCCCTTCCTCCTTCTCTCCTCTGTTTTGACCTCTCCTTCACTGATCTCCTCCTTTCCTTCTCTCCCGTCCTTCTTCTGTCCTTTTCGTACATACACACATACTTCTGTTCTGCCAGCTCAGCTCAGACAATCATGTTGGGAAACCCGTGTCACTTCTTTCAGTCAGGGTGTTTCAGGGTGAACCGTGAGTTCTACAGCAACATGACAGGGTCAGGGTTCCTAGTCGTTGATGCTACAGTATCTCTGTCTGTCTTCTGTCCGAGCTGAGTTTCCAGCTGAGTTTAACAGGACTTGTCCATGTTGCAGGATGAAGTGAGTCATTTTACTGAGATGGGGAAAAGTCACTGACTGGAGGGATGCCACGTAGGAGTTAGGTAGAGAGAGGGACTTTTACTGATGAAGAATTTGTGTTAGTTTTAGGTGTGAAATGCAGAATGATAGGACCAGTTCCAATTGAAGTTGTCTTTCTACTGTGCTTCAGTAGTAATCCTGCTTTCTATCCACCAGTCTCCTTCTCTCGGTGTAGAACATTCTAGACCGGTGTAGAACATTCTAGACCGGTGTAGAACACGTCTCTGGCAAAAACTTTCCAGAACTTGCAAACTGCTTTTTATACTGTTCAACATTCCTTGTGTCAATTGAAGCTTATCCTCAATACTGACAAAACTAAACTAATGGTGTTTTCTAAAGCAAGAAATAGACCTCACCTATTACTACCTGTCAGGGCAAGGAGATTGAGACTGTAACCTCATATAAATATCTGGGAATTGTAATTGATAACAGCCTCTCTTTTTTTTTTAAATTGCATATTCAACAACTTATAAAAAAAAATTTAATCTGAAATTGGGATTTTATTTTAGGAATAATGTTTTTGTTTTGAAGCCAGGAGGAGGCTAGTATCAGCTACATTTATGCCTTTACTAGACTATGGGGATATTTTATATATGAATGCTTCCGCTCAGTGTTTGAGATCAATTGACACCCTTTACCATGGCACTTTGAGATTTATTTTAAACTGCAAAACCCTTACGCACCACTGCACTTTGTATACCAGGGTTGGCTGGCCTTCTCTAGTCACTCGTAGGCTCAGTCACTGGTAGACTTTTATTTACAAAGCCATTTTGGGTTTATTACCGTTTTTTATTTTGGCATTTTTACTGTTCAGAAATGTGGTGGGTCGTCTCTTCGTTCGCTCGACTTTCTCCTGCTAACTGTTCCAAATGTCCGAACTGAATTTTGGTAAATGGGCTTTTATGTACTCTGCGCCACGGTGCTCTGTGTCTCATGGTGCTGTGAGGAGAGATGCCGGGTACACGGTGCTCTGTGAGGAGAGACGCCGGGTGCACGGTGCTCTGTGAGGAGAGACGCCGGGTGCACGGTGCTCTGTGTGGAGAGACGCCGGGTGCACGGTGCTCTGTGAGGAGAGACGCCGGGTGCACGGTGCTCTGTGAGGAGAGACGCCGGGTGCACGGTGCTCTGTGAGGAGAGACGCCGGGTACACGGTGCTCTGTGAGGAGAGACGCCGGGTACACGGTGCTCTGTGAGGAGAGACGCCGGGTGCACGGTGCTCTGTGAGGAGAGACGCCGGGTGCACGGTGCTCTGTGAGGAGAGACGCCGGGTGCACGGTGCTCTGTGAGGAGAGACGCCGGGTGCACGGTGCTCTGTGTGGAGAGACGCCGGGTGCACGGTGCTCTGTGAGGAGAGACGCCGGGTGCACGGTGCTCTGTGAGGAGAGACGCCGGGTGCACGGTGCTCTGTGAGGAGAGACGCCGGGTGCACGGTGCTCTGTGAGGAGAGACGCCGGGTGCACGGTGCTCTGTGAGGAGAGACGCCGGGTGCACGGTGCTCTGTGAGGAGAGACGCCGGGTGCACGGTGCTCTGTGTGGAGAGACGCCGGGTACACGGTGCTCTGTGAGGAGAGACGCCGGGTGCACGGTGCTCTGTGAGGAGAGACGCCGGGTGCACGGTGCTCTGTGAGGAGAGACGCCGGGTGCACGGTGCTCTGTGAGGAGAGACGCCGGGTGCACGGTGCTCTGTGTGGAGAGAGGCCGGGTGCACGGTGCTCTGTGAGGAGAGACGCCGGGTGCACGGTGCTCTGTGTGGAGAGAGGCCGGGTGCACGGTGCTCTGTGAGGAGAGACGCCGGGTGCACGGTGCTCGGTGCTTCAGTCTCTCTGTTGCTCATGTCCAGACGGGTGTGTCAGTCATCATGTCCCTGTGAAGTAGCCCTCTAAATCTCTTCCCGCATCTCAATCAGCTCGAGGAGACGCAGAGGGAGAACAAGGGGCAGAAACACACACACACACACACACACACACACACACACACACACACACACACGCGCGCGCGCGGGGGCAGACAGACGTATGGCCACGTGCAAACACACACACACATATTCTCCACCAGCTAGTTGCTAAAGTTGAAAGGTGTCAAGTTCCAACAGACAAGAGTATTGTTGATGACAACCTAGTCCTCTTTAAACTCACAGGATGAAAATACAGTCTGGGAGGGGGGGGGGGGGGGGGGGAGGAGTGTGAAAAATACCTTTTCTAGAACACAGGAAGATGTGATTACTACACAGAACCAGTCTGGAGGACTAAATACTATAAACCTAAGGACTTCTTCAGTAGGCCAGGAACCGATGTTGGTACATGACTCCTTGCAGAACTAGATTTTGGGGTCGTTGTATTAGGAGCAGGTCCGATGTTGGTACATGACTCCTTGCAGAACTAGATTTTGGGGTCGTTGCATTAGGAGCAGGTCCGATGTTGGTACATGACTCCTTGCAGAACTAGATTTTGGGGTCGTTGTATTAGGAGCAGGTCCGATGTTGGTACATGACTCCTTGCAGAACTAGATTTTGGGGTCGTTGTATTAGGAGCAGGTCTGATGTTGGTACATGACTCCTTGCAGAACTAGATTTTGGGGTCGTTGTATTAGGAGCAGGTCCGATGTTGGTACATGACTCCTTGCAGAACTAGATTTTGGGGTCGTTGTATTAGGAGCAGGTCCGATGTTGGTACATGACTCCTTGCAGAACTAGATTTTGGGGTCGTTGTATTAGGAGCAGGTCTGATGTTGGTACATGACTCCTTGCAGAACTAGATTTTGGGGTCGTTGCATTAGGAGCAGGTCTGATGTTGGTACATGACTCCTTGCAGAACTAGATTTTGGGGTCGTTGTATTAGGAGCAGGTCTGATGTTGGTACATGACTCCTTGCAGAACTAGATTTTGGGGTCGTTGTATTAGGAGCAGGTCCGATGTTGGTACATGACTCCTTGCAGAACTAGATTTTGGGGTCGTTGTATTAGGAGCAGGTCCGATGTTGGTACATGACTCCTTGCAGAACTAGATTTTGGGGTCGTTGTATTAGGAGCAGGTCCGATGTTGGTACATGACTCCTTGCAGAACTAGATTTTGGGGTCGTTGTATTAGGAGCAGGTCCGATGTTGGTACATGACTCCTTGCAGAACTAGATTTTGGGGTCGTTGTATTAGGAGCAGGTCCGATGTTGGTAAATGACTGTCGGGCTGCCTTCTGACAATCCGTAGGCGAGCGAGGAAACTCCCACTGCGGTCCGTTCTACTGGCTAACGTGCAATCATTGGAAAATAAAATTGATGACTTACGGTTATCCTACCATCGGGACCATTTTTAAAAACGGTGATATCTTATGTTTCACCGAGTCGTGGCTGAATGACGACACGGATAATATAGAGCTGGCAGGATTTTCCGTTCGCCTTCAAAACGGAGAAGAAGATACACCTGGTAAGACGAGGATTGGGGGGGGGGGGGGGGGTGTATTTGTCAATAACAGCTGGTTGGCAATGTCTAATACTAAAGAAGTCTCGAGGTTTTGCTCGCCTGAGGTAGAGTACCTCATGATAAGCTGTAGACCACACTATCTACCAAGAGGTAGAGTACCTCATGATAAGCTGTAGACCACACTATCTACCAAGAGAGTTCTCATCTGTATTATTCATAGCTGTCTATTTACCACTACAGAACGATGCTGGCACTAACACCGCTCTCAACGAGCTGTATAAGGCCGTAAGCAAAGAAGTAAATGTTCATCCAGAAGCGGCGCTCCTAGTGGCCGGGGACTTTAATGCAGGCTAACTTAATTCAGTTTTACCAAATTTATACCAGCATGTCACATGTGTAACTAGGGGTACAAAAATCCTAGACCACCTTTACTCCACACACAGAGACGTGTACAAAGCTCTCCCTCGCCCACCATTTGGCAAATCTGACCATAATTCCATCCTCCTGATTCCTGCTTACAAGCAAAAACTAAAGCAGGAAGTACCAGTGACTCTGTCAATACGGAAGTGGTCAGATGACGCGGATGCTAAGCTACAGGACTGTTTTGCTGCACAGACTGGAATATGTTCTGTGATTCATCCAATGGCATTGAGGAGTTTACCACCTCAGTCATTGGCTTCATCAATAAGTGCATCGATGACGTCGTCCTCGCAGTGACAGTACGTACATACCCCAACCAGAAGCCATGGATTACAGGCAACATCCACATCGAGCTAAAGGCTAGAGCTGCCGCTTTCAAGGAGCGGGACACTAATCCGGACGCTTATAAGAAATCTCGCTATGCCCTCAGACGAACCATCAAACAAGCAAAGCGTCAATACAGGACTAAGATTGAATCCTACTACACCGGCTCTGACGCTCGTCGGATGTGGCAGGGCTTGAAAACTATTACGGACTACAAAGGGAAACCCAGCCGCGAGCTGCCCAGTGACGCGAGCCTACCAGACAAACTAAATGCCTTTTTTTTTTATGCTCGCTTCAAGGCAAGCAACACTGAAGCATGCACAAGAGCACCAGCTGTTCTAGATGACTGTGTGATAACGCTCTCCTTAGCCGGTGTGAGCAAGACCTTTTAAACAGCTCAACATTCACAAAGCCGCTAGGACAGACGGATTACCAGGACGTGTACTCAAAGCACGCGCAGACCAACTGTCAAGTGTCTTCACTGACATTTTCATCCTCTCCCTGACCGAGTCTGTAATACCTACATGTTTCAAGCAGACCACCATAGTCCCTGTGCCCAAGGAAGTGAAGGTAACCTGCCTAAATGATTACCGCCCCGTAGCACTCACGTCGGTAGCCATGAAGTGCTTTGACAGGTCTCCTTGTTGAACTAGATTTTGGGACGGTTGTATGAGGAGCAGGTCTGATGTTGGAACAGTTAGACTTTTGAAACTGGGACCTTTATGAGTCTCTCAGTGGGTTGAGACTGGGGGACATGCGAGTCCGTTAGTGGGTTCGTACTACATACAAAACATTTCCTCCTCAGTATTCATATAGACATCAAGTACGTTTCTCCCCAGAACAGACTGTGATTGTCTTCCTGCGACTAGCACTGTATCATCTATGGGCCCCTTTCATTAACTTGTGCCTGAATCTGATTTGAATCTGATTTGACCTCACAAAGCATTCTGTCTTTCCTCTCTACTTCACGTGACGTTGTTTGCATCCCAAATAGCACCCACTTCTCTATACAGCACACTACCTTTTAGCTAGAGCACTATGGGAATAAGGTTCTATTTGGGATGTAGACAAAGAGGTGTTTTGTCCCGCTGTTCCCTGTGACGGTGACATTTTCTACCCCTCCCCCTCCCGAGGGGCGGAGCACGGATCATTCATATCTACATCACCTCGGTCTGGAAGCAGCAGCTGCTGCGTCGCCTCGGTCTGGAAGCAGCA
>NC_138316.1:53087500-53145000 GCF_965601325.2 Salmo salar | reverse complement strand
GGCCCCCCTGTTCCCTACTGTTCCATGGGGTTATAGTATGGAGCTGGCCCCCCTGTTCCCTACTGTTCCACGGGGTTATAGTATGGAGCTGGCCCCCTGTTCCCTACTGTTCCACGGGGTTATAGTATGGAGCTGGCCCCCCTGTTCCCTACTGTTCCACGGGGTTATAGTATGGAGCTGGCCCCCCTGTTCCCTACTGTTCCACGGGGTTATAGTATGGAGCTGGCCCCCCTGTTCCCTACTGTTCCACAGGGTTATAGTGTGGAGCTGGCCCCCCTGTTCCCTACTGTTCCACGGGGTTATAGTATGGAGCTGGCCCCCCTGTTCCCTACTGTTCCACGGGGTTATAGTATGGAGCTGGCCCCCTGTTCCACGGGGTTATAGTATGGAGCTGGCCCCCTGTTCCACAGGGTTATAGTATGGAGCTGGCCCCCCTGTTCCCTACTGTTCCATGGGGTTATAGTATGGAGCTGGCCCCCCTGTTCCCTACTGTTCCACGGGGTTATAGTATGGAGCTGGACCCCTGTTCCCTACTGTTCCACAGGGTTATAGTGTGGAGCTGGCCCCCCTGTTCCCTACTGTTCCACGGGGTTATAGTATGGAGCTGGCCCCCTGTTCCCTACTGTTCCACGGGGTTATAGTATGGAGCTGGCCCCCCTGTTCCCTACTGTTCCACGGGGTTATAGTATGGAGCTGGCCCCCCTGTTCCCTACTGTTCCACGGGGTTATAGTATGGAGCTGGCCCCCCTGTTCCCTACTGTTCCACGGGGTTATAGTATGGAGCTGGCCCCCCTGTTCCCTACTGTTCCACAGGGTTATAGTGTGGAGCTGGCCCCCCTGTTCCCTACTGTTCCACGGGGTTATAGTATGGAGCTGGCCCCCCTGTTCCCTACTGTTCCACGGGGTTATAGTATGGAGCTGGCCCCCTGTTCCACGGGGTTATAGTATGGAGCTGGCCCCCTGTTCCCTACTGTTCCACAGGGTTATAGTATGGAGCTGGCCCCCCTGTTCCCTACTGTTCCACGGGGTTATAGTATGGAGCTGGCCCCCTGTTCCCTACTGTTCCACGGGGTTATAGTCTGGAGCTGGCCCCCTGTTCCCTACTGTTCCACGGGGTTATAGTATGGAGCTGGCCCCCCTGTTCCCTACTGTTCCACGGGGTTATAGTATGGAGCTGGCCCCCCTGTTCCCTACTGTTCCACAGGGTTATAGTGTGGAGCTGGCCCCCCTGTTCCCTACTGTTCCACGGGGTTATAGTATGGAGCTGGCCCCCCTGTTCCCTACTGTTCCACGGGGTTATAGTATGGAGCTGGCCCCCTGTTCCACGGGGTTATAGTATGGAGCTGGCCCCCTGTTCCCTACTGTTCCACAGGGTTATAGTATGGAGCTGGCCCCCCTGTTCCCTACTGTTCCACGGGGTTATAGTATGGAGCTGGCCCCCTGTTCCCTACTGTTCCACGGGGTTATAGTCTGGAGCTGGCCCCCTGTTCCCTACTGTTCCACGGGGTTATAGTATGGAGCTGGCCCCCCTGTTCCCTACTGTTCCACGGAGTTATAGTATGGAGCTGGCCCCCCTGTTCCCTACTGTTCCACGGGGTTATAGTATGGAGCTGGCCCCCTGTTCCACGGGGTTATAGTATGGAGCTGGCCCCCTGTTCCCTACTGTTCCACAGGGTTATAGTATGGAGCTGGCCCCCCTGTTCCCTACTGTTCCACAGGGTTATAGTATGGAGCTGGCCCCCCTGTTCCCTACTGTTCCACGGGGTTATAGTATGGAGCTGGCCCCCTGTTCCCTACTGTTCCACGGGGTTATAGTCTGGAGCTGGCCCCCTGTTCCCTACTGTTCCACGCGGTTATAGTATGGAGCTGGCCCCCCTGTTCCCTACTGTTCCACGGGGTTATAGTATGGAGCTGGCCCCCCTGTTCCCTACTGTTCCACGGGGTTATAGTATGGAGCTGGCCCCCCTGTTCCCTACTGTTCCACGGGGTTATAGTATGGAGCTGGCCCCCCTGTTCCACGGGGTTATAGTATGGAGCTGGCCCCCTGTTCCACGGGGTTATAGTATGGAGCTGGCCCCCTGTTCCCTACTGTTCCACGGGGTTATAGTATGGAGCTGGCCCCCTGTTCCACAGGGTTATAGTATGGAGCTGGCCCCCTGTTCCCTACTGTTCCATTGAGGGTCAATCTAACCTCTGCAGTTGTAATCTCGCTGACTCAGGAAGTTACTGTACAGGTGTGGTCTCGCTGACTCAGGAAGTGACTCTACAGTTGCGGTCTCGCTGACTCAGGAAGTTTCTGTATTGTCCATGAGGTTAAAAGTATTGAGGGTCAATCTAACCTAAACGGTTTGGAGACATATGTTTCATATTGTATTTGTTTTCACCTTTCACGTGTCTGACTGCATCAGTCCCTGCGTCGAGCGCGGGGACTGATTGGATGGACATTTCCTTTTGTTAAAGATGTTATGTGGAGAGTTTTATTATTTGCTTTCTTCTTTCTAATGGGTGGATCAGCTTAATATTGCGGAAAGATTGTTGCTTATACCTTTCATAGACGTAAATACTTTTTAAAGAATATACCTTTTTTATTATTTGCCACAAAACCCTATCACCCTTCCCCCAATGGGAGTAAACTAATAAACAATAACAATTAGGCTTCTACCTTCAGTATATACATCTTATACACATTTTACAGACACAATCGATTTTTTTTACAATAGTTAGATCTTGTTTTTTTTTTTTTATTCCTTCCTCTATTTCTGATGTCCATCCAGTTTTGATTTTTGATTTGTTGTAACTGTGCTATTTCACAACATTTCTGAACCTGTATACATTTTTACAATTTTTTTTTTTTTTTTTTTTTTTTTGTGTTCTGTGGAGAGTTTGTCCAGGTGGTTATAGCAGACTGAGTGAACAGGGGAGTATGTTTTGTTAAAGAGAGGAATGTGGTTCATCCTGAATGACTGCTTCTTTATTTAGGTCAGCACCACCTGCCTGTACCGGCTCAACCAATACAATAGTATTCTGTAGCTCTGACGGCTCTGTCTGACTCCATACACTAAGAGGGAAGAATATGGGGAGCTGGAAAACATTTGTACATTTTAGTCTATTTAGCAGACGCTCTTATCCAGAGCGACTTACAGTAGTGAATTCATACATTTCATTTCATGCATTTGTTTTTGTACTGGCCCACCCGTGGGAATCGAACCCACAACCCTGGCGTTGCAAACACCATGCTCTACCAACTGAGCCACAGGGAAGGCATGGTATTGTTACTGCTCCCCTCTGTAGACCATAGACCAGAGCCCTATTCCCTATATAGTGCTACTACTATAGACCAGAGCCCTATTCCCTATATAGTGCTACTACTATAGACCAGGGCCCTATTCCCTATATAGTGGCACTACTATAGACCAGAGCCCTATTCCCTATATAGTGGTACTACTATAGACCAGAGCCCTATTCCCTATATAGTGGTACTACTATAGACCAGAGCCCTATTCCCTATATAGTGGTACTACTATAGACCAGAGCCCTATTCCCTATATAGTGGTACTACTATAGACCAGAGCCCTATTCCCTATATAGTGGTAGTACTATAGACCAGAGCCCTATTCCCTATATAGTGGTACTACTATAGACCAGAGCCCTATTCCCTATATAGTGGTACTACTATAGACCAGAGCCCTATTCCCTATATAGTGGTACTACTATAGACCAGAGCCCTATTCCCTATATAGTGGCACTACTATAGACCAGAGCCCTATTCCCTATATAGTGGTACTACTATAGACCAGAGCCCTATTCCCTATATAGTGTACTACTATAGACCAGAGCCCTATTCCCTATATAGTGGCACTACTATAGACCAGAGCCCTATTCCCTATATAGTGGTACTACTATAGACCAGAGCCCTATTCCCTATATAGTGGTACTACTATAGACCAGAGCCCTATTCCCTATATAGTGGTACTACTATAGACCAGAGCCCTATTCCCTATATAGTGGTACTACTATAGACCAGAGCCCTATTCCCTATATAGTGGTACTACTATAGACCAGAGCCCTATTCCCTATATAGTGGTACTACTATAGACCAGAGCCCTATTCCCTATATAGTGGTACTACTATAGACCAGAGCCCTATTCCCTATATAGTGGTACTACTATAGACCAGAGCCCTATTCCCTATATAGTGGCACTACTATAGACCAGAGCCCTATTCCCTATATAGTACACTACTATAGACCAGAGCCATATTCCCTATATAGTGGTACTACTATAGACCAGAGCCCTATTCCCTATATAGTGGTACTACTATAGACCAGAGCCCTATTCCCTATATAGTACACTACTATAGACCAGAGCCCTATTCCCTATATAGTGGTACTACTATAGACCAGAGCCCTATTCCCTATATAGTGGCACTACTATAGACCAGAGCCCTATTCCCTATATAGTACACTACTATAGACCAGAGCCATATTCCCTATATAGTGGTACTGCTATAGACCAGAGCCCTATTCCCTATATAGTACACTACTATAGACCAGAGCCATATTCCCTATATAGTGGTACTACTACAGACCAGAGTCCATCTCATTTCGTTAGCAGCTAATTACTGTCAGGAGGTTTATTCATGAGATGTTGCCACTTTGAAAATATCCCTTTCTCTTTCTTAGAGGAAGGACTGTTTTTAAACGTTTACTGCTTTCAATGTTTCTCCATTTTGTTTTGAGTTCTCTAGGAGTGAGTCACATCCTGGTTTTGGTTTCCCTTCTGGTTTCCCTCTTCAAATAGACGAGGCTTTCCCCTCCTTTTCCTGTGAGTTGAGCTGGCTTCCCTCTCCAAGTAGGAGCGGGTTTTCCTGTGAGTAGAGCTGGCTTCCCTCTCCAAGTAGGAGCGGGTTTTCCTGTGAGTAGAGCTGGCTTCCCTCTCCAAGTAGGAGCGGGTTTTCCTGTGAGTAGAGCTGGCTTCCCTCTCCAAGTAGGAGCGGGTTTTCCTGTGAGTAGAGCTGGCTTCCCTCTCCAAGTAGGAGCATTTTTTTTCCTGTGAGTAGAGCTGGCTTCCCTCTCCAAGTAGGAGCATTTTTTTCCTGTGAGTAGAGCTGGCTTCCCTCTCCAAGTAGGAGAGGGTTTTCCTGTGAGTAGAGCTGGCTTCCCTCTCCAAGTAGGAGAGGGTTTTCCTGTGAGTAGAGCTGGCTTCCCTCTCCAAGTAGGAGAGGGTTTTCCTGTGAGTAGAGCTGGCTTCCCTCTCCAAGTAGGAGCATTTTTTCCTGTGAGTAGAGCTGGCTTCCCTCTCCAAGTAGGAGAATTTTTTCCTGTGAGTAGAGCTGGCTTACCTCCAAGTAGGAGCGGGTTTTCCTGTGAGTAGAGCTGGCTTCCCAGCTGGTTTTGACTTATTGAGTTCATGTTGGCCTCTGTGCAGTTACAGTACCAGAACAGTAGAGTTAAGAAACCTTGAAACGCCGCTGGTCATTTTTAAGACCCAGTTTTGCATTTCAGGAAGTGTGATCTGGTCATCTGTTACCGTCAGCACAGCTATCGTTCTATGTCGTAGTCTACACAGTGTCCGTACATACCCCTAGTAATATGGCTGAGTAGTCTACACAGTGTCCGTACATACCCCTAGTAATACGGCTGAGTAGTCTACATACCCCTAGTAATACGGCTGAGTAGTCTACATACCCCTAGTAATACGGCTGAGTAGTCTACATACCCCTAGTAATACGGCTGAGTAGTCTACATACCCTAGTAATACGGCTGAGTAGTCTACATACCCCTAGTAATACGGCTGAGTAGTCTACATACCCCTAGTAATACGGCTGAGTAGTCTACATACCCCTAGTAATACGGCTGAGTAGTCTACATACCCCTAGTAATACGGCTGAGTAGTCTACATACCCCTAGTAATACGGCTGAGTAGTCTACATACCCCTAGTAATACGGCTGAGTAGTCTACATACCCCTAGTAATACGGCTGAGTAGTCTACATACCCCTAGTAATACGGCTGAGTAGTCTACATACCCCTAGTAATACGGCTGAGTAGTCTACATACCCCTAGTAATACGGCTGAGTAGTCTACATACCCTAGTAATACGGCTGAGTAGTCTACATACCCCTAGTAATACGGCTGAGTAGTCTACATACCCCTAGTAATACGGCTGAGTAGTCTACATACCCCTAGTAATACGGCTGAGTAGTCTACATACCCCTAGTAATACGGCTGAGTAGTCTACATACCCCTAGTAATACGGCTGAGTAGTCTACATACCCCTAGTAATACGGCTGAGTAGTCTACATACCCCTAGTAATACGGCTGAGTAGTCTACATACCCCTAGTAATACGGCTGAGTAGTCTACATACCCCTAGTAATACGGCTGAGTAGTCTACATACCCCTAGTAATACGGCTGAGTAGTCTACATACCCCTAGTAATACGGCTGAGTAGTCTACATTCCCCTAGTAATACGGCTGAGTAGTCTACATTCCCCTAGTAATACGGCTGAGTAGTCTACATTCCCCTAGTAATACGGCTGAGTAGTCTACATACCCCTAGTAATACGGCTGAGTAGTCTACATACCCCTAGTAATACGGCTGAGTAGTCTACATACCCCTAGTAATACGGCTGAGTAGTCTACATACCCCTAGTAATACGGCTGAGTAGTCTACATACCCCTAGTAATACGGCTGAGTAGTCTACATACCCCTAGTAATACGGCTGAGTAGTCTACATACCCCTAGTAATACGGCTGAGTAGTCTACATACCCCTAGTAATACGGCTGAGTAGTCTACATACCCCTAGTAATACGGCTGAGTAGTCTACATACCCCTAGTAATACGGCTGAGTAGTCTACATACCCCTAGTAATACGGCTGAGTAGTCTACATACCCCTAGTAATACGGCTGAGTAGTCTACATACCCCTAGTAATACGGCTGAGTAGTCTACATACCCCTAGTAATACGGCTGAGTAGTCTACATACCCCTAGTAATACGGCTGAGTAGTCTACATACCCCTAGTAATACGGCTGAGTAGTCTACATACCCCTAGTAATACGGCTGAGTAGTCTACATACCCCTAGTAATACGGCTGAGTAGTCTACATACCCCTAGTAATACGGCTGAGTAGTCTACATACCCCTAGTAATACGGCTGAGTAGTCTACATACCCCTAGTAATACGGCTGAGTAGTCTACATACCCCTAGTAATACGGCTGAGTAGTCTACATACCCCTAGTAATACGGCTGAGTAGTCTACATACCCCTAGTAATACGGCTGAGTAGTCTACATACCCCTAGTAATACGGCTGAGTAGTCTACATACCCCTAGTAATACGGCTGAGTAGTCTACATACCCCTAGTAATACGGCTGAGTAGTCTACATACCCCTAGTAATACGGCTGAGTAGTCTACATACCCCTAGTAATACGGCTGAGTAGTCTACATACCCCTAGTAATACGGCTGAGTAGTCTACATACCCCTAGTAATACGGCTGAGTAGTCTACATACCCCCAGTAATACGGCTGAGTAGTCTTAGCAAGTACACGGTAGATTGGACTAAGCCACTTTATTTTCCTGTTCTGAACACACACACACACACACACACACACACACAGACACTCTGTCCTAGAACACACTGTGACCACCTCACATGACTATAGTTTAGGCCTTTAGCCAAGGTCTAGAGAGTCCCATTGGTTCAACATGGTTCTGCCTCCCAAATGGCACTCTATTCCCTATATAGTGCACTACTTTAGACCAGAGCCCTATTCCCTCTACTTTAGACCAGAGCCCTATTCCCTATATAGTGCACTACTTTTTTTGACCAGGGCCCATAAGGTAATGCATTTTATATAGTGAATAGAATGGCGTTTGGGACACACGGCCATGTTACTGTCTGTGCCAGCTGGGCCAGTCCTCAGGGTCTAATGGGAAATGATCTGTTCCATTAAACTATAACCTCTAAAAAGACTGGACCAATAGAATGTCATCAATGACTGAGGCCTTTTAGGAAAAACTAGACTGGCAGTGCCCCTGGCCTGCTGCGCTGTTCGGGTACTTTTACAAAGGTTGGCAATGCTGCTGACTAGCTACTTACCACTCTGTTGTTGAATGATTGGTGAAACATGGACAATACAGCGTGGGAATTCACTGAGGACTGGGGGAAACGTGGACAATACAGCGCTGGAATTCACTGAGGACTGGGGGAAACGTGGACAATACAGCGCTGGAATTCACTGAGGACTGGGGGAAACATGGACAATACAGCGTGGGAATTCACTGAGGACTGGGGGAAACGTGGACAATACAGCGCTGGAATTCACTGAGGACTGGGGGAAACGTGGACAATACAGCGCTGGAATTCACTGAGGACTGGGGGAAACGTGGACAATACAGCGCTGGAATTCACTGAGGACTGGGGGAAACGTGGACAATACAGCGCTGGAATTCACTGAGGACTGGGGGAAACGTGGACAATACAGCGCTGGAATTCACTGAGGACTGGGGGAAACGTGGACAATACAGCGCTGGAATTCACTGAGGACTGGGGGAAACGTGGACAATACAGCGCTGGAATTCACTGAGGACTGGGGGAAACGTGGACAATACAGCGCTGGAATTCACTGAGGACTGGGGGAAACGTGGACAATACAGCGCTGGAATTCACTGAGGACTGGGGGAAACGTGGACAATACAGCGCTGGAATTCACTGAGGACTGGGGGAAACGTGGACAATACAGCGCTGGAATTCACTGAGGACTGGGGGAAACGTGGACAATACAGCGCTGGAATTCACTGAGGACTGGGGGAAACGTGGACAATACAGCGCTGGAATTCACTGAGGACTGGGGGAAACGTGGACAATACAGCGCTGGAATTCACTGAGGACTGGGGGAAACATGGACAATACAGCGCTGGAATTCATTGAGGACTGGGGGAAACATGGACAATACAGCGTTGGAATTCATTGAGGACTGGGGCTTTTTACAGAATAGACTGGGCTGGTACTATAGCTCTGTCCCAATTGTCCACCCTTTTCCTGAAGTGTACACTGTACACACACACTCTGCCATGAATGAATGAATGAATTCCATGTTCATGCCAGATCTCCAGTTGGTAACCCATCCCTTATGGGATTTAAAAGGGTTGGTGGGAGGAGGGAGTTTCCAATTTTTTGGGGGGGTTAAACCAATGCAAGAAAGTGTGTGCAAAGTGTACACTTTGGGAGAAGGGTGAAGAATCAGGACACAGCCTTTGAGGAGTTGTGGGGAAGGGTGGAGAATCAGGACACAGCCTTTGAGGAGTTGTGGGGAAGGGTGGATAATCAGGACACAGCCTTTGAGGTGTTGTGGGGAAGGGTGTGGAGGAATCTCTGAGGAGTTGTGGGGAAGGGTGTGGAGGGATCTCTGAGGAGTTGTGTGGAGGGATCTCTGAGGTGGTGTGGGGAAGGGTGTGGAGGAATCTCTGAGGATTTGTGGGGAAGGGTGTGGAGGAATCTCTGAGGAGTTGTGGGGAAGTGTGTTGAGGGATCTCTGAGGAGTTGTAAGAAAGGCTGGCAGTGGCGCTACTGTTGACTCGCTGCCACTCTGTTGTTTAAAGGACAGGTGAAGCATGTAGGGACCTATTTCATGATGTTTCTGTTGGAACTATGTGGACTGGAACTGTTCCCTGTTATAACAAGTATCTATCTATCTATCTATCTATCTATCTATCTATCTATCTATCTATCTATCTATCTATCTATCTATCTATCTATCTATCTATCTATCTATCTATCTATCTATCTATCTATCTATCTATCTATCTATCTATCTATCTATCTATCTATCTATCTATCTATCTATCTATCTATCTATCTATCTATCTATCTATCTATCTATCTATCTATCTATCTATCTATCTATCTATCTATCTATCTATCTATCTATCTATCTATCTATCTATCTATCTATCTATCTATCTATCTATCTATCTATCTATCTATCTATCTATCTATCTATCTATCTATCTATCTATCTATCTATCTATCTATCTATCTATCTATCTATCTATCTATCTATCTATCTATCTATCTATCTATCTATCTATCTATCTATCTATCTATCTATCTATCTATCTATCTATCTATCTATCTATCTATCTATCTATCTATCTATCTATCTATCTATCTATCTATCTATCTATCTATCTATCTATCTATCTATCTATCTATCTATCTATCTATCTATCTATCTATCTATCTATCTATCTATCTATCTATCTATCTATCTATCTATCTATCTATCTATCTATCTATCTATCTATCTATCTATCTATCTATCTATCTATCTATCTATCTATCTATCTATCTATCTATCTATCTATCTATCTATCTATCTATCTATCTATCTATCTATCTATCTATCTATCTATCTATCTATCTATCTATCTATCTATCTATCTATCTATCTATCTATCTATCTATCTATCTATCTATCTATCTATCTATCTATCTATCTATCTATCTATCTATCTATCTATCTATCTATCTATCTATCTATCTATCTACACTCATAAGGGTTCTCCATTTGAAATGGGCACTAGTCTGCTTCCTACAGTAGCAAGAAAAAGTATGTGAACCCTTTTGGAATTACCTGGATTTCTGCATAAATTTGACATTAAAATTTGATCTGATCTTCAAGTCACAGCAATTGACAAACATAGTGTGTGTTTAAACTAATAACACACAAGTTATTGTATTTTTCTTGTCAATATTGAATAAATAATTTTAAACATTTCACAGTGTAGGTTGGAAAAAGGTATGTGAACCCCCTGGGCTAATGACTCCTCCAGAAGCTAATTGGAGTCAGGAGTCAACTAACCTGGAGTCCAATCAATGAGATTGGAGATGTTGGTTAGAGCTGCCCTGCCCTATAAAAAACACTCACAACATTTGAGTTTACTATTCACAAGAAGCATTGCCTGATGTGAGCCATGCCTCGAACTAAAGAGATATATCAGAAGACCTAATATTAAGAATTGTTGACTTGCATAAAGCTGGAAAGGATTATAAAAGTATCTCTCTAAAAAGCCTTCATGTTCATCAGTCCACGGTAAGACACATTGTCTATAAATGGAGGAAGTTCAGCACTGTTGCTACTCTCCCTAGGAGTGGCCGTCCTGCAAAGATGACTGCAAGAGCCCAGCGCAGAATGCTCAATGAGGTTAAGAAGAATCCTAGAGTGTCAGCTGAAGACTTACAGAAATCTCTGGAACATGCTAACATCTCTGTTGACGAGTCTACGATATGTAAAACACTAAACAAGAATGGTGTTCATGGGAGGACACCACGGAAGAAGCCACTGCTGTCCAATAAAAACATTGCTGCACGTCTGAAGTTTGCAAAAGTGCACCTGGATGTTCCACAGCGCTACTGGCAAAATATTCTGTGGACAGATGAAACTACAGTTGAGTTGTTTGGAAGGAACACAGCACACCAACATCAAAACCTCATCCCAACTGTAAAGTATGGTGGAGGGAGCATCATGGTTTGGGGCTGCTTTGCTGCCTCAGGGCCTGGACAGCTTGCTATCATCGACGGATAAAAGCAATTCCCAAGTTTTATCAAGACATTTTGCAGGAGAATGTTAGGCTATCTGTCCGCCAATTGAAGCTCAACAGAAGTTGGGTGACGCAACAGGACAACTACAAACAAAAAACACAGAAGTATATCAACAACAGAATGGCTTCAACAGAAGAAAAATACTCCTTCTGGAGTGGCCCGGTCAGAGTCCTGACCTCAACCCGATTTCAGATGCTGTGACATGACCTCAAGAGAGCAGTTCACACCAGACATCCCAAGAATATTGCTGAACTGAAACAGTTTTGTAAAGAGGAACGGTCCAAAATTCCTCCTGACCGTTGTGCAGGTCTGATCCTCAACTACAGAAAACGTTTGGTTGAGGTTATTGCTGCCAAAGGAGGGTCAACCAGTTATTAAACCCAAGGGTTCATGTACTTTTCCCACCCTGCACTGTGAATGTTTACACGGTGTGTTTCAATAAAGACATGAAAACGTAGAATTGTTTGTTATTTGTTTAAGCAGACTGTTTGTTTGTCTATTGTTGTGACTTAGATGAAGATCAGATCAAATTTAATTACCATTTTATGCAGAAATCCAGGTATTTCCAAAGGGTTCATATACTTTTTCTTGCCACCATATATATCACACCTTATTCCCCTGTTTAGGGCACTACTTTTAGCCAGAGACTCATAGGGGTTCTCTATTAAGAATAGGCACTAGTCTGCTTCCTATATCACGCCCTATTCCCTGTTTAGGGCACTACTTTTAGCCAGAGACTCATAGGGGTTCTCCGTTAAGAATAGGCACTAGTCTGCTTCCTATATCACACCCTATTCCCCTGTTTAGGGGACTTTTTTGGGCTTTTTCACTTTGATGCCCTGGCCTTAAAGTACAGCACTAATGTAGAGAATAGGTTCCCATTTCAGAGTGGCCCTAAACAGAAACTATATAAGTGTGTTTTGACTTGTTGTTTCTGCAGGATGCTCCTCCCTGACGCGGTACGTTACCGTGCCTGGGACTGACTCTGAGTCATTCTTATCTCCTGCGTTGCTGTTCCTTTTGTTGTGCTGTGATTTTTTTTTGCTGACGACACACTGCTTCCTGTTGTTGCCAGGCTGTGTGTCAATATGCTGAATATGTTGAAATTTGTGAACGATTTAATAACCTTTTCCTACTTTGGGAGGGAATGTTAGTCTTTCCCAGGTCCTTGATATCCTCTACCTGTACTTTTGGACTGCTCTCTTCAATTCAAACCACATTTTCAATGGAGACTGAAAATGTTGGGTTTTTGTGGTCAATGAACCATTTCTTTGTGGATTTTGATGTGTGCTTGGGGTCATTGTCTTGCTGGAAATACCACATGTTTCAGCCTCCTAGCAGAGGCAACCAGATGTTTTGGCCTGGTACTGTGTAGTTCATGATCCTGTTGACCTTAACAAGGGCCCCATGACTAGTGGAAGCAAAATAGCCTCATAACATCAGTCCTCACCACATATTACAGGAGGTATACCCCATAACATCAAATATCCCTCACCATATATTACAGGAAGTATACCCCATAACATCAAGGATCCCTCACCATATATTACAGGAAGTATACCCAATAACATCAAATATCCCTCACCATATTTTACAGGAGGTATACCCCATAACATCAAATATCCCTCACCATATTTTACAGGAGGTATACCCCATAACATCAAATATCCCTCACCATATTTTACAGGAGGTATACCCCATAATATCAAGGATCCCTCACCATATTTTACAGGAAGTATACCCCATAATATCAAATGTTCCTCACCATATATCCCTCACCATATTTTACAGGAGGTATACCCCATAACATCAAGGATCCCTCACCATATTTTACAGGAGGTATACCCCATAACATCAAATATCCCTCACCATATTTTACAGGAGGTATACCCCATAACATCAAGGATCCCTCACCATATTTTACAGGAGGTATACCCCATAACATCAAGGATCCCTCACCATATTTTACAGGAGGTATACCCCATAACATCAAATATTCCTCACCATATTTTACAGGAGGTATACCCCATAATATCAAATGTTCCTCACCATATATTCCTCACCATATTTTACAGGAGGTATACCCCATAACATCAAGGATCCCTCACCGTATTTTACAGGAGGTATGAGGTTCTGCGGAGGATTCCTCTTTTCGATGCCAAACCCGCCACTGGTGTGAGTGACCGAAGAGACTTATTTTCATGTCATTTTTTACCAAAACACAGGTTCCAATCCAAGTGCCAAGGTTCCCAATAATAATGGACCTGATTTTTGTGTAGTTAGTTTACTGGGTTTGTTTTGTACTTGGGAGTTTTTAGTCTTTTGGATCACAAGTCCAGACAACAGCAATCATTTCCTTAGATGAGTCATCTTCAAAGAATACACACTGTGATGGGGCAATGAACGTGTGTGTGAGAGTGTGAACACACTTGGCTAGAACGCTGAGGATGACGGTCACATGTGACCATGGGTGTGTCTCACATGGCACCCTATACCCTATATTGTGCCCTACTTTCGACCAGGGCCATATGGCATGGCACCCTATTCCCTGGAGTGGTGTGGAGCCACATTGAGTTAGGGTTAGGGAAGGTTCTAGAAGGAGACACATAGGGTTAGGGAAGGTTCTAGAAGGAGACACATAGGGTTAGGGAAGGTTCTAGAAGGAGACACATAGGGTTAGGGAAGGTTCTAGAAGGAGACACATAGGGTTAGGGAAGGTTCTAGAAGGAGACACATAGGGTTAGGGAAGGTTCTAGAAGGAGACACATAGGGTTAGGGAAGGTTCTAGAAGGAGACACATAGGGTTAGGGAAGGTTCTAGAAGGAGACACATAGGGTTAGGGAAGGTTCTAGAAGGAGACACATAGGGTTAGGGAAGGTTCTAGAAGGAGACACATAGGGTTAGGGAAGGTTCTAGAAGGAGACACATAGGGTTAGGGAAGGTTCTAGAAGGAGACACATAGGGTTAGGGAAGGTTCTAGAAGGAGACACAGGGTTAGGGAAGGTTCTAGAAGGAACCACATAGTGTTAGGCTACAGTGGGCTCATGGTCTGTAGCTCTGATCCCTGTGATCTCTGAAATGGAGACATAGATCAGACTCATTCAAATACAGAGACAGGAAATGCCAAACTAGCTAATCATATCTGGGTCAACTCCACAGGGCAAAGGCCTCCTGTCTCTCTTTCTCTCTCTCTCTCTCTCTCTCTCTCTCTCTCTCTCTCTCTCTCTCTTTCTCTCTGTCTCTCTCTCTCTCTCTCTCTCTCTTTCTCTCTGTCTCTCTGTCTCTCTCTCTCTCTCTTTCTCTCTGTCTCTCTGTCTCTCTCTCTCTCTCTCTGTCTCTCTGTCTCTCTCTCTCTCTCTCTCTCTTTCTCTCTCTCTGTCTCTCTCCTCTCTTTCTGTCTTTCTCTTTCTCTCTCTCATTCTAGGTTGCGTAATCTTTGTTACCTTGAAACTCATTTAATTGACTTGTTAGCATACTTGGTTAATGTACATGGCAATTGGGATAGATTTTCAAATTGGGATAGATTATCAAAGTGCTTTAATTTCCCTCCCACACGGCCTGCAAGGACTCCGTTAGACAATGCTGCAGTTTCAGAGATCAATCACCTGGCCCTCGTCGTCTGCCTGTTTTGTCGTCTGCCTGTTTTGTCGTCTGCCTGTTTTGTCGTCTGTTCTGCCTGTTCTGTCTGTGAGTGAGTGATCACCACAGAGATGAGTTCTAAACCAGACAGTCATTATCTAACAGAGACATAGTCTTGAAACTCACGCCTCCACAACACACCTTAACACGTTGCAGCTCACAGCACACTGTACCAGCCGGTACCTGGTGGGTAGTGAGAATTCAGTAAGGGTTCTGTGAGGTCTGTTTTAGTTGTCCCTCCCTGTATGGATGGACCCAGCGTCTGCCCTAGACAACCTTTCAAATCACAGCCTACACCTCCAGCCCTCATCCTGAACCCCAGGCTCTAGCCACAGGCCTTTACCTCACTCCTCCAGCCCTTAGCCCTCATCCTGAACCCCAGGCTCTAGCCACAGGCCTTTACCTCACTCCTCCAGCCCTTAGCCCTCATCCTGAACACCAGGCTCTAGCCACAGGCCTTTACCTCACTCCCCCAGCCCTTAGCCCTCATCCTGAACCCCAGGCTCTAGCCACAGGCCTTTACCTCACTCCCCCAGCCCTTAGCCCTCATCCTGAACCCCAGGCTCTAGCCACAGGCCTTTACCTCACTCCTCCAGCCCTTAGCCCTCATCCTGAACCCCAGGCTCTAGCCACAGGCCTTTACCTCACTCCTCCAGCCCTTAGCCCTCATCCTGAACCCCAGGCTCTAGCCACAGGCCTTTACCTCACTCCTCCAGCCCTTAGCCCTCATCCTGAACACCAGGCTCTAGCCACAGGCCTTTACCTCACTCCTCCAGCCCTTAGCCCTCATCCTGAACCCCAGGCTCTAGCCACAGGCCTTTACCTCACTCCTCCAGCCCTTAGCCCTCATCCTGAACCCCAGGCTCTAGCCACAGGCCTTTACCTCACTCCTCCAGCCCTTAGCCCTCATCCTGAACCCCAGGCTCTAGCCACAGGCCTTTACCTCACTCCTCCAGCCCTTAGCCCTCATCCTGAACCCCAGGCTCTAGCCACAGGCCTTTACCTCACTCCTCCAGCCCTTAGCCCTCATCCTGAACCCCAGGCTCTAGCCACAGGCCTTTACCTCACTCCTCCAGCCCTTAGCCCTCATCCTGAACCCCAGGCTCTAGCCACAGGCCTTTACCTCACTCCTCCAGCCCTTAGCCCTCATCCTGAACCCCAGGCTCTAGCCACAGGCCTTTACCTCACCTCCTCCAGCCCTTAGCCCTCATCCTGAACACCAGGCTCTAGCCACAGGCCTTTACCTCACCCCTCCAGCCCTTAGCCCTCATCCTGAACACCAGGCTCTAGCCACAGGCCTTTACCTCACCCCTCCAGCCCTTAGCCCTCATCCTGAACACCAGGCTCTAGCCACAGGCCTTTACCTCAGCTCCTCCAGCCCTTAGCCCTCATCCTGAACCCCAGGCTCTAGCCACAGGCCTTTACCTCACTCCTCCAGCCCTTAGCCCTCATCCTGAACACCAGGCTCTAGCCACAGGCCTTTACCTCACTCCTCCAGCCCTTAGCCCTCATCCTGAACACCAGGCTCTAGCCACAGGCCTTTACCTCACTCCTCCAGCCCTTAGCCCTCATCCTGAACCCCAGGCTCTAGCCACAGGCCTTTACCTCACTCCTCCAGCCCTTAGCCCTCATCCTGAACACCAGGCTCTAGCCACAGGCCTTTACCTCACTCCTCCAGACCTTAGCACCAAACCCCTGTCCTAGGCCAGGTCCAGCCTTACTCCATACCCCCCAGCCCTTAGCACCCATCCTCAACACCAGGCTCTGGCCACAGCCCTTCCCTGTCCTAGGCCAGGTCCAGCCTTACTCCCAGCCCTTAGCACCAAACCCCTGTCCTAGGCCAGGCCCAGTCTCACCTCACTCCTCCAGCCCTTAGCACCTCATCCTCAACACCAGGCTCTAGCCACAGGCCTTTACCTCACTCCCCCAGCCCTTAGCACCTATCCTCAACACCAGGCTCTGGCCACAGCCCTGTCCCAGGCCCAGCCTCACTACATGCCCTTAGCCCCAGACCCTTAACCTGTCCCAGGCCCAGCCTCACTACATGCCCTTAGCCCCAGACCCTCCCCTGTCCCAGGTCCAGCCTCACTACATGCCCTTAGCCCCAGACCCTTCCCCTGTCCCAGGCCCAGCCTCACTACATGCCCTTAGCCCCAGACCCACCCCCTGTCCCAGGCCCAGCCTCACGACATGCCCTTAGCCCCAGACCCTTTCCCTGTCCCAGGTCCAGCCTCACTACATGCCCTTAGCCCCAGACCCTTCCCCTGTCCCAGGCCCAGACTCACTACATGCCCTTAGCCCCAGACCCTTCCCCTGTCCCTGTCCCAGGCCCAGCCTCACTACATGCCCTTAGCCCCAGACCCTTCCCCTGTCCCAGGCCCAGCCTCACTACATGCCCTTAGCCCCAGACCCTTCCCCTGTCCCAGGCCCAGCCTCACTACATGCCCTTAGCCCCAGACCCTTCCTCTGTCCCAGGCCCAGCCTCACTACATGCCCTTAGCCCCAGACCCTGGGAGAGAGGGTCCACATCAGTGATCACATGTACCCATACAGATAGTTCTACAGTAGAGACAGCGCGAGCGGTACATGTACCCATGTAGCCCATACAGATCAGCCTTCCTACAGTAGTCCAGACAGAGAGAGGGTACATAGTGATACATGTACCCATACAGATAGTTCTACAGTAGAGAGAGAGAGAGCGGCTACATAGTGATACATGTACCCATACAGATAGTTCTACCGTAGAGAGAGAGAGAGAGGGTACATAGTGATACATGTACCCATACAGATAGTTCTACAGTAGAGACAGAGAGAGGGTACATAGTGATACATGTAGCCATACAGATAGTTCTACAGTAGAGACAGAGAGAGGGTACATAGTGATACATGTACCCATACAGATAGTTCTACAGTAGAGACAGAGAGAGGGTACATGGTGATACATGTACCCATACAGATAGTTCTACAGTAGAGACAGAGAGAGGGTACATAGTGATACATGTACCCATACAGATAGTTCTACAGTAGAGACAGAGAGAGGGTACATGGTGATACATGTACCCATACAGATAGTTCTACAGTAGAGACAGAGAGAGGGTACATGGTGATACATGTACCCATACAGATAGTTCTACAGTAGAGACAGAGAGAGGGTACATGGTGATACATGTACCCAGCTAGAGACAGAGAGAGGGTACATGGTAGTGGGCATAACTTGTTCATTCCCCTCCCTAAGAAGATGAGAACTGCATCCCAAATGGCACCCTATGTCCTACATAGTCTCTATGGGCCCTGATAAAAAGTAGTGCACTATATAGGGAATAGGATGTTGTTTGGTACTTTTGGAGTTATTTTCTCTGAACTGTAGAGGCTGAAGGGCTCGGTTCTCTGGGGACCAGTACAGTGGGTAACTTCTTCCCTACTAATAATATAACTCCTTAGGCTGCCCCACATGGGAAATAAGGACAGGCCTCTGACTGGGACAGGGCAACTCTTAGGCTGCCCCACATGGGAAATAAGGACAGGCCTCTGACTGGGACAGGGCAACTCTTAGGCTGCCCCACATGGGAAATAAGGACAGGCCTCTGACTGGGACAGGGCAACTCTTAGGCTGCCCCACATGGGAAATAAGGACAGGCCTCTGACTGGGACAGGGCAACTCTTAGGCTGCTCCACATGGGAAATAAGGACAGGCCTCTGACTGGGACAGGGCAACTCTTAGGCTGCTCCACATGGGCAATAAGGACAGGCCTCTGACTGGGACAGGGCAACTCTTAGGCTGCTCCACATGGGAAATAAGGACAGGCCTCTGACTGGGACAGGGAAACACATACCATACCAAGTCAAATCTGTTTATTTGTCACACGCACAGGATACAGAAGGTGTAGTGAAATGGTTACTTGCATAGTGGAGTCTTTTTGTTTAGACATGTAGCTAGCTAGCTAAACAACTGAACCATAATCCCAACTCATAACGTTACTACCCTGCATGAATCTGCAGGTAGCTAACCAACTAGGTTCAATGTCAGCTAGCTAGCTAACATTGGTCTATAACTAGCAATGCAAATGGCTCTGAGATACGAATAATATAACTACACATATCATACGCGTAACATTTAGCTAGCGAACCAGCTAACGTTAGCTAGCTAGCTAAACAGTAAGCTTTAACTTGGAAATGAAAATGACTTTCTGACAAAATTAGAAACTGTAGCTAGCTAGAAAATGTTAGCTAGCTAGAAAACATTGGATGGAAGCTATCTCCCTCTCTGTCACGGTTGCCATGGTTGCCCTTAGTTTGAAGATGTAATCAGGTATTTTATACAACAGCCTTGTGTGTGTTCTCTATTCGACTCCCTCAGCATATTTGCAATGAAACGCCAGAATGTTCTCCATCTCCTTGACTATCATACTCTAATTCCACAGATTTTTCAAAACTCTATCCTTCAGAAAGTGGAGAGCAACACTGATGCAGTTCTACTACGCGATGTCTTTTATAAAAAGCAGCGTTAGAAATGATTACCTACACATACTGACCAGCTCATGTTTATAGACAGAAACGTGCTACATGGCAGACCAATCCGAACTCATCTCTCAGCATGTCCAGCCCACCCATTTATCTCAGCCAATCATGGCTAGCGGGAAGGTTCCTGGCCTTTTTCCGTGGCTAAACTAACTATGCTTGTAATTTTAACTATTTTATAAAAATGCATTTAGATTCTTTTTTTAAAAAGTTTATGTTCAAATGCCTCTCCTGCGAAGTGTTGACTCGTGACCTACGCCTCGTTCCCTGATACGAGTCACACGTACTCCCATCTCCTCTGCAGCGCCCCAACAGCAGTCAGTTGCAGGTTGCCTACTCTGATGCCCCCAGGCTCCTCCCAGACTGCCCCGCCCCAGGCTCCTCCCAGACTGCCCCGCCCCCCCAGACTGCTGCCCCCTCAAGGCTCCTCCCAGAATGCCCCGCCAAGGCTCCTCCCAGACTGACCCCCCCCGGCTCCTCCCAGACTGCCGCCCCCCCAGGCTCCTCCCAGACTGCCCCCAGGTTCCACACCTAGTAGGTAAAGGCTGTTAAAAGGCTATCTATGGAGGACTGGTCAGGGCTTCCACACCCAGTAGGTAAAGGCTATCTATGGAGGGCTGGTCAGGGCTTCCACACCCAGTAGGTCAAGGCTATCTATCTATGGAGGGCTGGTCAGGGCTTCCACACCCAGTAGGTAAAGGCTATCTATGGAGGGCTGGTCAGGGCTTCCACACCCAGTAGGTAAAGGCTATCTATGGAGGGCTGGTCAGGGCTTCCACACCCAGTAGGTAAAGGCTATCTATGGAGGGCTGGTCAGGGCTTCCACACCCAGTAGGTAAAGGCTATCTATGGAGGGCTGGTCAGGGCTTCCACACCCAGTAGGTAAAGGCTATCTATGGAGGGCTGGTCAGGGCTTCCACACCCAGTAGGTAAAGGCTATCTATGGAGGGCTGGTCAGGGCTTCCACACCCAGTAGGTAAAGGCTATCTATGGAGGGCTGGTCAGGGCCTCCACACCCAGTAGGTAAAGGCTATCTATGGAGGGCTGGTCAGGGCTTCCACACCCAGTAGGTAAAGGTTATCTATCTATGGAGGGCTGGTCAGGGCCTCCACACCCAGCAGGTAAAGGCTATCTATGGAGGGCTGGTCAGGGCTTCCACACCCAGCAGGTAAAGGCTATCTATGGAGGGCTGGTCAGGGCCTCCACACCCAGTAGGTAAAGGCTATCTATCTATGGAGGGCTGGTCAGGGCTTCCACACCCAGTAGGTCAAGGCTATCTATCTATGGAGGGCTGGTCAGGGCTTCCACACCCAGTAGGTAAAGGCTATCTATCTATGGAGGGCTGGTCAGGGCTTCCACACCCAGCAGGTAAAGGCTATCTATGGAGGGCTGGTCAGGGCCTCCACACCCAGCAGGTAAAGGCTATCTATGGAGGGCTGGTCAGGGCTTCCACACCCAGTAGGTAAAGGCTATCTATGGAGGGCTGGTCAGGGCTTCCACACCCAGTAGGTAAAGGTTATCTATCTATGGAGGGCTGGTCAGGGCCTCCACACCCAGCAGGTAAAGGCTATCTATGGAGGGCTGGTCAGGGCTTCCACACCCAGTAGGTAAAGGTTATCTATCTATGGAGGGCTGGTCAGGGCCTCCACACCCAGTAGGTAAAGGCTATCTATCTATGGAGGGCTGGTCAGGGCTTCCACACCCAGTAGGTAAAGGCTATCTATCTATGGAGGGCTGGTCAGGGCCTCCACACCCAGTAGGTAAAGGCTATCTATCTATGGAGGGCTGGTCAGGGCTTCCACACCCAGTAGGTAAAGGCTATCTATGGAGGGCTGGTCAGGGCCTCCACACCCAGTAGGTCAAGGCTATCTATGGAGGGCTGGTCAGGGCTTCCACACCCAGTAGGTAAAGGCTATCTATGGAGGGCTGGTCAGGGCCTCTACACCCAGTAGGTAAAGGCTATCTATCTATGGAGGGCTGGTCAGGGCTTCCACACCCAGTAGGTAAAGGCTATCTATGGAGGGCTGGTCAGGGCTTCCACACCCAGTAGGTCAAGGCTATCTATCTATGGAGGGCTGGTCAGGGCCTCCACACCCAGTAGGTAAAGGTTATCTATCTATGGAGGGCTGGTCAGGGCCTCCACACCCAGTAGGTAAAGGCTATCTATCTATGGAGGGCTGGTCAGGGCTTCCACACCCAGTAGGTAAAGGCTATCTATGGAGGGCTGGTCAGGGCTTCCACACCCAGTAGGTCAAGGCTATCTATGGAGGGCTGGTCAGGGCTTCCACACCCAGTAGGTAAAGGCTATCTATGGAGGGCTGGTCAGGGCCTCTACACCCAGTAGGTCAAGGCTATCTATGGAGGGCTGGTCAGGGCTTCCACACCCAGTAGGTCAAGGCTATCTATGGAGGGCTGGTCAGGGCTTCCACACCCAGTAGGTAAAGGCTATCTATCTATGGAGGGCTGGTCAGGGCTTCCACACCCAGTAGGTCAAGGCTATCTATGGAGGGCTGGTCAGGGCTTCCACACCCAGTAGGTCAAGGCTATCTATGGAGGGCTGGTCAGGGCCTCCACACCCAGTAGGTCAAGGTTATCTATGGAGGGCTGGTCAGGGCTTCCACACCCAGTAGGTCAAGGCTATCTATGGAGGGCTGGTCAGGGCTTCCACACCCAGTAGGTCAAGGTTATCTATGGAGGGCTGGTCAGGGCTTCCACACCCAGTAGGTCAAGGTTATCTATGGAGGGCTGGTCAGGGCTTCCACACCCAGTAGGTCAAGGTTATCTATGGAGGGCTGGTCAGGGCTTCCACACCCAGTAGGTCAAGGTTATCTATGGAGGGCTGGTCAGGGCTTCCACACCCAGTAGGTCAAGGCTATCTATGGAGGGCTGGTCAGGGCTTCCACACCCAGTAGGTCAAGGTTATCTATGGAGGGCTGGTCAGGGCTTCCACACCCAGTAGGTCAAGGTTATCTATGGAGGGCTGGTCAGGGCTTCCACACCCAGTAGGTCAAGGTTATCTATGGAGGGCTGGTCAGGGCTTCCACACCCAGTAGGTCAAGGCTATCTATGGAGGGCTGGTCAGGGCTTCCACACCCAGTAGGTCAAGGCTATCTATGGAGGGCTGGTCAGGGCTTCCACACCCAGTAGGTCAAGGCTATCTATGGAGGGCTGGTCAGGGCTTCCACACCCAGTAGGTAAAGGCTATCTATCTATGGAGGGCTGGTCAGGGCCTCCACACCCAGTAGGTAAAGGCTATCTATCTATGGAGGGCTGGTCAGGGCCTCCACACCCAGTAGGTAAAGGCTATCTATCTATGGAGGGCTGGTCAGGGCTTCCACACCCAGTAGGTAAAGGCTATCTATCTATGGAGGGCTGGTCAGGGCTTCCACACCCAGTAGGTAAAGGCTATCTATCTATGGAGGGCTGGTCAGGGCTTCCACACCCAGTAGGTAAAGGCTATCTATCTATGGAGGGCTGGTCAGGGCCTCCACACCCAGCTGACAGAAGCTATATCCATCTCTGCTGTAATGACTGAGGTGTTTCTGTTTGATCTCCAGGGCTGTGGTCCGAGGTGTGGTATTTCTCTGTTCCCTGTGACACACGGCTCCTGTGGCGGAGCGGCACGGCTTCGTGCTATTGGTGCTCGTCGTGCCGTCTCGTCATCCGTCAGCCAGTCAGACAGACCTCTTCCCTTTTTAGATCACTTGCACCTTATCAGCTATAGTTGTTCCTTGGGCATAATTCCAAATCAATCCTTAGCCAGTAGCCACTCCTGTAAACCTGAAGAGATTAGACACGTGTGAGCAATTACCCTGTCGCTTACTTAACCCAATGTTTTCCGATCTGATAGACTGATCAGCAAGCCGGGTCTAGAGAGATTCAGCGATGAGCTCAGGTCTTCTTGGATAGCTCTTCCTTTCAGCCCCCTCCGTCTCAGCTGTTGTTGTGGAGCCTAGCGTTCCCCCCCCCCCCCCCCCCCTTGGCATGCGCCTAGCGTTTTGCCTCCCCCCTGGCATGCGCCTAGCGTCCCTCTGTAATGATGCGGTTTGGGGTGAGGCCAGGGCCCATGCTGTGCTGTGTTTTGGACAGGGGTCACGTGTTGTTACTCTGTGACTCATCTACCCTGTTTTATCACCCTGTACACACACGCGCCGTATCAGTATCAGAGGCATTAGCTAGTTTTACACCCCTAGCTCAGTGGCCTTGAGACTCCATCCAAAACTCAGCCACTCCTCTGTCTTTATATATCCTGTCTTTTTCCACGGCGTAACTCTCAATGTATCCTGTCTGTTTCTATGGCCTAACTCTCTGTATCCTGTCTGTTTCTATGGCCTAACTCTCTGTATCCTGTCTGTTTCTACGGCCTAACTCTCTAGGTATCCTGTCTGTTTCTACTGCCTAACTCTCTAGGTATCCTGTCTGTTTCCACGGCCTAACTCTCTAGGTATCCTGTCTGTTTCCACGGCCTAACTCTCTAGGTATCCTGTCTGTTTCCACGGCCTAACTCTCTAGGTATCCTGTCTGTTTCCACGGCCTAACTCTCTAGGTATCCTGTCTGTTTCCACGGCCTAACTCTCTAGGTATCCTGTCTGTTTCCACGGCCTAACTCTCTAGGTATCCTGTCTGTTTCTACGGCCTAACTCTCTAGGTATCCTGTCTGTTTCCACAGCCTAACTCTCTAGGTATCCTGTCTGTTTCCACGGCCTAACTCTCTAGGTATCCTGTCTGTTTCCACGGCCTAACTCTCTAGGTATCCTGTCTGTTTCCACGGCCTAACTCTCTAGGTATCCTGTCTGTTTCCACGGCCTAACTCTCTAGGTATCCTGTCTGTTTCCACGGCCTAACTCTCTAGGTATCCTGTCTGTTTCTACGGCCTAACTCTCTAGGTATCCTGTCTGTTGCTACGGCCTAACTCTCTAGGTATCCTGTCTGTTTCCACGGCCTAACTCTCTAGGTATCCTGTCTCTTTCCACGGCCTAACTTTAGTCTCTACACAGTTTCAGACCCCTTCCTTTTTCCCACATTTTGTTAAGTGACGGCCTTATTCTAAAATGGATTAAATAAAAACCTTTCCTCATCGATCTACAAACAATAGCCCATAATGACAAAAAGAAAACAAGTTTTTAGAAATGTTTGCAAAGGTATTAAAAGTAAAAAAAACACATTTAAAACACCTTATTTACATAAGTATTCAGACGCTTTGCTATGAGACTTGAAATTGAGCTCAGGTGCATCCTGTTTTCATTGATCATCCTTGAGCTGTTTCTACAACTTGATTGGAGTCCACCTATGGTAAATCAAATTGATTGGACATGATTTGGAAAGGCACACACCTGTCTATATAAGGTCCCACAGTTAACAGTTCATGTCAGAGCAAAAACCAAGTCATGAGGTCGAAGGAATTGTCCGTAGAGCTCCGAGACAGGATTGTGTCGAGGCACAGATCTGGGGAAGGGTACCAACATATTTCTACAGCATTGAAAGTCCCTAAAAACACAGTGGCCTCCATCCTTCTTAAATGGAAGAAGTTTGGAACCACCAAGACTCTTCCTAGAGCTGGCCGCCCGGCCAAACTGAGTAATCGGGGGAGAAGGGCCTTGGTCAGGGAGGTGACCAAGAACCCGATGGTCACTCTGACAGAGCTCCAGAGTTCCTCTGTGGAGAAGGGAGAACCTTCCAGAAGGACAACCATCTCTGCAGCACTCCACCAATCAGGCCTTTATGGTAGGGTGGCCAGACGGAAGCCACTCTTCAGTAAAAGGCACATGACAGCCCTCTTGGAGTTTGCCAAAAGGCACCTAAAGACTCTCAGACCATGAGAAACAAGATTCTCTGGTCTGATGAAACCAAGATGAAACTCTTTGTGCCAAGCGTCACTTCTGGAGGAAACCTGGCACCATCCCTACGGTGAAGCATGGTGGTGGCAGCATCATTCTGTGGGGATGTTTTTCAGCAGCAAGGTCTGGGAGATTAGTCAGGATCGAAGGAAAGATGAACGGAGCAAAGTACAGAGAGCTCCTTGATTAAAACCTGCTCCAGAGCGCTCAGGACCTCAGACTGGGGTGAAGGTTCACCTTCCAACAGGACAACGACCTTAAGCACACAGCCACGACAACGCAGGAGTGGCTTTGGGACGAGTCTATGAATGTCCTTGAGTGGCCCGGACTTGAACCCGATCAAACATCTCTGGAGAGACCTGAAAATAGCTGTGCAGCGACACTCCCCATCCAACCTGACAGAGCTTCAGAGAATCTGCAGAGATGAATGGGAGAAACTCCCCAAATACAGGTGTGCCAAGATTGTACAGTCATACCCAAGAAGACTCAAGGCTGTAATCGCTGCCAAAGGTGCTTCAACAAAGTACTGAGTAAAGGGTCTGAATACTTATGTAAATGTGATATTTAACTTATTTATTTTTTACAAGCATTTCTAAAAACCTTTTTTTTCTATTCATTTTGTTGTTGTGTGTTTAGATTGATAGGAAAAAAAATATTGAATCCATTTTAGAATAAGGCTGTAACTTAACAAAATGTGGGAAAAGTCAAGGGGTCTGAATACTTTCCCGAATGCACTGTATTCTCTGGCTTGGACTCAGAGGTCAGAGAGTTGGCAGCGTACACAGTGATATGAGATATGATGGTGGTGGTGTGCTCTGCCATTAGAAACAACCACAATGTACTTTGATTTTTCTGGGAAAAGCAGAAAGTAGAGAAGCAGCTAATCCTTCTCCATGTGTGCCCTGCTCATGAGTCCTGAACAATGACGTGATCTGACCTGTTGAATGTATGGAATGTTCTCGTTGGAGTGTATCCAGATACATGGTCCTCCTGCAGCCCTAAACATGACAAAACAGCTGTCAGATCAGGGGAGAGTGGAGCAGGTATCCTGATACATGGTCCTCCTGCAGCCCTAAACATGACAAAACAGCTGTCAGATCAGGGGAGAGTGGAGCAGGTATCCTGATACATGGTCCTCCTGCAGCCCTAAACATGACAAAACAGCTGTCAGATCAGGGGAGAGTGGAGCAGGTTTGACCTGAGTCAGTGTTTTATATTTCACCCTGTCTGATAACAGGGCCCAGTATTGTTACAATTCTTTCCCCGACGTGTGTTTCTAGAGAGCAGGTCGGTGTGTAACATTAACTTAAGAGCTTTATCACAAATTGTTAAAAGCTGGCAGGACTGACAGAGTTCTTCCTGAAGTTGCTACTCTTGGCGAGGCTCAACAGAACAGGCTATCGTCCAATCAAATACTAAACAGAACAGGCTGCTGTCCAATCAAATTAGCCAAGTACCACACACCTCCTGAGGGAAAGATTGTATTGGATGTTTTGGTGACTGGCCAATGTTTTGCTTTAAACCAAGCGGGGGGGGGGGGGGGGGTGTTTGTGTTGTTGGTTGTTGGGCTCTATGGGGCTGGGGCTCTATGGGGCTGGGGCTCTATGGGGGCTGGGGCTCTATGGGGGCTGGGGCTCTATGGGGGCTGGGGCTCTATGGGGGCTGGGGCTCTATGGGGGCTGGGGCTCTATGGGGGCTGGGCTCCTATGGGGGCTGGGCTCCTATGGGGGCTGGGTATGCAGGTCTATGGGGGCAGCAGGGTAGCCTAATGGTTAGAGCGTTGGGCTAGTAACCGAAAGGTTGCAAGTTCGAATCCCCGAGCTGACAAGGTACAAATCTGTCGTTCTGCCCCCTGAACAAGGCAGTTTAACCCACTGTTCCTAGGCCGTCATTGTAAATAAGAATTTGTTCTTAACTGACTTGCCTAGTTAAATAAAGGTAAAAAAATTTTTTTAAATTATCTTCAGTGGGTTGGTTGTTGATCACTATCAGATGGCGTTGTGCTGCTAAGCTGAGTAAAGTGGTGCCAGATGCCCAGCAGCAACAGCAGTAGCAGCCTGATCCTAGCCCTGTGGCCACAGCCATTATCACATTATCTATGGATGCTGAAACACGCTGTACGTCATCGTATAACGTGTCGCGATGCTACCGGGCAGAAAGAACACACTGTACGTCATCGTATAGCGTGTCGCGATGCAACCGGGCTGAAAGAACACACTGTACGTCATCGTATAGCGTGTCGCGGTGCTACCGGGCTGAAAGAACACACTGTACGTCATCGTATAACGTGTCGCGATGCTACCGGGCTGAAAGAACACACTGTACAGAACTGTCTCTCAGGGGGGTGTAGTGAGTCTTACTGATTTTGGCAGGAAGTGTGTTTTGCAAGTAGTCCTTTGACTGTTATGATGATGATGATGATGATGATGATGGACTGTTCCTGTTCTCCTGACTCATGGACCTGGTATTGTGTGTGTGTGTGTGTGTGTGTGTGTGTGTGTGGTGTGCTACTTATGATGAGCAGCCCTCATGGGCCCTGGTCAATAGTGGTCCACTATGGGAATAGGGTCTCATTGGGAGAGCAGGCCTGTAACTGTAGACTGGGTAGGGCTACGGTGTATACCACCAGGTAGGGCTACGGTATATACCACCAGGTAGGGCTACGGTATATACCACCAGGTAGGGCTACGGTATATATATACCACCAGGTAGGGCTACGGTATATATATACCACCAGGTAGGGCTACGGTGTATACCACCAGGTAGGGCTACGGTATATGTATACCACCAGGTAGGGCTACGGGGTATACCACCAGGTAGGGCTACGGTGTATATATACCACCAGGTAGGGCTACGGTGTATATATACCACCAGGTAGGGCTACGGTGTATATATACCACCGGGTAGGGCTACGGTGTGTGTGTGTGTGTGTGTGTATATATACCACCGGGTAGGGCTACGGGGTGTATATATACCACCGGGTAGGGCTACGGGGTATATATACCACCGGGTAGGGCTACGGGGTATATATACCACCGGGTAGGGCTACGGTGTGTATATATACCACCGGGTAGGGCTACGGTGTGTATATATACCACCGGGTAGGGCTACGGTGTGTATATATACCACCGGGTAGGGCTACGGTGTGTATATATACCACCGGGTAGGGCTACGGTGTGTATATATACCACCGGGTAGGGCTACGGTGTGTATATATACCACCGGGTAGGGCTACGGTGTGTATATATACCACCGGGTAGGGCTACGGTGTGTATATATACCACCGGGTAGGGCTACGGTGTGTATATATACCACCGGGTAGGGCTACGGTGTGTATATATACCACCGGGTAGGGCTACGGTGTGTATATATACCACCGGGTAGGGCTACGGTGTGTATATATACCACCGGGTAGGGCTACGGTGTGTATATATACCACCGGGTAGGGCTACGGTGTGTATATATACCACCGGGTAGGGCTACGGTGTGTATATATACCACCGGGTAGGGCTACGGTGTGTATATATACCACCGGGTAGGGCTACGGTGTGTATATATACCACCGGGTAGGGCTACGGTGTGTATATATACCACCGGGTAGGGCTACGGTGTGTATATATACCACCGGGTAGGGCTACGGTGTGTATATATACCACCGGGTAGGGCTACGGTGTGTATATATACCACCGGGTAGGGCTACGGTGTGTATATATACCACCGGGTAGGGCTACGGTGTGTATATACCACCGGGTAGGGCTACGGTGTATATGTATTTATACCACCGGGTAGGGCTACGGTGTATATGTATTTATACCACCAGGTAGGGCTACGGGGTATATATATATATATACCACCAGGTAGGGCTACGGGGTATATGTATTTATACACCACCAGGTAGGGCTACGGGGTATATGTATTTATACCACCAGGTAGGGCTACGGGGTATATGTATATATACCACCAGGTAGGGCTACGGGGTATATGTATTTATACCACCAGGTAGGGCTACGGGGTGTATATATATATATACCACCAGGTAGGGCTACGGGGTATATGTATTTATACCACCAGGTAGGGCTACGGGGTATATGTATATATATACCACCAGGTAGGGCTACGGGGTATATGTATTTATACACCACCAGGTAGGGCTACGGGGTATATGTATTTATACACCACCAGGTAGGGCTACGGGGTATATGTATTTATACACCACCAGGTAGGGCTACGGGGTATATGTATATATACCACCAGGTAGGGCTACGGGGTATATGTATTTATACCACCAGGTAGGGCTACGGGGTATATGTATTTATACCACCAGGTAGGGCTACGGGGTATATGTATTTATACCACCAGGTAGGGCTACGGGGTATATGTATTTATACCACCAGGTAGGGCTACGGGGTATATGTATTTATACCACCAGGTAGGGCTACGGGGTATATGTATTTATACCACCAGGTAGGGCTACGGGGTATATATATATACCACCAGGTAGGGCTACGGGGTATATATATATATATACCACCAGGTAGGGCTACGCTGTATACCACCAGGTAGGGCTACGGGGTATATGTATTTATACCACCAGGTAGGGCTACGGGGTATATGTATTTATACCACCAGGTAGGGCTACGGGGTATATGTATTTATACCACCAGGTAGGGCTACGGGGTATATATATATACCACCAGGTAGGGCTACGGGGTATATATATATACCACCAGGTAGGGCTACGGGGTATATATATATATATACCACCAGGTAGGGCTACGCTGTATACCACCAGGTAGGGCTACGGGGTATATGTATTTATACCACCAGGTAGGGCTACGGGGTATATGTATTTATACCACCAGGTAGGGCTACGGGGTATATGTATTTATACCACCAGGTAGGGCTACGCTATATACCACCAGGTAGGTGGTAACAGGCTTTGAAGGAGTGACTAGCCAAACGATCAGATTTCATTATCAGTCTTGCCTTCGACAGTCTGCTGAACCTAACCAATGTGTGTCCCCAATGGCACCCCATTCCCTATGTAGTACACTACTTTTGACCAGGACCAATAGTCAATAGGGTACCATTTGAGACTCATCCCTTGGCCTCAGTATTAGTCCTCCAGATTGTGGGAATAATTTAGATTTGTTCTGCTCTGCAACATGTTTGGCAACTCATACAAGAATGCTACTCTTCAATGACCCAGGTCTTTGTGTTGTTTTGGGCTGTTTCCTTATACGGAGCTTTTGTTTTTATATATTGAGCCTTACCTTGACACTGGTTGTATGTCCTGCACTACTTTTGACCAGAAAACTGTAGTGCACTATTAAGGGAGTAGAGTGCAGTTTGGGATACAGCCTGGACCACCAGAGTGATGAGGGCTCACATCCTGTGATCTTTGACCTTTTAGGTCCTGTCTGCCACTGTCCTACCAGCCTTCAGTCTACTCAGTCTCAGCGACTTTAACCTCAGCAGAGGGTCTTCTACACCTGCATTGCTTGCTGTTTGGGGGGTTTTAGGCTGGGTTTCTGTACAGCACTTTGAGATATCAACTGATGTAAGAAGGGCTATATAAATACATTTGATTTGATTTGATCTTCTACCAGCCTTCAGTCTACTCAGTCTCAACATGGTCGCCAACACTTCCAAGATGGCGTAGCAGTCAGACGTCTTCTTGTCTTTGTCCTTGTCGTGTCCCTTGTATATATCTTTTTATATATTTTTCTTCGCATATCTTTTTGTAAAATATTTTCCTAAACCTCAACTTCTAAATACTCTCCTGGAACCCGCCTCATCCAATGTGGTGTGGATCAGTTTTTTTTTTCTAAAGTATTTCTATTTACTTCAGATCTGGAATCCCTCAACTGAAGCTAGCTAGCTAACTAGCTACCAGCTATCAGTCAGCAAACCATTGCTAGCGGTCATCAGCTAACCTTTAGCTCGGAAAGCTCTCGCCAGTTCGTACAACGTGACTCAAACTAGAGCATAACGGACCAATTTTTCTCTCCATATCACCGGATTCCTACCGCAAACTCTGAACCTTTTCATCTGGATCTTCGCAACTAGCTAACCGCAATCCCGGGTGACTACTCCTGGCTAGCGTTTCCATCCCGGAGCAAGCACCAATTAGCCTGAAGCTAGCCCGGCTAGGGCTCCTGGACTACCACCGAAGCCCACTCCTGGGCTACAATATCCGGACCCCTTCTACTGCCGGTACGGGGCACGGAACCCCACCGATCCTCTACGACTGGAATACAGACATAATCTGCCAGAGGATTCCAACAGGCCCCTCAGGCGCGACGTCTGCTGAAGGCCCATTCTGCTAACCGCGGCCTGCTAGCTATTTAGAGCTACTTGGAACCCTACTAATCCATGACTGGTCTATCGACGTCACCGCACGAGGAGGCAGTTAGGAAAGCTAAGGCTAGCTTTTTCAAACAGAAATGTACATCCTGTAGCACAAACTCAAAACATTTCTGGGACACTAAAGTCCATGGAGAATACGAGCACCTCCTCCTAGCTGCCCACTGCACTGAGGCTAGGCAATACTGTCACCACCGATAAATCCACTATAATTGAGAATTTCAATAAGCATTTCTCTACGGCTGGCCTTGCTTTCCACCTGGCTACCCCTACCCCAGTCAACTGCCCGGCACCCCCCACAGCAACCCGCCAAAGCCCCCACCATTTCTCCTTCACCCAAATCCAGATAGCTGATGTTCTGAAAGACCTGCAAAATCTGGACCCCTACAAATCAGCCGGGCTAGACAATCTGGACCCTCTCTAAAATTATCTGCCGAAATTGTTGCAACCCCTATTACTAGCCTGTTCAACCTCTCTTTTGTATCGTCTGAGATTCCCAAAGATTGGAAAGTTGCCGCGGTCATCCCCCTCTTCAAAGGGGGAGGCACTCTAGACCCAAACTGCTACAGACCTATATCTATCCTACCCTGTCTTTCTAAGGTCTTCGAAAGCCAAGTTAACAAACAGATTACCGACCATTTCGAATCGCACCGTACCTTCTCTGCTATGCAATCTGGTTTCAGAGCTGGTCATGAGTGCACCTCAGCCACGCTCAAGGTCCTAAACGACATCCTAACCACCATCAATAAAAGACATTACTGTGCAGCCGTATTCATCGACCTGGCCAAGGCTTTCGACTTTGTCAATCACCACATTCTTATTGGCAGACTCGACAGCCTTGGTTCCTCAAATGACTGCCTCGCCTGGTTTACCAACTACTTCTCTGATAGAGTTCAGTGTGTCAAATCGGAGGGCCTGTTGTCCGGACCTCTGGCAGTCTCTATGGGGGTGCCACAGGGTTAAATTCTCCGGCCGACTCTCTGTATACATTAATGATGTCGCTCTTTCTGCTGGTGATTCTCTGATCCACCTCTACACAGACGGCACCGTTCTATATACTTCTGGCCCCTCTTTGGACACTGTCTTAACTAACCTCCAGACGAGCTTCAATGCCATACAACTCCCCTTCTGTGGCCTCCAACTGCTCTTAAATGCAAGTAAAACTAAATGCATGCTATTCAATCGATCACTGCCCGCACCTGCCCGCCCGTCCAGCATCACTACTCTGGACGGCTCTGACTTAGAATACGTGGACAACTACAAATACCTAGGTGTCTGGTTAGACTGTAAAATCTCCTTCCAGACTCACATTAAGCATCTCCAATCCAAAGTTAAATCTAGAATCGGCTTCCTATTTCGCAACAAAGCATCCTTCACTCATGCTACCAAACATACCCTTGTAAAACTGACCATCCCACCGATCCTTGACTTCGGCGACGTCATCTATAAAATAGCCTCCAACACTCTACTCAACAAATTGGATGCAATCTATCACAGTGCCATCCGTTTTGTCACCAAAGCCCCATATACTACCCACCACTGCGACCTGTATGCTCTCGTTGGCTGGCCCTCGCTTCATATTCGGCTCCAAACCCACTGGCTCCAGGTCATCTACAAGACCCTGCTAGGTAAAGCCCCGCCTTATCTCCACTCACTGGTCACCATAGCAGCACCCACTCGTAGCACGCGCTCCAGCAGGTATATCTCACTGGTCACCCCCAAAGCCAATTCCTCCTTTGGCCGCCGTTCCTTCCAGTTCTCTGCTGCCAATGACTGGAACGAACTGCAAAAATCTCTGAAGCTGGAGACTCATATCTCCCTCACTAGCTTTAAGCACCAGCTGTCAGAGCAGCTCACAGATCACTGCACCTGTACATAGCCCATCTGTAAACAGCCCATCTATCTACCTCATCCCCATACTGAATTTATTTATTTATTTATTTATCTTGCTCCTTTGCACCCCAGTATCTCTACTTGCACATTCATCTTCTGCACATCCTACCATTCCAGTGTTTAATTGCTATATTGTAATTACTTCGCCACCATGGCCTATTTATTGCCTTACCTCCCTTATCTTACCTCATTTGCACTCACTGTATATAGAGTTTTTGTTTTATTGACTGTATGTTTTGTTTACTCCATGTGTAACTCTGTGTTGTTGTATGTTGTCGAATTGCTTTGCTTTATCTTGGCCAGGTCGCAGTTGCAAATGAGAACTTGTTCTCAACTAGCCTACCTGGTTAAATAAAGGACTTGTTCTCAACTAGCCTACCTGGTTAAATAAAGGACTTGTTCTCAACTAGCCTACCTGGTTAAATAAAGGTGAAATAAAATGTTAAATAATAAAACGCGGTCGTCAACAGTCCCTCTCTCTTTGTGTAGAAACATGCAGAGTGTCCAGACCTGGTTTTTAAAAACGATTTTGAAATCATTTAAAATGCGTTATCTGTGCTTGATTGAGCTTGCCTGACTTAATGGACCAATAAAATAGTCCCAAAACTGTAAACCCTGCCCATCACCGCCCCACCCCTCCTCCTCCTCCCTCCTGCCCTGTCAGAAGCCTTCCTCCTGCCCTGTCAGAAGCCCTCCTCCTCTTCCTCCCCCTCCCTTCTCCCTCCTACCCTGTCAGAAGCCCTCTCCCCCTCCCTTACCCCTCCTGCCCTGTTAGAAGCCCTCCTCCTCTCCCTCCCTTACCCCTCCTGCCCTGTTAGAAACCCTCCTCCTCCCCCTCCCTTACCCCTCCTGCCCTGTTAGAAGCCCTCCTCCTCTTCCTCCCCCTCCCTTCTCCCCCCTGCCCTGTTAGAAGCCCTCTGCTCCTCCTCCTCCCCCTCCTGCCCTGTCAGAAGCCCTCTCCTCCCCCCTCCCTTCTCCCTCCTGCCCTGTCAGAAGCACTCTCCTCCTCCCCCCTCCCTTCTCCCTCCTGCCCTGTCAGAAGCACTCTCCTCCTCCCCCCTCCTTCCTCCCTCCTGCCCTGTCAGAAACCCTCTCCTCCCCCTCCCTTCTCCCTCCTGCCCTGTCAGAAGCCCTCTCCTCCTCTTCTTCCTCACCCCTCCCTCCCTTCTCATCTTCCTCCTCCCTTCTCCCTCCTGCCCTGTCAGAAACCCTCTTCTCCCTCCTCCCCCTCCCTTCTCCCTCCTGCCCTGTTAGAAGCCCTCTCCCCCTCCCTTCCTTCTCCCTCCTGCCCTGTCAGAAACCCTCTGCTCCCTCCTCCCCCTCCCTTCTCCCTCCTGCCCTGTCAGAAGCCCTCTCCTTCTCCCTCCTGCCCTGTCAGAAGCCCTCTCCTCCCCCCTCCCTTCTCCCTCCTGCCCTGTTAGTCTCCCAGATTAGGGCTTCTAACACCGGATTAGAAGTGATGCTGCGGCGTCTCTGAGGGATTTCTCTCTGTTTCACTGGTTCAAACAATATCCTGTAGGAATCCAGCTACATTCTATTCTTATCTTCCACCGCTCTGGAGAGACTGACTGGCCTCGGAGCCACCGCTCTGGAGAGACTGACTGGCCTCGGAGCCACCGCTCTGGAGAGACTGACTGGCCTCGGAGCCACCGCTCTGGAGAGACTGACTGGGCTCCCTGACACCAGAATGAATGTCTCCCTCTTGGCTATCAGTACCTGCCTTCATCCTCTCCTCCTCCCGGGCCCCTCTGGGCTCCAGAGAAAACCGCTCATCTCACCCTGACTAAACTCATTGTGTCTGACTCTAGGAATGTGCTGATGACCGGCTCTGCTCTGACCAGTGATCCTCTAGACTCTCTCTTTCTCTTTCTCTTTCTCTCTTTCTCTTTCTCGCTCTCTCGCTGCTCTGACCTCACTCTTTTCTGACCATGATTCAGCCAGTGGAACGAGAAGGTAGCTGGATGGTTTCCCGCCAGGGGAACGAGAAGATAGCAGGATATGGCTAATGTAGTAGATTATAGATGTCCTGTTTTGTGGTTGATGATATCCTAGCTTTAATATAGTATATATTGCACTCCTGAGACATGTATCTGATGCCCACATGCGGTAAAGGAAAAAGTCCAAGGCACAGAAATTCTAAAAAGCCGAGCTGAAAATAGTTGGTCCTCATCCATGTGCCAGCCTCTTATTTATAAACTCTGACTTGGGAAAAGATTTCTACTGCTGATGGCCAGTTGTCTGAGTCCCAAATGGCACCCTATTGCATATATATATATATATATATAGTGCATAATGGCCCATAGGGCTCTTGGTCAATATTAGTGCACTATAAAGGGAATAGAATGCCATTGGACACATCCAGTATCACATGACGGGGCCGGTGAAAGGACTTGGCATCGCTGTTATCATATGATATTAGACTGATGTAATCAATCAATCAATCAATCAAATGTATTTATAAAGATGTCACAAAGTGCTATACAGAAACATTTACATTTTAGTCATTTATCAGACGCTCTTATCCAGAGCGACTTACAGTAGTGAATTCATACATTTCATTCCATGCATTAAAAAAAATAAAATAAAAAAATTGTACTGGCCCCCCCCCCCCCCCCCCGTGGGAATCGAACCCACAACCCTGGCGTTGCACACACCATGCTCTACCAACTGAGCCACAGGGAAACCCAGCCTAAAATATCAAACATCAAGCAATACAGATGTAGAATAATTTCCCACCAGTCTCTGTTATTGTATTGAGTACTGAAGCCTACTGTTGGTCAGCGCCACTGTCACATGACGAAGCCGGTAGAGAGCGTTCCACTTCGTTTTATATAATCCTGTAATAATAAATAACATATTAGACAAGTCAGAGAAGTTCCCACCGTTCTGTTTGAGTAAGTAATTATTGACTCCTTCGCTATGGGCCAATCTCCTCCTGTTTCTGTAGTGAGACAGCTTGATGTACCAGGACACCCCCTGGACAGGGACACTAGTCCATATCCTGTTTCTGTAGTGAGACAGCTTGATGTACCAGGACACCCCCTGGACAGGGACACTAGTCCATATCCTGTTTCTGTAGTGAGACAGCTTGATGTACCAGGACACCCCCTGGACAGGGACACTAGTCCATATCCTGTTTCTGTAGTGAGACAGCCTGATGTACCAGGACACCCCCTGGACAGGGACACTAGTCCATATCCTGTTTCTGTAGTGAGACAGCTTGATGTACCAGGACACCCCCTGGACAGGGACACTAGTCCATATCCTGTTTCTGTAGTGAGACAGCTTGATCTACCAGGACACCCCCTGTTTCTGTAGTGAGACAGCTTGATGTACCAGGACACCCCCTGTTTCTGTAGTGAGACAGCTTGATGTACCAGGACACCCCCTGTTTCTGTAGTGAGACAGCTTGATGTACCAGGACACCCCCTGTTTCTGTAGTGAGACAGCTTGATGTACCAGGACACCCCCTGTTTCTGTAGTGAGACAGCTTGATGTACCAGGACACCCCCTGTTTCTGTAGTGAGACAGCTTGATGTACCAGGACACCCCCTGTTTCTGTAGTGAGACAGCTTGATGTACCAGGACACCCCCTGTTTCTGTAGTGAGACAGCTTGATGTACGTGAGGCTCAAGCAGCAGGTTAAGGAAGGAGTTGTATCCAGCTGGTCTGTTTATTAATCTACATTCAAGGCCTTTCTTCCTCTTTTCTAAATGGTGTCTATTTGTGTTGGGAGCATCCTGCCTGCTGTCCTACTGATAAACACCCTGTGTGTGTGCTCTGTGTGTGTGTGTGTGTGCTCTGTGTGTGTGTGTGTGCTCTGTGTGTGCTCTGTGTGTGTGTGTGTGTGTGTGTGTGTGTGTGTGTGTGTGTGTGTGCTCTCTGTGTGTGTGTGTGTGTGTGTGTGCTCTCTGTGTGTGTGTGTGTGTGTGTGTGTGTGTGTGTGTGTGTGTGTGTGTGTGTGTGTGGGTTGATTTAGTCTCCTTCCGAGCATCAGTCTTCTCCTCTGAGATAGTCTAGTGTTGTCTTCTATACAGAGCAGCTTCCTGTGATACAGCATGTCTGTCATAGATATATAGTATAGCTAGTCTCTGTGATACAGCATGTCTATCATAGATATATATATATTGTATAGCTAGTCTCTGTGATACAGCATGTCTATCATAGATATATATATAGTATAGCTAGTCTCTGTGATACAGCATGTCTATCATAGATATATATAGTATAGCTAGTCTCTGTGATACAGCATGTCTGTCATAGATATATATATATAGTATAGCTAGTCTCTGTGATACAGCATGTCTGTCATAGATATATATATATAGTATAGCTAGTCTCTGTGATACAGCATGTCTATCATAGATATATATAGTATAGCTAGTCTCTGTGATACAGCATGTCTATCATAGATATATATATAGTATAGCTAGTCTCTGTGATACAGCATGTCTGTCATAGATATATATAGTATAGCTAGTCTCTGTGATACAGCATGTCTATCATAGATATATATATAGTATAGCTAGTCTCTGTGATACAGCATGTCTGTCATAGATATATATAGTATAGCTAGTCTCTGTGATATAGCATGTCTATCATAGATATATATACACTGCTCAAAAAAATAAAGGGAACACTTAAACAACACAATGTAACTCCAAGTCAATCACACTTCTGTGAAATCAAACTGTCCACTTAGGAAGCAACACTGATTGACAATAGATTTCACATGCTGTTGTGCAAATGGAATAGACAACAGGTGGAAATTATAGGCAATTAGCAAGACACCCCCAATAAAGGAGTGGTTCTGCAGGTGGGGACCACAGACCACTTCTCAGTTCCTATGCTTTCTGGCTGATGTTTTGGTCACTTTTGAATGCTGGCGGTGCTTTCACTCTAGTGGTAGCATGAGACGGAGTCTACAACCCACACAAGTGGCTCAGGTAGTGCAGCTCATCCAGGATGGCACATCAATGTGAGCTGTGGCAAGAAGGTTTGCTGTGTCTGTCAGCGTAGTGTCCAGAGCATGGAGGCGCTACCAGGAGACAGGCCAGTACATCAGGAGACGTGGAGGAGGCCGTAGGAGGGCAACAACCCAGCAGCAGGACCGCTACCTCCGCCTTTGTGCAAGGAGGAGCAGGAGGAGCACTGCCAGAGCCCTGCAAAATGACCTCCAGCAGGCCACAAATGTGCATGTCTCTGCTCAAACGGTCAGAAACAGACTCCATGAGGGTGGTATGAGGGCCCGACGTCCACAGGTGGGGGTTATGCTTACAGCCCAACACCGTGCAGGACGTTTGGCATTTGCCAGAGAACACCAAGATTGGCAAATTCGCCACTGGCGCCCTGTGCTCTTCACAGATGAAAGCAGGTTCACACTGAGCACGTGACAGACGTGACAGAGTCTGGAGACGCCGTGGAGAACGTTCTGCTGCCTGCAACATCCTCCAGCATGACCGGTTTGGCGGTGGGTCAGTCATGGTGTGGGGTGGCATTTCTTTGGGGGGCCGCACAGCCCTCCACGTGCTCGCCAGAGGTAGCCTGACTGCCATTAGGTTCCGAGATGAGATCCTCAGACCCCTTATGAGACCATATGCTGGTGCAGATGGCCCTGGGTTCCTCCTAATGCAAGACAATGCTAGACCTCATGTGGCTGGAGTGTGTCAGCAGTTCCTGCAAGAGGAAGGCATTGATGCTATGGACTGGCCCGCCCGTTCCCCAGACCTGAATCCAATTGAGCACATCTGGGACATCATGTCTCGCTCCATCCACCAACGCCACGTTGCACCACAGACTGTCCAGGAGTTGGCGGATGCTTTAGTCCAGGTATGGGAGGAGATCCCTCAGGAGACCATCCACCACCTCATCAGGAGCATGCCCAGGCGTTGTAGGGAGGTCATACAGGCACGTGGAGGCCACATACACTACTGAGCCTCATTTTGACTTGTTTTAAGGACATTACATCAAAGTTGGATCAGCCTGTAGTGTGGTTTTCCACTTTAATTTTGAGTGTGACTCCAAATCCAGACCTCCATGGGTTGATAAATTGGATTTCCATTGATTATTTTTGTGTGATTTTGTTGTCAGCACATTCAACTATGTAAAGAAAAAAGTATTTTAATAAGATTATTTCTTTCATTCAGATCTAGGATGTGTTATTTTAGTGTTCCCTTTATTTTTTTGAGCAGTATATATAGTATAGCAGCTGTCCTTCCTTCCTCCTGTAGACGAGTACTGGATGGCTGTCACCACAAGGGGGTGGGGTCTGATGATGGCAGTACTCTCACACACACATCAACACACAAATTCACGCATACACACACACACACACACACACACACACACACACACAGTCTTAATTTACTAACCCTGTGGGGAAACACCATTGATTCCCTTTCAAATTCTGTTTTCCCTCAACCTAACCTTAACCCCTCAACCTAACCTTAACCCCTCAACCTAACCTTAACCCCTCAACCTAACCTTAACCCCTCAACCTAACCTTAACCCCTCAACCTAACCTTAACCCCTCAACCTAACCTTAACCCCTCAACCTAACCTTAACCCCTTCAACCTAACCTTAACCCCTTCAACCTAACCTTAACCCCTCAACCTAACCTTAACCCCTCAACCTAACCTTAACCCCTCAACCTAACCTTAACCCCTCAACCTAACCTTAACCCCTCAACCTAACCTTAACCCCTCAACCTAACCTTAACCCCTCAACCTAACCTTAACCCCTCAACCTAACCTTAACCCCTCAACCTAACCTTAACCCCTCAACCTAACCTTAACCCCTCAACCTAACCTTAACCCCTCAACCTAACCTTAACCCCTTCAACCTAACCTTCAACCTAACCTTCAACCTAACCTTCAACCTAACCTTCAACCTAACCTTCAACCTAACCTTCAACCTAACCTTCAACCTAACCTTCAACCTAACCTTCAACCTAACCTTCAACCTAACCTTCAACCTAACCTTCAACCTAACCTTCAACCTAACCTTCAACCTAACCTTCAACCTAACCTTCAACCTAACCTTAACCCCTTCAACCTAACCTTCAACCTAACCTTCAACCTAACCTTCAACCTAACCTTCAACCTAACCTTCAACCTAACCTTCAACCTAACCTTCAACCTAACCTTAACCCCAAACCTAGCCCTAATTCTAACTCTAACCCCCTTGAAAACAGCCTTATTCATTGTGTGGTCCTCAGTTAGTCACATTTCTGTTTGTTTACTATTCTTGGTAGTACTTCTGATTCCCACAAGTATAGTTCAACATGTCCACACACACACACACACACACACACACACACACACACACACACAGAGAGAGAGGCAGTAAACAGAGTTACATGACTGGCATAGTCACAGAGTCATGGTCGTCAAAGCAGTAGGCATAACAAATCAGCTCATTCCTGCCCAAATTGGTCACATTTCAATCCCTCCTCATTTCCTACGCTGCTCAAATGAAGTCATGACAAGCTATTAATCACGTCTGACGAATTAAATCCCCTTTTTTTTGTTATATGAGAGTTGTGTATTGGATCCTGTGTCTTGCCACATTGACCTCATGTACTGGAGTCAAATTACCTTCCAGTTGGACTTTCTGTTTGTCAGTAAAATACCTTTTTAGTTTCTTATTCTGACGGTAATAATCAGGGTTTCTGTTGACTGGCAGCGTTTTGGAATTTTACCCGCACATTTTAATAAATGTTCATTACTTTCAGGTTACCGGATTAGGGCTTCCCACCCAGGTCACCGGATTAGGGCTTCCCCCCCAGGTTACTGGATTAGGGCTTCCCCCCCAGGTTACTGGATTAGGGCTTCCCACCCAGGTTACCGGATTAGGGCTTCCCCCCCAGGTCACCGGATTAGGGCTTCCCACCCAGGTTACCGGATTAGGGCTTCCCACCCAGGTTACCGGAGTAGGGCTTCCCACCCAGGTTACCGGATTAGGGCTTCCCCCCCAGGTTACTGGATTAGGGCTTCCCCCCCAGGTTACTGGATTAGGGCTTCCCACCCAGGTTACTGGATTAGGGCTTCCCACCCAGGTTACCGGATTAGGGCTTCCCACCCAGGTTACCGGATTAGGGCTTCCCCCCCAGGTTACCGGATTAGGGCTTCCCACCCAGGTTACCGGATTAGGGCTTCCCCCCCAGGTTACTGGATTAGGGCTTCCCACCCAGGTTACTGGAGTAGGGCTTCCCACCCAGGTTACTGGATTAGGGCTTCCCACCCAGGTTACTGGATTAGGGCTTCCCACCCAGGTTACCGGAGTAGGGCTTCCCACCCAGGTCACCGGAGTAGGGCTTCCCCCCGGGACACCGGAGTAGGGCTTCCCACCCAGGTTACCGGATTAGGGCTTCCCCCCATGGTGCTCAGAATGCCAGAAATCATGTTGTTTATGGGAGTTAAGAACATTCATCTCTGATGCAACAGCGTGCGTCATTCTTACTGAATTCCGATGAGCAATCTGAAAATGTTAGCTTCCCCTAGCCTTATGTATTCTAAACTTTCCCTAAATAGCTTGTCCTCTACTGGCCTCTCTGGTCTCTGGCCTCTCTGTACTCTGGCCTCTCTGGTCTCTGTACTCTGGCCTCTCTGGGCTCTGTACTCTGGCCTCTCTGGGCTCTGTACTCTGGCCTCTCTGGGCTCTGTACTCTGGCCTCTCTGTACTCTCGCCTCTCTGGGCTCTGTACTCTGGCCTCTCGGGCTTCTGTACTCTGGCCTCTCTGTACTCTGGCCTCTCTGTACTCTCGCCTCTCTGGTCTCTGTACTCTGGTCTCTGTACTCTGGCCTCTCGGGCTTCTGTACTCTGGCCTCTCTGGGTCTCTGGCCTCTGTACTCTGGGCTCTCTGTACTCTGGCCTCTCTGGTCTCTGTACTCTGGCCTCTCGGGCTTCTGTACTCTGGCCTCTCTGTACTCTGGCCTCTCTGTACTCTCGCCTCTCTGTACTCTCGCCTCTCTGGTCTCTGTACTCTGACCTCTCGGGCTTCTGTACTCTGGCCTCTCTGGGTCTCTGGCCTCTGTACTCTGGGCTCTCTGTACTCTGGCCTCTCTGGCCTCTGTACTCTGGGCTCTCTGTACTCTCGCCTCTCTGGTCTCTGTACTCTGGCCTCTCGGGCTTCTGTACTCTGGCCTCTCTGGGTCTCTGGCCTCTGTACTCTGGGCTCTCTGTACTCTGGCCTCTCTGGCCTCTGTACTCTGGGCTCTCTGTACTCTGGCCTCTCTGGCCTCTGTACTCTGGGCTCTCTGTACTCTGGCCTCTCTGGCCTCTGTTCTCTGGTCTCTCTGTACTCTGGCCTCTACTGGCCTCTTTGGGCTGTTCTGGCCCCTTCTGCCTTTCTTGCCTGTGTCCTCTACTGGTTTCTCTGTCCTCTACTGGTTTCTCTGTCCTCTACTGGCATCTGTACTCTGGACTTTGTACTCGTCCACCCCTCACTTCCTTCCTTCCTTCCTTCCTCAGCTCCCCTTAATGTGTTAATGTGGACTCTGCTTCCTGCTCGCTCAGTGTTCTGTTATCAGGATCAGTTTTAACTGACGATATGTTACTCTGAATGACGTCGTAGCGTAGCGTGAACCCGGATATCTAACACTGAGACGGCAGTGTCAGTTCAAGCAGGGCAAAGGGACACTGTTGCTGAACAATCCAACATTTTGTAACATTCCTCAGTAGTAAATAATCAATAGTAATGTAGACTTTGTTTTACAGTGCCAGGTGTTCAGCAGGAAAATGAGCCTGGTAGTTCTTTAGCCGTCTGTACGTCTCACTGACGTCTTTTTATAGTAACACCATCGCTGTTCTGTTTATTTCCCGTGTCGGTCCTCTAGTCTGCCTGACAACAGAACTCTGGTTCCCCGTGTCGGTCGGTCCTCTAGTCTGCCTGACAACAGAACTCTGGTTCCCCGTGTCGGTCGGTCCTCTAGTCTGCCTGACAACAGAACTCTGGTTCCCCGTGTCGGTCGGTCCTCTAGTCTGCCTGACAACAGAACTCTGGTTCCCCGTGTCGGTCGGTCCTCTAGTCTGCCTGACAACAGAACTCTGGTTCCCCGTGTCGGTCGGTCCTCTAGTCTGCCTGACAACAGAACTCTGGTTCCCCGTGTCGGTCGGTCCTCTAGTCTGCCTGACAACAGAGAGAAGCAGGACAACAGAACTCTGACCCCTTAGTGGAATAAACAGGAAGTGTTCATATCCCCGTTCTGGAAAAACCCAACGGTCGTCGTCCTTAGTTAAATGGATGCTGATTGTGTTGTTTGGTGTCTAGGGACCTTCCTCTCCTTCAGAAGCCAAGCGAGGAGTCGCTGTTAAAGGATCTACTGATGATATGGGGGTTGCATCCTCATGTTTTAGACAGGGGTCGTAGTGAGGATGTTACCGTAAAGTATTGATACGGGTCGTAGTGAGGATGTTACCGTAAAGTATTGATACGGGTCGTAGAGAGTCACATTCCTGATCGCTGATAGGCCACTAGATACGGCCTGATCTGTGTAAATCACATTCCTGATCGCTGATAGGCCGCTAGATACGGCCTGATCTGTGTAAATCACATTCCTGATCGCTGATAGGCCGCTAGATACGGCCTGATCTGTGTAAATCACATTCCTGATCGCTGATAGGCCGCTAGATACGGCCTGATCTGTGTAAATCACATTCCTGAACGCTGATAGGCCGCTAGATACGGCCTGATCTGTGTAAATCACATTCCTGATCGCTGATAGGCCGCTAGATACGGCCTGATCTGTGTAAATCACATTCCTGATCGCTGATAGGCCGCTAGATACGGCCTGATCTGTGTAAATCACATTCCTGATCGCTGATAGGCCGCTAGATACGGCCTGATCTGTGGAGTTTTAGTGTTGTTGTTTAGGGGTTTGTTGGTATCCATGGGGACAGCAGTGAATGGTGGTAGTACGCCAGTACATGGTTTACCGCTATGACCACATCTGGCCGTTGACGTGTGTGTGTGTGTGTCAGTCAGTATTTGCAATACAAACAAACAACACACACCACCACACACACACACACACACACACACACACGCGCGCTGGTCCCCTGCGGTGTGTAACCACAGCCACAGCTCATAATCTTCATTCGGTTGTTTAGACGCCTGGTCTCTCTCTCTCTGAAAGGAAGATATGCTCAGTCTGTTTGCATGGACCTGATCTACTGCAGTCTGAATACGGACCTTTTACTGTCTCGAGGGCTGATTTAGGATCAGTTCTGCCTTTTTATTTAGGTCCCAATGAATCAGATTCCATGGACATGGAGGAGCTGTAGATCAGTAAACATATGGCCCCTTTTACACTACAGTAGACCTATCTATATAACCCTACTGCTCTAAGGGGGGGGGTAACCCCTTTACTAAACACTACAGTAGACCTATCTATATAACCCTACTGCTCTAAGGGGGGGGTAACCCCTTTACTAAACACTACAGTAGACCTATCTATATAACCCTACTGCTCTAAGGGGGGGGTAACCCCTTTACTAAACACTACAGTAGACCTATCTATATAACCCTACTGCTCTAAGGGGGGGGTAACCCCTTTACTAAACACTACAGTAGACCTATCTATACAACCCTACTGCTCTAAGGGGGGGGTAACCCCTTTACTAAACACTACAGTAGACCTATCTATATAACCCTACTGCTCTAAGGGGGGGGTAACCCCTTTACTAAACACTACAGTAGACCTATCTATACAACCCTACTGCTCTAAGGGGGGGGTGACCCCTTTACTAAACACTACAGTAGACCTATCTATACAACCCTACTGCTCTAAGGGGGGGTAACCCCTTTACTAAACACTACAGTAGACCTATCTATACAACCCTACTGCTCTAAGGGGGGGGGTAACCCCTTTACTAAACACTACAGTAGACCTATCTATACAACCCTACTGCTCTAAGGGGGGGGGTAACCCCTTTACTAAACACTACAGTAGACCTATCTATACAACCCTACTGCTCTAAGGGGGGGGGGGGGGTAACCCCTTTACTAAACACTACAGTAGACCTATCTATACAACCCTACTGCTCTAAGGGGGGGGTAACCCCTTTACTAAACACTACAGTAGACCTATCTATACAACCCTACTGCTCTAAGGGGGGGGTAACCCCTTTACTAAACACTACAGTAGACCTATCTATACAACCCTACTGCTCTAAGGGGGGGGGGGGGGGGTAACCCCTTTACTAAACACTACAGTAGACCTATCTATATAACCCTACTGCTCTAAGGGGGGGGGGGGGGGGTAACCCCTTTACTAAACACTACAGTAGACCTATCTATACAACCCTACTGCTCTAAGGGGGGGGTAACCCCTTTACTAAACACTACAGTAGACCTATCTATACAACCCTACTGCTCTAAGGGGGGGGGTAACCCCTTTACTAAACACTACAGTAGACCTATCTATATAACCCTACTGCTCTAAGGGGGGGGGGGGGGGTAACCCCTTTACTAAACACTACAGTAGACCTATCTATATAACCCTACTGCTCTAAGGGGGGGGTAACCCCTTTACTAAACACTACAGTAGACCTATCTATATAACCCTACTGCTCTAAGGGGGGGGTAACCCCTTTACTAAGCACTACAGTAGACCTATCTATATAACCCTACTGCTCTAAGGGGGGGGTAACCCCTTTACTAAACACTACAGTAGACCTATCTATACAACCCTACTGCTCTAAGGGGGGGGTAACCCCTTTACTAAACACTACAGTAGACCTATCTATACAACCCTACTGCTCTAAGGGGGGGGTAACCCCTTTACTAAACACTACAGTAGACCTATCTATACAACCCTACTGCTCTAAGGGGGGGGTAACCCCTTTACTAAACACTACAGTAGACCTATCTATACAACCCTACTGCTCTAAGGGGGGGGTAACCCCTTTACTAAACACTACAGTAGACCTATCTATATAACCCTACTGCTCTAAGGGGGGGGTAACCCCTTTACTAAGCACTACAGTAGACCTATCTATACAACCCTACTGCTCTAAGGGGGGGGTAACCCCTTTACTAAACACTACAGTAGACCTATCTATACAACCCTACTGCTCTAAGGGGGGGGTAACCCCTTTACTAAACACTACAGTAGACCTATCTATATAACCCTACTGCTCTAAGGGGGGGGTAACCCCTTTACTAAGCACTACAGTAGACCTATCTATACAACCCTACTGCTCTAAGGGGGGGGTAACCCCTTTACTAAACACTACAGTAGACCTATCTATACAACCCTACTGCTCTAAGGGGGGGGGGTAACCCCTTTACTAAACACTACAGTAGACCTATCTATACAACCCTACTGCTCTAAGGGGGGGGTAACCCCTTTACTAAACACTACAGTAGACCTATCTATACAACCCTACTGCTCTAAGGGGGGGGTAACCCCTTTACTAAACACTACAGTAGACCTATCTATATAACCCTACTGCTCTAAGGGGGGGGTAACCCCTTTACTAAGCACTACAGTAGACCTATCTATACAACCCTACTGCTCTAAGGGGGGGGTAACCCCCTGGTCCTGTTGATGTTTCCCTGGTCCTATTTGATGTTTCCCCCTGGTCCTATTTGATGTTTCCCCCTGGTCCTATTTGATGTTTCCCCCTGGTCCTATTTGATGTTTCCCCCTGGTCCTATTTGATGTTTCCCCCTGGTCCTATTTGATGTTTCCCCCTGGTCCTATTTGATGTTTCCCCCTGGTCCTATTTGATGTTTCCCCCTGGTCCTATTTGATGTTTCCCCCTGGTCCTATTTGATGTTTCCCCCTGGTCCTATTTGATGTTTCCCCCTGGTCCTATTTGATGTTTCCCCCTGGTCCTATTTGATGTTTCCCCCTGGTCCTATTTGATGTTTCCCCCTGGTCCTATTTGATGTTTCCCCCTGGTCCTATTTGATGTTTCCCCGGTCATATGGCTGTTGTTATTGTTAACCACATCATTTTGATCTCTTTCAGAGAAGCTGTACAACTCTCATGGACCTGAGCTCCGGAGGTCCCTGTTCTCCCTCAAGCAGCTCTTCCAGGTAAAGACCAATATATTATCTTTGGTGGAGACCGGTATATTATCTATCTATCTTTGGTGGAGACCGGTATATTATCTATCTATCTTTGGTGGAGACCGGTATATTATCTATGGTAGAGACCGGTATATTATCTATCTATGGTGGAGACCGGTATATTATCTATCTATGGTGGAGACCGGTATATTATCTATCTATGGTAGAGACCGGTATATTATCTATCTATGGTGGAGACCGGTATATTATCTATCTATGGTAGAGACCGGTATATTATCTATCTATGGTGGAGACCGGTATATTATCTATCTATGGTGGAGACCGGTATGTTATCTATCTATGGTGGAGACCGGTATATTATCTATCTATGGTGGAGACCGGTATATTATCTATCTATGGTAGAGACCGGTATATTATCTATCTATGGTGGAGACCGGTATATTATCTATCTATGGTAGAGACCGGTATATTATCTATCTATGGTGGAGACCGGTATATTATCTATCTATGGTGGAGACCGGTATATTATCTATCTATGGTGGAGACCGGTATATTATCTATCTATGGTGGAGACCGGTATATTATCTATCTATGGTGGAGACCGGTATATTATCTATCTATGGTAGAGACCGGTATATTATCTATCTATGGTGGAGACCGGTATGTTATCTATCTATGGTGGAGACCGGTATATTATCTATCTATGGTGGAGACCGGTATATTATCTATCTATGGTGGAGACCGGTATATTATCTATCTATGGTAGAGACCGGTATATTATCTATCTATGGTGGAGACCGGTATATTATCTATCTATGGTGGAGACCGGTATATTATCTATCTATGGTGGAGACCGGTATATTATCTATCTATGGTAGAGACCGGTATATTATCTATCTATGGTGGAGACCGGTATATTATCTATCTATGGTGGAGACCGGTATATTATCTATCTATGGTAGAGACCGGTATATTATCTATCTATGGTAGAGACCGGTATATTATCTATCTATGGTAGAGACCGGTATATTATCTATCTATGGTGGAGACCGGTATATTATCTATCTATGGTGGAGACCGGTATATTATCTATCTATGGTGGAGACCGGTATATTATCTATCTATGGTGGAGACCGGTATATTATCTATCTATGGTGGAGACCGGTATATTATCTATCTATGGTGGAGACCGGTATATTATCTATCTATGGTGGAGACCGGTATATTATCTATCTATGGTGGAGACCGGTATATTATCTATCTATGGTGGAGACCGGTATGTTATCTATCTATGGTGGAGACCGGTATATTATCTATCTATGGTGGAGACCGGTATATTATCTATCTATGGTGGAGACCGGTATATTATCTATCTATGGTAGAGACCGGTATATTATCTATCTATGGTGGAGACCGGTATATTATCTATCTATGGTGGAGACCGGTATATTATCTATCTATGGTGGAGACCGGTATATTATCTATCTATGGTAGGAGACCGGTATATTATCTATCTATGGTAGGAGACCGGTATATTATCTATCTATGGTAGAGACCGGTATATTATCTATCTATGGTGGAGACCGGTATATTATCTATCTATGGTGGAGACCGGTATATTATCTATCTATGGTGGAGACCGGTATATTATCTATCTATGGTAGAGACCGGTATATTATCTATCTATGGTGGAGACCGGTATATTATCTATCTATGGTGGAGACCGGTATATTATCTATCTATGGTGGAGACCGGTATATTATCTATCTATGGTGGAGACCGGTATATTATCTATCTATGGTAGAGACCGGTATATTATCTATCTATGGTGGAGACCGGTATATTATCTATCTATGGTGGAGACCGGTATATTATCTATCTATGGTGGAGACCGGTATATTATCTATCTATGGTGGAGACCGGTATATTATCTATCTATGGTGGAGACCGGTATATTATCTATCTATGGTAGAGACCGGTATATTATCTATCTATGGTGGAGACCGGTATATTATCTATCTATGGTAGAGACCGGTATATTATCTATCTATGGTGGAGACCGGTATATTATCTATCTATGGTAGAGACCGGTATATTATCTATCTATGGTGGAGACCGGTATATTATCTATCTATGGTGGAGACCGGTATATTATCTATCTATGGTGGAGACCGGTATATTATCTATCTATGGTGGAGACCGGTATATTATCTATCTATGGTGGAGACCGGTATATTATCTATCTATGGTGGAGACCGGTATATTATCTATCTATGGTGGAGACCGGTATATTATCTATCTATGGTAGAGACCGGTATATTATCTATCTATGGTGGAGACCGGTATATTATCTATCTATGGTGGAGACCGGTATATTATCTATGGTGGAGACCGGTATATTATCTATCTATGGTGGAGACCGGTATATTATCTATCTATGGTGGAGACCGGTATATTATCTATCTATGGTGGAGACCGGTATATTATCTATCTATGGTAGAGACCGGTATATTATCTATCTATGGTGGAGACCGGTATATTATCTATCTATGGTGGAGACCGGTATATTATCTATCTATGGTAGAGACCGTATATTATCTATCTATGGTGGAGACCGGTATATTATCTATCTATGGTGGAGACCGGTATGTTATCTATCTATGGTGGAGACCGGTATATTATCTATCTATGGTAGAGACCGGTATATTATCTATCTATGGTAGAGACCGGTATATTATCTATCTATGGTGGAGACCGGTATATTATCTATCTATGGTGGAGACCGGTATATTATCTATCTATGGTGGAGACCGGTATATTATCTATCTATGGTGGAGACCGGTATATTATCTATCTATGGTGGAGACCGGTATATTATCTATCTATCTATGGTAGAGACCGGTATATTATCTATCTATGGTGGAGACCGGTATATTATCTATCTATGGTGGAGACCGGTATATTATCTATCTATGGTGGAGACCCGTATATTATCTATCTATGGTGGAGACCGGTATATTATCTATCTATGGTGGAGACCGGTATATTATCTATCTATGGTAGAGACCGGTATATTATCTATCTATGGTAGAGACCGGTATATTATCTATCTATGGTAGAGACCGGTATATTATCTATCTATGGTGGAGACCGGTATATTATCTATCTATGGTGGAGACCGGTATATTATCTATCTATGGTAGAGACCGGTATATTATCTATCTATGGTGGAGACCGGTATATTATCTATCTATGGTGGAGACCGGTATATTATCCATCTATGGTAGAGACCGGTATATTATCTATCTATGGTGGAGACCGGTATATTATCTATCTATGGTGGAGACCGGTATATTATCTATCTATGGTGGAGACCGGTATATTATCTATCTATGGTGGAGACCGGTATATTATCTATCTATGGTAGAGACCGGTATATTATCTATCTATGGTGGAGACCGGTATATTATCTATGGTGGAGACCGGTATATTATCTATCTATGGTGGAGACCGGTATATTATCTATCTATGGTGGAGACCGGTATATTATCTATCTATGGTAGAGACCGGTATATTATCTATCTATGGTGGAGACCGGTATATTATCTATCTATGGTGGAGACCGGTATATTATCTATCTATGGTGGAGACCGGTATATTATCTATCTATGGTGGAGACCGGTATATTATCTATCTATGGTGGAGACCGGTATATTATCTATCTATGGTGGAGACCGGTATATTATCTATCTATGGTGGAGACCGGTATATTATCTATGGTGGAGACCGGTATATTATCTATCTATGGTGGAGACCGGTATATTATCCATCTATGGTGGAGACCGGTATATTATCTATCTATCTATGGTGGAGACCGGTATATTATCTATCTATGGTGGAGACCGGTATATTATCTATCTATGGTGGAGACCGGTATATTATCTATCTATGGTGGAGACCGGTATATTATCTATCTATGGTAGAGACCGGTATATTATCTATGGTAGAGACCGGTATATTATCTATCTATGGTGGAGACCGGTATATTATCTATCTATGGTAGAGACCGGTATATTATCTATCTATGGTGGAGACCGGTATATTATCTATCTATGGTGGAGACCGGTATATTATCTATCTATGGTGGAGACCGGTATATTATCTATCTATGGTGGAGACCGGTATATTATCTATCTATGGTGGAGACCGGTATATTATCTATCTATGGTGGAGACCGGTATATTATCTATCTATGGTGGAGACCGGTATATTATCTATCTATGGTGGAGACCGGTATATTATCTATCTATGGTGGAGACCGGTATATTATCTATCTATGGTGGAGACCGGTATATTATCTATCTATGGTGGAGACCGGTATATTATCTATCTATGGTGGAGACCGGTATATTATCTATCTATGGTGGAGACCGGTATATTATCTATCTATGGTGGAGACCGGTATATTATCTATCTATGGTGGAGACCGGTATATTATCTATCTATGGTGGAGACCGGTATATTATCTATCTATGGTGGAGACCGGTATATTATCTATCTATGGTGGAGACCGGTATATTATCTATCTATGGTAGAGACCGGTATATTATCTATCTATGGTGGAGACCGGTATGTTATCTATGGTGGAGACCGGTATGTTATCTATCTATGGTGGAGACCGGTATATTATCTATGGTGGAGACCGGTATGTTATCTATCTATGGTGGAGACCGGTATATTATCTATCTATGGTGGAGACCGGTATATTATCTATCTATGGTGGAGACCGGTATATTATCTATCTATGGTAGAGACCGGTATGTTATCTATCTATGGTGGAGACCGGTATATTATCTATCTATGGTGGAGACCGGTATATTATCTATCTATGGTGGAGACCGGTATATTATCTATCTATGGTAGAGACCGGTATATTATCTATCTATGGTAGAGACCGGTATGTTATCTATCTATGGTGGAGACCGGTATATTATCTATCTATGGTGGAGACCGGTATATTATCTATCTATGGTGGAGACCGGTATATTATCTATCTATGGTAGAGACCGGTATATTATCTATCTATGGTAGAGACCGGTATATTATCTATCTATGGTGGAGACCGGTATATTATCTATCTATGGTGGAGACCGGTATATTATCTATCTATGGTGGAGACCGGTATATTATCTATCTATGGTAGAGACCGGTATATTATCTATCTATGGTGGAGACCGGTATATTATCTATCTATGGTAGAGACCGGTATATTATCTATCTATGGTGGAGACCGGTATATTATCTATCTATGGTAGAGACCGGTATATTATCTATCTATGGTGGAGACCGGTATATTATCTATCTATGGTGGAGACCGGTATATTATCTATCTATGGTGGAGACCGGTATATTATCTATCTATGGTGGAGACCGGTATATTATCTATCTATGGTGGAGACCGGTATATTATCTATCTATGGTGGAGACCGGTATATTATCTATCTATGGTGGAGACCGGTATATTATCTATCTATGGTGGAGACCGGTATATTATCTATCTATGGTGGAGACCGGTATATTATCTATCTATGGTAGAGACCGGTATATTATCTATCTATGGTGGAGACCGGTATATTATCTATCTATGGTGGAGACCGGTATATTATCTATCTATGGTGGAGACCGGTATATTATCTATCTATGGTGGAGACCGGTATATTATCTATCTATGGTAGAGACCGGTATATTATCTATCTATGGTGGAGACCGGTATATTATCTATCTATGGTAGAGACCGGTATATTATCTATCTATGGTAGAGACCGGTATATTATCTATCTATGGTGGAGACCGGTATATTATCTATCTATGGTGGAGACCGGTATATTATCTATCTATGGTGGAGACCGGTATATTATCTATGGTAGAGACCGGTATATTATCTATCTATGGTAGAGACCGGTATATTATCTATCTATGGTAGAGACCGGTATATTATCTATCTATGGTGGAGACCGGTATATTATCTATCTATGGTGGAGACCGGTATATTATCTATCTATGGTGGAGACCCGTATATTATCTATCTATGGTAGAGACCGGTATATTATCTATCTATGGTAGAGACCGGTATATTATCTATCTATGGTAGAGACCGGTATGTTATCTATAAAGACCAATAAAATGGTCAAAATGTGGCAAAGCAATGAACTTTTTATCCTGAATACAAAGTGTTATGATTGGACCAAATCCAATACATTACTGAGTCCCACCCACCGTTTATTAAACATGGGCTGATTCTCTCCATATCACATCCACCATCCACCCTCCTCTTCCTCTCTCTGTGAGCTGGTGCCAACATGGTCAGAGGAAATAGCTCTACTCTGTGTTTGACTGGACTGGAACAGAGGAACAAGGAAGAATGGAGACGAGGGGAGAGAAAGAGAGGGAGAGAGAGGAGGAGGGGGCGAGAGAGGGGGAGAGAGGGAGAGGTGGGAGGGAAGAAGGGGAGAGGGGGGGGTAGAAGGGGAGAGAGAGGGGGGTTGAAGGGGAGAGAGAGCACATACCAGTCATGCCAGAGACTTCATTGTAATCATTTGAGAGATGAAGGGTTGATAACTCAAGTGGACGTAAATGTACAGGGCGTGTCCCCCAATAGGGTTGTGTGTAAGTAAGGCTGTTGTCAAAAGTAGTGCACTAAATAGGGAATGGGGTGCCATTTGGGACGACATCCTATAGTGCCTAGTGATGGTTGTCAGTGACGTCGTCCCCACAGTAGTAACGATCAGACAGGTGGAAGTCCTCTCTAAGGTTCAACTGAAATGTGACTTGCATTTTTACATTTTAGTCATTTAGCAGACGCTCTTATCCAGAGCGAACTTACAGTAGTGAATACATACATTTTTTTATATTTTTTATTTATTTATTTTTTTGTACTGGCCCCCCGTGGGAATCGAACCCACAACCCTTCTGCTTTATCCCTCCTAAAGACACGCGGATACAAGAGCCTTCAGAAAGTATTCACACCCCTTGACAGGTTGTCGTGTTACAGCCTGAATTCAGTGTCTCTGGACTAGACACAATACCCCAATTTACAAACCACAATGCACTTCTCTCACCAGAATGTTCTCTCTCCCGCCAGTGGTACGTTAACCGCTCCAGTACCATCCTTACTCATCGACAATGTTTGTTTGGTTATGGTCATTTCTGTTAATGCATTCAATTTATTATTATTATTATTCCTGTCTTTTACCGTTATCATCGTCGGTGTGGACACTTTGTTTGCAGAGCGCACAACCTATGTTACACTTGTGAGAAACACGTTTGTTGTTTGTTTATTTCATTCCGTTTTACGAGTTCTGTAAATGTAGTCATTTGTCTTTTTTGTTTGGAGCTCTCAATGTTAATGTTGAGTAACGCCTTCGATCACACCGCGGGTCGCCATTGCAGCAGCATCTGGATACCGTGTCCAAATAACAGCTCAACGTTCACCTTCCCCTTGCTACCGGATAAATCCACCGTTATGAACACAGAACCTACTGCATCGGCCTCTACAACGCATTGCTGCTGCTAGACAAAACGCAGCTTTTCCATTGGAAATTTTATGTACTTATGTTGTACCCCCAAAAAATGCAATGTCGGCGTGATCGAGGGCGTTAGGACACGCACTTAGGACACGGACACGCACAGGGACTGCGGTTGAAAATTAGCCGGCTGGCTAAAACCGGCACTTTTACTGAAACGTTGATTAATGTGCACTGTCCCTGTAAAAATAAAATAAAAAATAAAAATAAACTTTATTAGGCATAGAAGTAGGCCTATAGGCTACCTTGGCCTGCGTGCTAATGTAGCCGTGATAATACCACTACTAATGATTTGTGGAGCTTCTCTAAGGAACGTTTTCACAATAACAATAGTTCCTTACAATGTATTTTTGAAAAATCGTTCCAGCATTCTCCCTTTTTCCATTACCACTCAGCAGCGTGAAAAGGGAAATATGTTAATGCTCTGATCCTGTGAAAACGTCATGAAATAAGGACATAACTGACCACTTCTTATCAGTGCTTGTCTTGGACTGAAATAGGTTACCAGTACCCATTTTTTTTTTGTTGTTGTTGCGGGTGCTGGTATTGTTTTTTTATATTTAGATGCAGGAAATACTTTCTGAGCTAGTATTCTATAAGAGGAACAGGAGATCAAGCAGTTGGAATATTTCTTTGAGGTGCCGGTACTCGGGGTCAACTCCTGCCAAAGTCAAGTTCGGCTTCTTATCACCTTGATCAAATAGTCTCCAGCTGGGTCTGTCCCCAGCTCACTGGGCAGGGGGGAACTCACTGGGCGGGGGGGAACTCACTGGGCGGGGCAGGGAGGAACTCGCTGGGCGGGGCAGGGAGGAACTCGCTGGGCGGGGCAGGGAGGAACTCGCTGGGCGGGGCAGGGAGGAACTCGCTGGGCGGGGCAGGGAGGAACTCGCTGGGCAGGGGGAACTCGCTGGGCGGGGCAGGGGGGGAACTCGCGGGGCGGGGCAGGGGGGGAACTCGCGGGGCAGGGGGGGGAACTCGCGGGGCAGGGGGGGAACTCGCTGGGCGGGGCGGGGTGAGCTCACTGGGCGGGGGGAACTCACTGGGCGGGGCGGGGGGGACCTCACTGGGCGGGGCGGGGGGAGCTCACTGGGCGGGGCGGGGGGAGCTCACTGGGCGGGGGGGGGGAACTCACTGGGCGGGGCGGGGGGAACTCACTGGGCGGGGCGGGGGGAACTCTGAGGGACCAGGATATTTGATACAATGTTGCCAGTTTGATGCAGAAAGGCCATGTGTTTTATTTTCATCAGGATATTTTCTACCTGCAGGATGCGATGTTTTAATCTGTTGGATTTTTGGAGGCTGGTTTTACATAGTTGCCAAATGGTAACAGAAGTTACTTTTTAGGTTTGTCCATTTTACATTTTGGATAGAGTTTTGATTTAACTACATGACAATGATTTTGAGATACTTTTGTGTATATATAAAATACAAATACACTATATATACAAAAGTATGTGGACACCCCCTTTAGATTCGGCTAATGCAGCCAAACCCGTTGCTGACAGGTGTATAAAATCGACCACGCAACCATGCAATCTCCATAGACAAACATTGGCAGTAGAATGGCCTTACTGTAGAGCTCAGTGACTTTCAACGTGGCACAGTGATAGGATGCCACCTTTCCAATAAGTCAGTTTTGTCAAATCTCTTCCCTGTTAGAGCTGCCCCGGTCAACTGTAAGTGCTGTTATTGTGAAGTGGAAACGTCTAAGAGCAACAACGGCTCAGCCGTGAAGTGGTAGGCTACCTGTGGCTCAGTTGGTAGAGCATGGTGTTTGCAACGCCAGGGTTGTGGGTTCGATTCCCACGGGGGACCAGTACGAGGGAAAAAAAATTGAAAAAAAAATGTATGTATTCACTACTGTAAGTCGCTCTGGATAAGAGCGTCTGCTAAATGACTAAAATGGAAATGGAAACGTTTAGGAGCAACAACGGCTCAGCCGCGAAGTGGTAGGCCACAGAAGCTAACAGAACGGGACCGCTGAGTGCTGAAGCGCGTAGCGTGTAAAAAAAAAAAAAT
>NC_138316.1:53062500-53075000 GCF_965601325.2 Salmo salar | reverse complement strand
GTGTCTCTGTGTGTGTGTGTCTGTGTCTCTGTGTGTGTGTGTCTGTGTCTCTGTGTGTGTGTCTCTGTGTGTGTGTGTCTCTGTGTGTGTGTGTCTCTGTGTGTGTGTGTCTCTGTGTGTCTGTGTCTCTGTGTGTCTGTGTCTCTGTGTGTCTGTGTCTCTGTGTGTGTCTGTGTGTCTGTGTCTCTCTGTGTGTGTGTGTATCTCTGTGTGTATCTCTGTGTGTGTGTGTGTATCTCTGTGTGTATCTCTGTGTGTGTGTGTATCTCTGTGTGTGTGCATGCGCAGCAAAACCGTGTGAATTGTCACATTATTTACCCAGTTGATCTCATCAGCTAATCGTCATGGTAGGATGACCTGCAGGCCGTACACCAGCATGTTGTCATGGTAGGATGACCTGCAGGCCGTACACCAGCATGTTGTCATGGTAGGATGACCTGCAGGCCGTACACCAGCATGTTGTCATGGTAGGATGACCTGCAGGCCGTACACCAGCATGTTGTCATGGTAGGTAGGTGACCTGCAGGCCGTACACCAGCATGTTGTCATGGTAGGGTGACCTGCAGGCCGTACACCAGCATGTTGTCATGGTAGGGTGACCTGCAGGCCGTACACCAGCATGTTGTCATGGTAGGATGACCTGCAGGCCGTACACCAGCATGTTGTCATGGTAGGATGACCTGCAGGCCGTACACCAGCATGTTGTCATGGTAGGATGACCTGCAGGCCGTACACCAGCATGTTGTCATGGTAGGATGACCTGCAGGCCGTACACCAGCATGTTGTCATGGTAGGATGACCTGCAGGCCGTACACCAGCATGTTGTCATGGTAGGGTGACCTGCAGGCCGTACACCAGCATGTTGTCATGGTAGGTAGGGTGACCTGCAGGCCCGTACACCAGCATGTTGTCATGGTAGGTAGGGTGACCTGCAGGCCGTACACCAGCATGTTGTCATGGTAGGTAGGATGACCTGCAGGCCGTACACCAGCATGTTGTCATGGTAGGTAGGATGACCTGCAGGCCGTACACCAGCATGTTGTCATGGTAGGTAGGATGACCTGCAGGCCGTACACCAGCATGTTGTCATGGTAGGTAGGATGACCTGCAGGCCGTACACCAGCATGTTGTCATGGTAGGTAGGATGACCTGCAGGCCGTACACCAGCATGTTGTCATGGTAGGTAGGATGACCTGCAGGCCGTACACCAGCATGTTGTCATGGTAGGTAGGATGACCTGCAGGCCGTACACCAGCATGTTGTCATGGTTTCTCTAGGACTTTATGTATGCCTGTTTTGTTGCTGTAGAGGGCTGATTGGGTGAATGTGCTTCCATGCGCTCTTTGTGCAGATAAATGAACAGCTTTATTCAGCCGATGTTTGTTCTGCAAATTTAGAGAACGTGTCCGTACCTGAAGCAGCAGCCTGTTTGGAAGCAGCTAGTGAAGCAGCAGCCTGTTTGGAAGCAGCTAGTGAAGCAGCAGCCTGTTTGGAAGCAGCTAGTGAAGCAGCAGCCTGTTTGGAAGCAGCTAGTGAAGCAGCAGCCTGTTTGGAAGCAGCTAGTGAAGCAGCAGCCTGTTTGGAAGCAGCTAGTGAAGCAGCAGCCTGTTTGGAAGCAGCTAGTGAAGCAGCAGCCTGTTTGGAAGCAGCTAGTGAAGCAGCAGCCTGTTTGGAAGCAGCTAGTGAAGCAGCAGCCTGTTTGGAAGCAGCTAGTGAAGCAGCAGCCTGTTTGGAAGCAGCTAGTGAAGCAGCAGCCTGTTTCGAAGCAGCTAGTGAAGCAGCAGCCTGTTTAGAAGCAGCTAGTGAAGCAGCAGCCTGTTTGGAAGCAGCTAGTGAAGCAGCAGCCTGTTTGGAAGCAGCTAGTGAAGCAGCAGCCTGTTTAGAAGCAGCTAGTGAAGCAGCAGCCTGTTTGGAAGCAGCTAGTGAAGCAGCAGCCTGTTTGGAAGCAGCTAGTGAAGCAGCAGCCTGTTTGGAAGCAGCTAGTGAAGCAGCAGCCTGTTTGGAAGCAGCTAGTGAAGCAGCAGCCTGTTTGGAAGCAGCTAGTGAAGCAGCAGCCTGTTTGGAAGCAGCTAGTGAAGCAGCAGCCTGTTTGGAAGCAGCTAGTGAAGCAGCAGCCTGTTTGGAAGCAGCTAGTGAAGCAGCAGCCTGTTTGGAAGCAGCTAGTGAAGCAGCAGCGTAGTAAATCAACATGTTTCCTTTCTCCTAAATACTTGTCTCTTTTTTTTGCGTCTCCATTGTGCATCTACGTTCTGTTGCTGCTGTTCTCTGTCCTCTAGCCTGTCTGTCCTCTAGCCTGTCTGTCTGTCCGCCTGCCTGTCTGTCTGTCCGCCTGCCTGGGGTTGTGGGTCTGTCTGCCTCCTTGGTTTCTCATTTGGTGTTAACCGTTTTCTCGGTGTCTGAAATATATGGTACCCTATTCCCTATATAGTGGTACTACTATAGAACAGAGCCCTATTCCCTATATAGTGGTACTACTATAGACCAGAGCCCTATTCCCTATATAGTGGTACTACTATAGAACAGAGCCCTATTCCCTATATAGTGGTACTACTATAGACCAGAGCCCTATTCCCTATATAGTGGTACTACTATAGACCAGAGCCCTATTCCCTATATAGTGGTACTACTATAGACCAGAGCCCTATTCTCTATATAGTGGTACTACTATAGACCAGAGCCCTATTCCCTATATAGTGGTACTACTATAGACCAGAGCCCTATTCCCTATATAGTGGTACTACTATAGACCAGAGCCCTATTCTCTATATAGTGGTACTACTATAGACCAGAGCCCTATTCCCTATATAGTGGTACTACTATAGAACAGAGCCCTATTCCCTATATAGTGGTACTACTATAGACCAGAGCCCTATTCCCTATATAGTGGTACTACTATAGACCAGAGCCCTATTCCCTATATAGTGGTACTACTATAGACCAGAGCCCTATTCCCTATATAGTGGTACTACTATAGACCAGAGCCCTATTCCCTATATAGTTGTACTACTATAGACCAGAGCCCTATTCCCTATATAGTGGTACTACTATAGACCAGAGCCCTATTCCCTATATAGTGGCACTACTATAGACCAGAGCCCTATTCCCTAAATAGTGGTACTACTATAGACCAGGGCCCTATTCCCTATATAGTGCACTACTATAGACCAGAGCCCTATTCCCTATATAGTGCACTACTATAGACCAGAGCCCTATGGCACCCTGTTCCCTATATAGTGCCCCGATCAGAAGTAGTGCACTATATAGGTAATAGGGTACCATCTGATAAGCAGCCGTGATGAAACCATGGTTGTTACCCCTGTCCTCTCTCTCCCTGTCCTGTCCTGTCCTGGCTGTGCCACTAGGGGGCGATCATTCCTCAGTCACCACATGTCTGCCTTGGGAATCAGTAGGAGGTCACGGCTCTTTAACAAGGCTGGTTCCATCTCTGAGGAACCTGCTCCTTCTGCCTCTCCAGCAGCAAGCAGGTCTGACTACACCTCCATCACTCTCTCTCTCTCTGTCTCTCTCTCTCTCTCTCTCTCTCTCTCTCTGGATCTCTCTCTCTCTCTCTGGCTCTCTCTCTCTCTCTGGATCTCTCTCTCTCTCTCTCTCTGGATCTCTCTCTCTGGATCTCTCTCTCTGGATCTCTCTCTCTGGACTCTCTCTCTGGATCTCTCTCTCTGGATCTCTCTCTCTGGATCTCTCTCTCTGGATCTCTCTCTCTCTCTGGATCTCTCTCTCTGGATCTCTCTCTCTCTCTGGATCTCTCTCTCTGGATCTCTCTCTCTCTCTCTGGATCTCTCTCTCTGGATCTCTCTCATCTCTCTCTCTCTGGATCTCTCTCTCTGGATCTCTCTCTCTGGATCTCTCTCTCTGCTCTCTCTCTCTGGATCTCTCTCTGGATCTCTCTCTCTCTCTGGATCTCTCTCTCTCTCTCTCTCTGGATCTCTCTCTCTCTCTCTCTCTCTCTGGATCTCTCTCTCTCTCTCTCTCTCTGGATCTCTCTCTCTCGTAACTGGAAACACTATTGTGTGGAGAAGCCCAAAGTGTGTGTTGTGTACTGCTACTGCCTTGGCAACCCTTGCTCCTCAACTCTCTCCCCTCTGTGTGTGTGTGTATGTGTGTGTGTGTGTTTCCCCGTCGGTCCGTCCTCAGCTCGTCTCCTACTGACTTGGCTGGCCCTGAGAAGCAGCAGCAGCCCCAGACGGTCCCGGAGCAACGAGGGAACAAGACGGAGGGGAACACCTTCAGGTGAGTTCTGGTTACTGAACCTCCCAGAGACGGGGTTGTTTATCAGTGTCAGGGTGGGGGACGGGAGATTAAATACCTGCTGAGGGTCACTGTTATTATGGTGAAAAGCAGGGTGGTTGGGGGGGTGTATATACCTGCTGAGGGTCACTGTTATTATGGTGAAAGCAGGGTGGGGTGGGGGTTATATACCTGCTGAGGGTCACTGTTATTATGGTGAAAGCAGGGTGGGGGGGTTATATACCTGCTGAGGGTCACTGTTATTATGGTGAAAGCAGGGTGGGGGGGGGTTATATACCTGCTGAGGGTCACTGTTATTATGGTGAAAGCAGGGTGGGGGGGGGGGGGTTATATACCTGCTGAGGGTCACTGTTATTATGGTGAAAGCAGGGTGGGGGTTATATACCTGCTGAGGGTCACTGTTATTATGGTGAAAGCAGGGTGGGGGTTATATACCTGCTGAGGGTCACTGTTATTATGGTGAAAGCAGGGTGGGGGGGTTATATACCTGCTGAGGGTCACTGTTATTATGGTGAAAGCAGGGTGGGGGGGTTATATACCTGCTGAGGGTCACTGTTATTATGGTGAAAGCAGGGTGGGGGGGTTATATACCTGCTGAGGGTCACTGTTATTATGGTGAAAGCAGGGTGGGGGGGTTGGTTATATACCTGCTGAGGGTCACTGTTATTATGGTGAAAGCAGGGTGGGGGTTATATACCTGCTGAGGGTCACTGTTATTATGGTGAAAGCAGGGTGGGGGGTTATATACCTGCTGAGGGTCACTGTTATTATGGTGAAAGCAGGGTGGGGTTATATACCATTGTTATTGATAACTGTCACCGGTGTTTGGGAGTATATTATTATTATTATCCTCCGTTGCTCACTGACATGAAAACATTTTAAGAGACGTCATCATTTTGTCTGCTAGATAATATAAATAGTATGTCTGATGGTCGTTGTCTGTCCTGTAACATTGACTCTACGTCATCTTGTACTGAATTTACAAGTCTTAACTTTCCTCTCTATTCATGTCAGCTTTGTCTCTGATTCTCTCTCGCATTCTGTATGTTTTTCTCCCTCTTTCCTCTTCTGTCTCTCTGTCTCTCTTTCTCTCTCTCTCCTGTCCTCCTCCTTCCCTCCTTCCCTCTCTTCCTCCTTCCCCCTTCCCTCTCTCCTCTCCTTCCCTCTCTCCTCTCCTTCCCTCTCTCCTCTCCTTCCCTCTCTCCTCTCCTTCCCTCTCTCCTCTCCTTCCCTCCTTCTCTCTCTCCCCTCCTTCTCTCCTCTCCTTCCCTCTCTCCCTCTCCCTCCTTCCCTCTCTCCTCTCCTTCCCTCTCTCCCTCCTTCCCTCCTTCCCTCCTTCCCTCCTTCCCTCCTTCCCTCTCTCCCTCCCTCCCTCCCTCCCTCCCTCCCTCCCTCCCTCCCTCCCTCCCTCCCTCCCTCCCTCCCTCTCTCCCTCTTCCTCCTTCCCTCTCTCCTCTTCCTCCTTCCCTCTCTCCTCTCTTCCGCCTTCATAATGTCTGGCTGCAATCTCTTTCCTTGCTGCTGTGGTTGCCCAAAATTCCTCCCCTCCATCCCTCCCTCCACCCCTCCATCCCTCCCTCCCTCCCTCCGTCCATTCTTCCTCTCCTTGTGCAGCTCTGAGCAGGCCAGCCACAGTGCCGTTTGGTGAGTAGCCCTCTGCACGGCCAAAGAATGTGACTTTCTGTGAGGTGCCGTTCTGATTTTAAATCATTATGATAGTTAGTCATTTAAAGGAATGAGAGACGGAGAGAGAGAGAGAGCAGGAACGAGATGGAGGAAGAGAGGAGGGAAGGATGGAGGGAGGAAGAGGGGGAGGGAGGGATGAAGCATGGATGAGAAGGGAGGGAGGGAGGTGCCACGCTGTTCAGACTTCCTGACAACAACCAACAGATGGGCCCGTCAATTCAAATCCCCAATTAGAGACTTTTCTATTCAGGCCTTATGTAAGAGGGCTGTCACTGGTACGTTGGCTTTACAGCTAAAGAGGGTTTACCGTATTCTGGTACGTTAGCTTTATAGCTAAAGAGGGTTTACCATAGTCTGGTACGTTAGCTTTATAGCTAAAGAGGGTTTACCGTAGTCTGGTACGTTAGCTTTATAGCTAAAGAGGGTTTACATAGCTTTATAGCTAAAGAGGGTTTACCGTAGTCTGGTACGTTAGCTTTATAGCTAAAGAGGGTTTACCATAGTCTGGTACGTTAGCTTTATAGCTAAAGAGGGTTTACCGTAGTCTGGTACGTTAGCTTTATAGCTAAAGAGGGTTTACATAGCTTTATAGCTAAAGAGGGTTTACCGTAGTCTGGTACGTTAGCTTTATAGCTAAAGAGGGTTTACATAGCTTTATAGCTAAAGAGGGTTTACCGTAGTCTGGTACGTTAGCTTTATAGCTAAAGAGGGTTTACATAGCTTTATAGCTAAAGAGGGTTTACCGTAGTCTGGTACGTTAGCTTTATAGCTAAAGAGGGTTTACCGTAGTCTGGTACGTTAGCTTTATAGCTAAAGAGGGTTTACCGTATTCTGGTACGTTAGCTTTATAGCTAAAGAGGGTTTACCGTATTCTGTCACTGTGTACAGTATCTAGCATCACATTGAGGCTGAATTATGGTATAACATACAATATAAATGATTGTAACACCACATTCTGTTTGTAGAACCATATAGGGCAAAAGGTTTAATACACGGAGCAAGAGTGATTCTGGCAACGGGTGAAACAACATTGTAAAAATGCTTGCTACGCTGCTCCAATTTTCAGCTATTTTCTTTCCCTGTCCTTCCTCTGTCTCTGTTCAGTAGTTTAAACCCTCTCTTCTCTTTTAAAGCTGCACTATGTCACTTTCTGGCTTACATGACCAAATTCACATAGCAATACGAGTTATAGATCTGTCATTCTCATTGAAAGTCAAAGAAGCGGCAGATCTGTTCTATTCGCGCTATTTATTTTCTTCCCGTTTTTCCGTCTTTTTACTTTCGGTTTTATACACCAGCTTCAAATAGTTGAAAATACAATATTTTTGGTTATTGAAAATATATTTCACAGCTGTTTTAGATGGTACAATGATTCTCTACACTAGACTTGCAACATAAACTGAAGTTAGGGGAACAATTTGAATTTTTGCAACTAGGAAATGGAGGAGTGATGTCTGTACGTTGCACATTTTATGAATTGGTTTCAATCGCTGCATGGAATTGTTTCTGATGATGCGGTGGTTTGGAATGCAATGATGACACAATGGTATGACCATCACATTCTGTTCCGATGTTCTAATTACCATGGAGACCAGGGTTACCATGCTCATAGTCTCATCCATCAGCCAGCTCTCTGTCTGTATGAGGAGCTTGGAGACCAGGGTTACCATGCTCATAGTCTCATCCATCAGCCAGCTCTCTGTCTGTATGAGGAGCTTGGAGACCAGGGTTACCATGCTCATAGTCTCATCCATCAGCCAGCTCTCTGTCTGTATGAGGAGCTTGGAGACCAGGGTTACCATGCTCATAGTCTCATCCATCAGCCAGCTCTCTGTCTGTATGAGGAGCTTGGAGACCAGGGTTACCATGCTCATAGTCTCATCCATCAGCCAGCTCTCTGTCTGTATGAGGAGCTTGGAGACCAGGGTTACCATGCTCATAGTCTCATCCATCAGCCAGCTCTCTGTCTGTATGAGGAGCTTGGAGACCAGGGTTACCATGCTCATAGTCTCATCCATCAGCCAGCTCTCTGTCTGTATGAGGAGCTTGGAGACCAGGGTTACCATGCTCATAGTCTCATCCATCAGCCAGCTCTCTGTCTGTATGAGGAGCTTGGAGACCAGGGTTACCATGCTCATAGTCTCATCCATCAGCCAGCTCTCTGTCTGTATGAGGAGCTTGGAGACCAGGGTTACCATGCTCATAGTCTCATCCATCAGCCAGCTCTCTGTCTGTATGAGGAGCTTGGAGACCAGGGTTACCATGCTCATAGTCTCATCCATCAGCCAGCTCTCTGTCTGTATGAGGAGCTTGGAGACCAGGGTTACCATGCTCATAGTCTCATCCATCAGCCAGCACTCTGTCTGTATGAGGAGCTTGGAGACCAGGGTTACCATGCTCATAGTCTCATCCATCAGCCAGCTCTCTGTCTGTATGAGGAGCTTGGAGACCAGGGTTACCATGCTCATAATCTCATCCATCAGCCAGCTCTCTGTCTGTATGAGGAGCTTGGAGACCAGGGTTACCATGCTCATAGTCTCATCCATCAGCCAGCTCTCTGTCTGTATGAGGAGCTTGGAGACCAGGGTTACCATGCTCATAGTCTCATCCATCAGCCAGCTCTCTGTCTGTATGAGGAGCTTGGAGACCAGGGTTACCATGCTCATAGTCTCATCCATCAGCCAGCTCTCTGTCTGTATGAGGAGCTTGGAGACCAGGGTTACCATGCTCATAGTCTCATCCATCAGCCAGCTCTCTGTCTGTATGAGGAGCTTGGAGACCAGGGTTACCATGCTCATAGTCTCATCCATCAGCCAGCTCTCTGTCTGTATGAGGAGCTTGGAGACCAGGGTTACCATGCTCATAATCTCATCCATCAGCCAGCTCTCTGTCTGTATGAGGAGCTAGGAGACCAGGGTTACCATGCTCATAGTCTCATCCATCAGCCAGCTCTCTGTCTGTATGAGGAGCTTGGAGGCCAGGGTTACCATGCTCATAGTCTCATCCATCAGCCAGCTCTCTGTCTGTATGAGGAGCTTGGAGACCAGGGTTACCATGCTCATAGTCTCATCCATCAGCCAGCTCTCTGTCTGTATGAGGAGCTTGGAGACCAGGGTTACCATGCTCATAATCTCATCCATCAGCCAGCTCTCTGTCTGTATGAGGAGCTTGGAGACCAGGGTTACCATGCTCATAGTCTCATCCATCAGCCAGCTCTCTGTCTGTATGAGGAGCTTGGAGACCAGGGTTACCATGCTCATAGTCTCATCCATCAGCCAGCTCTCTGTCTGTATGAGGAGCTTGGAGACCAGCGTTACCATGCCCATCTATTTGGATGTTCAACCATTGTTTACCATATATTAAACATTACTAAGTGCTGGATTATACTCTAGTATGGACGGTCTAGAAATATGTCCTACTGAATAAGTATTGTCCTTAACTGCAGTATAGTGTTGTTACTGTTTATGTTATTATGGACATTGGTGTTGGCGTGACCTTTCCCCTCCTGTGGTGTCATCAGACCGAGTCGGAGTGATGTGACACTTCCTCGTGTTGAGTTGGTATCTCTCTCTCTCCTGTATCCTACCACTTCCTCGTGTTGAGTTGGTATCTCTCTCTCTCCTGTATCCTACCACTTCCTCGTGTTGAGTTGGTATCTCTCTCTCTCCTGTATCCTACCACTTCCTCGTGTTGAGTTGGTATCTCTCTCTCTCCTGTATCCTACCACGGCCTCGTGTTGTTGGTATCTCTCTCTCTCCTGTATCCTACCACGGCCTCGTGTTGTTGGTATCTCTCTCTCTCCTGTATCCTACCACGGCCTCGTGTTGTTGGTATCTCTCTCTCTCCTGTATCCTACCACGGCCTCGTGTTGTTGGTATCTCTCTCTCTCCTTATCCTACCACGGCCTCGTGTTGTTGGTATCTCTCTCTCTCCTTATCCTACCACGGCCTCGTGTTGTTGGTATCTCTCTCTCTCCTTATCCTACCACGGCCTCGTGTTGTTGGTATCTCTCTCTCCTGTATCCTACCACGGCCTCGTGTTGTTGGTATCTCTCTCTCTCCTTATCCTACCACGGCCTCGTGTTGTTGGTATCTCTCTCTCTCCTTATCCTACCACGGCCTCGTGTTGTTGGTATCTCTCTCTCTCCTTATCCTACCACGGCCTCGTGTTGTTGGTATCTCTCTCTCTCCTTATCCTACCACGGCCTCGTGTTGTTGGTATCTCTCTCTCTCCTGTATCCTACCACGGCCTCGTGTTGTTGGTATCTCTCTCTCCTGTATCCTACCACGGCCTCGTGTTGTTGGTATCTCTCTCTCTCCTTATCCTACCACGGCCTCGTGTTGTTGGTATCTCTCTCTCTCCTTATCCTACCACGGCCTCGTGTTGTTGGTATCTCTCTCTCTCCTGTATCCTACCACGGCCTCGTGTTGTTGGTATCTCTCTCTCTCCTTATCCTACCACGGCCTCGTGTTGTTGGTATCTCTCTCTCTCCTTATCCTACCACGGCCTCGTGTTGTTGGTATCTCTCTCTCTCCTTATCCTACCACGGCCTCGTGTTGTTGGTATCTCTCTCTCTCCTTATCCTACCACGGCCTCGTGTTGTTGGTATCTCTCTCTCTCCTGTATCCTACCACGGCCTCGTGTTGTTGGTATCTCTCTCTCTCCTTATCTACCACGGCCTCGTGTTGTTGGTATCTCTCTCTCTCCTTATCCTACCACGGCCTCGTGTTGTTGGTATCTCTCTCTCTCCTTATCCTACCACGGCCTCGTGTTGTTGGTATCTCTCTCTCCTCCTTATCCTACCACGGCCTCGTGTTGTTGGTATCTCTCTCTCTCCTGTATCCTACCACGGCCTCGTGTTGTTGGTATCTCTCTCTCTCCTTATCCTACCACGGCCTCGTGTTGTTGGTATCTCTCTCTCTCCTTATCCTACCACTTCCTCGTGTTGAGTTGGAATATATCTCTCTCCTACACTACAGTATGATTAATTAGCAGCCATTTTGTTAATGAAACGGTAGTGTGTTGGTTGATATGTACTGTAGAGGTATAAACTAATGTTTTCTCCCCAGCCCAGAGGACTGTAATGTTAATATGGACAAGCCCGTCCTCAGGAAGTTTCAGTAAGTACGGTTATGGAACGTTATGTTGCATGATGGGAGGTGGCCGACCTGCTTTGGAGCCTGCTGCTTTCTGGGAGCTGGGGGTCATGGCTGTGTCCCAAATGGTGCCCTATTCCCTATATAGTGGTACTACTATAGACCAGAGCCCTATTCCCTATATAGTGGTACTACTATAGACCAGAGCCCTATTCCCTATATAGTGGTACTACTATAGACCAGAGCCCTATTCCCTATATAGTGGTACTACTATAGACCAGAGCCCTATTCCCTATATAGTGGTACTACTATAGACCAGAGCCCTATTCCCTATATAGTGGTACTACTATAGACCAGAGCCCTATTCCCTATATAGTGGTACTACTATAGACCAGAGCCCTATTCCCTATATAGTGGTACTACTATAGACCAGAGCCCTATTCCCTATATGGTGGCACTACTATAGACCAGAGCCCTATTCCCTATATGGTGGCACTACTATAGACCAGAGCCCTATTCCCTATATAGTGGTACTACTATAGACCAGAGCCCTATTCCCTATATAGTGCACTACTTTAGACCAGCGCCAATAGGGTTCTAATGGTCAAAAGTAGTGGACTATGTATTGAATAGGGTGCCAATTGGGACGTAGCCTGGGTGTTATGGTGTGTTGGCGTCCATTTTGAAATGGTGTGTTGATATTAACGGTGTGGTCTGCGGTTTATGATTTAAAGTTGGGTTCAACCAATCAATTTAACAGGGTTTTATCATGACAGGTTCAACAGACAGATGGAGCAGAACTGAAGGTGTAAGATTCATCACATGACAACAGATTAAAGGGAAACGGCGGGTAGCCTAGTGGTTAGAGTGGAGGGGCGGCAGGTAGCCTAGTGGTTAGAGTGGAGGGGCGGCAGGGTAGCCTAGTGGTTAGAGTGGAGGGGCGGCAGGTAGCCTAGTGGTTAGAGTGGAGGGGTGGCGGGTAGCCTAGTGGTTAGAGTGGAGGGGTGGCGGGTAGCCTAGTGGTTAGAGTGGAGGGGCGGCGGGTAGCCTAGTGGTTAGAGTGGAGGGGCGGCGGGTAGCCTAGTGGTTAGAGTGGAGGGGCGGCAGGTAGCCTAGTGGTTAGGGTGGAGGGGCGGCGGGTAGCCTAGTGGTTAGAGTGGAGGGGCGGCGGGTAGCCTAGTGGTTAGGGTGGAGGGGCGGCGGGTAGCCTAGTGGTTGGAGTGGAGGGGCGGCGGGTAGCCTAGTGGTTGGAGTGGAGGGGCGGCGGGTAGCCTAGTGGTTGGAGTGGAGGGGCGGCGGGTAGCCAAGCGGTTAGAGTGGAGTGGAGGGGCGGCGGGGTAGCCTAGCGGTTAGAGTGGAGTGGAGGGGCGGCGGGGTAGCCTAGCGGTTAGAGTGGAGTGGAGGGGCGGCGAGGTAGCCTAGCGGGTGGAGTGGAGGGGCGGCGGGGTA
>NC_138316.1:53035000-53060000 GCF_965601325.2 Salmo salar | reverse complement strand
TAATCAGTTTGTTTGGTTCAGGTCCTGTGGGTTTTACTCTCTCTTCTAATCTGTCTGATCCAATCTATTGTTTTGTTGCTGTGATCCTGGATGATTTGGTTTTTTTTTGCCTTGCTTGGCCCCGTAATGGTGTTGTCCATCCCTCCGTGTCGGCTCAGTCACCTCCCAGTTTCCTCCATGTCGGCTCAGTCACCTCCCAGTTTCCTCCATGTCTGTGTTCCTGTAGAGGCACCTTCCTCCGCAACCTGGTCGCCACCCAGTGGGAGAAGACGAGTAGGAGCCAACACGAGAAGCTCCAGGATAAACTGTCCCAGGATGACCCCATAGTCACGTCCCCCAGGGCCGAGGAGGAGACCTCGTCTGCAGACAGCAGCCCCAGTACACCCACTGAAGGTACAGTACCCTAACCCTTCCGTACCCTCGTCCTCTAGCCCAGATACCCCATCTGAAACCAGCCTTTACCCTGGTCCCAGGTACAGTACCCCCTAACAGCCTGACCCGGTAGAGCCCTGTCCTGGAAACATCTCTCCTCTCAGACCCCTCATTGAACCGTCCTAATTGTTAGTGACATGCACATGGTGCTCGGCGTGGTCGGCGAACACTTTGTGCGTCATCACAACATCTCAGAATGGTGAAGTGTTGTCGGGAGCGAGAGGAGGATTGGATAAATCCTTACTCCGTTTCCAGTCAGATTGGAGAAGTCCAGGCCCTGCAGTGTCAGACAGGAAGTTACCCAACATCACCTCAACTCATGCTGGGAAGGTTCGAGAGTTTCTCATTAGAGACCTGGAATAGACCTGGAATAGAGGAGGAATAGACCTGGAATAGAGGAGGAATAGACCTGGAATAGAGGAGGAATAGACCTGGAATAGAGGAGGAATAGACCTGGAATAGAGGAGGAATAGACCTGGAATAGAGGAGGAATAGACCTGGAATAGTTAGAGGAATAGACCTGGAATAGACCTGGAATAGAGGAGGAATAGACCTGGAATAGTTAGAGGAGGAATAGACCTGGAATAGTTAGAGGAGGAATAGACCTGGAATAGTTAGAGGAGGAATAGACCTGGAATAGTTAGAGGAGGAATAGACCTGGAATAGTTAGAGGAGGAATAGACCTGGAATAGTTAGAGGAGGACTAGACCTGGAATAGAGGAGGAATAGACCTGGAATAGAGGAGGAATAGACCTGGAATAGAGGAGGAATAGACCTGGAATAGACCTGGAATAGAGGAGGAATAGACCTGGAATAGAGGAGGAATAGACCTGGAATAGACCTGGAATAGTACTAGTTACTGAGGAGGAATAGACCTAGGGGTCTACTGTGGATCACTCACATAAGAATTATGATCACACTTCCTCCAGTGATGCATTATGGGGGACACCTGTACATTATCACACTTCCTCCAGTGATGCATTATGGGGGACACCTGTACATTATCACACTTCCTCCAGTGATGCATTATGGGGGACACCTGTACATTATCACACTTCCTCCAGTGACGCATTATGGGGGGACACCTGTACATTATCACACTTCCTCCAGTGATGCATTATGGGGGACACCTGTACATTATCACACTTCCTCCAGTGATGCATTATGGGGGACACCTGTACATTTGAAAGCACGAGTCACCAGTATAGCCTATTACCCACTAAACACGGATGTTTAATATCTTCAAACCTAGAATAAAAAAACCCTCCCAGGCTTCTGTCATAAGGGTTAATTGAAAATTAAATATCTGAAGATTTCCAGGCAGTTTGGAAAAAGGAATCGGGTGTGAATGGTCGTCGTGCTGGGGTAATAATGATGTAACCAACGAGTCTAGTAATACCAGTTCTGTCTGAACGGGGCTTCCAGCTCTGAGATCTGATGGGAGGCATCTAGGTTCCCATGAAGTCTCAGACCCCTGCATGACTCTGGAAGTCTGGCTCTAGAGTCACTTCCTCCCTCCCTCCCTCCCTCCTCCTCCCTGGCAGCCCAGCACTACATCTCTCTCTCCCTCCCTCTCTCTCCCTCTCTCCCTCCCTCTCTCCCTCCCTCTCTCTCTCTCTCTCTCTCTCTCTCTCTCTCTCCTCTCTCTCTCTCTCCCTCTCTCCCTCCCTCCCTCCCTCCATCCATCTCTCTCTCCTTTCTCTCTCTCTCTCCTTTCTCTCTCTCTCTCTCCTTTCTCTCTCTCTCTCTCTCTCTCTCTCTCTCTCTCTCTCTCTCTCTCTCTCTCTCTCTCTCTCTCTCTCTCTCTCTCTCTCTCTCTCTCTCTCTCTCTCTCTCTCTCTCTCTCTCTCTCTCTCTCTCTCTCTCTCTCTCTCTCTCTCTCTCTCTCTCTCTCTCTCTCTCTCTCTCTCTCTCTCTCTCTCTCTCTCTCTCTCTCTCTCTCTCTCTCTCTCTCTCTCTCTCTCTCTCTCTCTCTCTCTCTCTCTCTCTCTCTCTCTCTCCTCTCTCTCTCTCTCTCTCTCTCTTTCTCTCTTTCTCTCTCTCTCTCTCTCTCTCCTTTCTTTCTCTCTCTCTCTCTCTCTCCTTTCTTTCTCTCTCTCTCTCTCTCTCCTTTCTCTCTCTCTCTCTCTCTCCTTTCTCTCTCCTTTCTCTCCTTTCTCTTTCTCTCTTTCGCTCTCCTTTCTCGCTCTCTTTCTCTGTCCCTCCCACTCTGGCCACTCAGAGCCTCTCTGCCTCTGCCACACACTCAGACAAGTGAAAAGACTTTAGCAGGGCAGAGGGCCTTTCACATTGAAGTTGAATGTGAGTCTGGGGGGGTTATTTCTCTGGAGTAGATTCACTGGCATTATGCTCTACCAGTAACATTTCAAATGGAAATTCACTCATGCATTATTTAAAATGTACTTGATTCAGTTGTGAATGTTTTTACTTATTTTTTTTTTTTTTTTTTTGTCTGTGTGTGCGCCAACAGCCTCATTCCAGGCCAGCGGTTCAGAAACAGAGCCCCAGCCGGAGCTCCACGCAGGGGAGCAGGTCTCAGGAGAGACTGGCCCCATCCAGAGCGCCCTGGAGCAGCCTCACCCAGCAGACACCCAGGCGACCCATAATGATCCAGGCAAGAGATTAACATCCAACCCTCCTTCAGGGACCAGCCTGTACAGGGACCAGCCTGTCTACTGGCTGTATGTTATACAGGGACCGGCCTGTCTACTGGCTGTATGTTATACAGGGACCGGCCTGTCTACTGGCTGTATGTTATACAGGGACCGGCCTGTCTACTGGCTGTATGTTATACAGGGACCGGCCTGTCTACTGGCTGTATGTTATACAGGGACCGGCCTGTCTACTGGCTGTATGTTATACAGGGACCGGCCTGTCTACTGGCTGTATGTTATACAGGGACCAGCTTGAAAGTGTGTAGTTTGTTTCCATAATGGTGGACTGAGACCCACTGTTGGGTTGGTGGATGATGTCTGATGGGTTTCAGTTGAGTTACAGTCAAGGTTGTGGCTACAAACATTCCTCAGGTAATCTGGCGGACCGCGAGATAACTCCTTTTGGGTAGGTCACAACTGAAAACCAGAGGTTTGTCAACCACTTCCATAGGTTGTACCTGCAGATGAACTGAATTCAAAACAGACCAAGATAGTTGAGGGCAGCGACGCTCTGTCCGGTCCTCCGGCGACGCTCTGTCCGGTCCTCCGGCGACGCTCTGTCCGGTCCTCCAGCCTCGGAGGTCAGTGACGCTCTGTCCGGTCCTCCGGCGACGCTCTGTCCGGTCCTCCGGCGACGCTCTGTCCGGTCCTCCAGACTCGGACAGCAACGCTCTGTCCGGTCCTACAGCGACGCTCTGTCCGGTCCTCCAGCCTCGGAGGTCAGTGACGCTCTGTCCGGTCCTCCAGCGACGCTCTGTCCGGTCCTCCAGACTCGGACAGCAACGCTCTGTCCGGTCCTCCAGCGACGCTCTGTCCGGTCCTCCAGCCTCGGAGGTCAGTGACGCTCTGTCCGGTCCTCCAGCGACGCTCTGTCCGGTCCTCCAGCCTCGGAGGTCAGTGACGCTCTGTCCGGTCCTCCAGCGACGCTCTGTCCGGTCCTCCAGCCTCGGAGGTCAGTGACGCTCTGTCCGGTCCTCCAGCGACGCTCTGTCCGGTCCTCCAGCCTCGGAGGTCAGTGACGCTCTGTCCGGTCCTCCAGCGACGCTCTGTCCGGTCCTCCAGCCTCGGAGGTCAGTGACGCTCTGTCCGGTCCTCCAGCGACGCTCTGTCCGGTCCTCCAGCCTCGGAGGTCAGTGACGCTCTGTCCGGTCCTCCAGTGACGCTCTGTCCGGTCCTCCAGCGACGCTCTGTCCGGTCCTCCAGCGACGCTCTGTCCGGTCCTCCAGCGACGCTCTGTCCGGTCCTCCAGCGACGCTCTGTCCGGTCCTCCAGCGACGCTCTGTCCGGTCCTCCAGCGACGCTCTGTCCGGTCCTCCGGACTCGGAGGGCAGCGACGCTCTGTTGTGGAATGCTCATATCCAGTAGCTAATTTCAACCCAAAATAGTTTATTTTCGTCTGGCTTTGAAGATAACGGGGGGCAGATTCCATCTCTTCCTCCCCAGTGGCCAGGAGACAAATGACCCAGTCCTAAACAGTCTGGGACTACACCCCAAATGTCTCCCTATTCCCTTTAGAGTGCACTACTGTTGACCAGAGGACCAGGGCCCAAAGGCTGTGTGGTCTAAAGTAGTGCACTCTAAAGGGAACAGGGGACCACTTGGGACTCCAACCTGACCGTGGCCCTTACGGCCCCCAACGTCCCAAGACTAGCCCAGTTAGGATGGGTTAGACGCGTCAACTGCTTCTACTTATAGATGACGATCTGGTTTCCCTTTCCTGATCTGACTGACAGGGAATGTGTTGCGACGCAAGGTCAATGGTGAGGAGTGTTGTTCTCCGCACCAAAGGCCACCCTAGTCCCTATATAGTAAGCTACTTTTGTCTAGAGCTATGGGACCTGGTCAAATGTAGTGCACTAAATAGAGCCCTGAAATTCAACCGCTGACATTTTTAATTGTTCCCCCCCTCTAATCAGGGACTGATTTATACCTGGGACACCAGGTGGGGGATTCCCCTCTAATCAGGGACTGATTTAGACCTGGGACACCAGGTGGGGGATTCCCCTCTAATCAGGGACTGATTTAGACCTGGGGACACCAGGTGGGTGATTCCCCCTCTAATCAGGGACTGATTTAGACCTGGGACACCAGGTGGGGGATTCCCCCTCTAATCAGGGACTGATTTAGACCTGGGACACCAGGTGGGGGATTCCCCCTCTAATCAGGGACTGATTTAGACCTGGGACACCAGGTGGGGGATTCCCCTCTAATCAGGGACTGATTTAGACCTGGGACACCAGGTGGGGGATTCCCCTCTAATCAGGGACTGATTTAGACCTGGGACACCAGGTGGGGGATTCCCCTCTAATCTGGGACTGATTTATACCTGGGACACCAGGTGGGTGATTCCTCTCTAATCAGGGACTGATTTAGACCTGGGACACCAGGTGGGGGATTCCCCTCTAATCTGGGACTGATTTATACCTGGGACACCAGGTGGGTGATTCCTCTCTAATCAGGGACTGATTTAGACCTGGGACACCAGGTGGGTGATTCCCCTCTCTAATCAGGGACTGATTTAGACCTGGGACACCAGGTGGGTGATTCCCCTCTAATCAGGGACTGATTTATACCTGGGACACCAGGTGGGTGATTATTAATGACCAGGTAGAACAGGCTCCAGACAGCGTAGGGTCAGAGTTGAACAGGGTACCCAATAAGAGAACTTGCTGTAGATGGATTGCGTCTGCGTGTGAAGAGGTGTTTTGCAGTAGAAGGAGAGGCAGAGGGACGCTGGTTGTCAGCGGATGGGTTGGTGAGTTGGTGTTGCTATCGCTGTCAGCCTGTTAGGATCTACTGAGGAACAGCGCTCGCATGTTGGCCAGTTCAGAGGGAAGATTTCCTCTGATTGTTTTTCGTGTACACGTAATGTTGACATCCTGTTATGGAGTGCAGGAAAAGACAATAGGTTTCTATTGCATTTTGAAATGCCATGTTGTGTGGATCTATGGCTTTCCTGACCTGTGAAAGATGTGGCTACAACAACATGGCATGGAGCTGCTGTCATTTTTTGTAATGTCATTTTCTGTGTATATATCTATATCTATATCTATATCTATATATATCTATATATATATCTCAAAAATAAAACAATCCAGAAATGTTCCATATGCACAAAAAGCTTATTTCTCTCAAATGGTGTGCACAAATTTGTTTATATCCCAGTTAGTGAGCATTTCAGCCCTTTGTCAAGATAATCCATCCACCTGACAGGTGTGGCATATCAAGTAGCTGATAAAACAGCATGATCATTACACAGGTGCACCTTGTGCTGGGGACAATAAAAAGGCCACACAACACAATGTCACAGATTGTCTCAAGTTAGGGAATGTGTAATTGTCATTATATATATATATATATATATATATATATATATATATATATATATATATATATATAATGCATATATATATATATATATATATATATATATATATATATATATATATATATATATATATATATATAATGCTATATATATATATATATATATATATATATTGCTATGTGTGTGAATAGGATGATCGTAACATACAGTTGTCCTTCCCCTCCTGTCCTGTAGGTGTCAGTGTCCAACAGAACACCCTGTCCAATGAGAAGAAGTTAATGCTGAACATGCTTTACGCCAAGAACTCCTCGGCCGGTCCCCTGAAGAGCCCGTCAGGCACCGACCCTGACCCCGAGGAGAGCCTCTCTGGAGAGCCAGAGGATCACAGAGGGCTGGGCAGGGCTGGTAGCAGTGTGAAGGAGCGTCTATCTAACCTCAAGGTGGGAATTAATTAGTGCCTGTTTCAATCAAATGTTCGGACTTTATTGAACAGATAGAGGATGACAGTGGGGAACATACAGAGAGGTTGTGTCAAGTTTGTCTGGCTACCCAAACTCCTTGCTCAGACAAACGCTAGGCCACGTCCACGGACGTCAGATACTTATCCGCAATGAGTTTGCATCTGAGTACCTCCCCGACCAATTTCTAGAACGTGAACAAATTCTAACTGTTCTGATTGGTCCTAGAAACCCATGGGTTTGGGCCAGAGCCAGAACACACGTGAGTAAAGCAGCGTTTTGAAAAATTGTCATTCTTTTTTGATACTCTTTGATGACTTTTTATACAACACCCCTTTTTTTTCTCCTCAAATCCGTGGTATCAGATTGGTAGTTACAGTCTTGTCTCATCGCTACGACTCCCGTACGGACACAACCCAACCAAGCCGCACTGTTTCTTGACACAATGCCAGCCGCACCAATGTGTCGGAGGAAACAACCGTACACCTGGCGACCCGGTCAGCGTGCACTGCGCCCCGGCTCGCCACAGGAGTCGCTAGAGCGCGATGGGACAACGATATCCCTGCCGGCCAAACCCTCCCCTAACCCGGACGACGCTGGGCCAATTGTGCGCCGCCCCAATGGGTCTCCCGGTCGCGGCCGGCTGCGACAGAGCCTGGACTCGAACCCAGAATCTCTAGTGGCACTGCTAGCGCTGCGATGCAGTGTCTTAGACCGCTGCCCAACACCCCCCACATTTTGACGTCACCGCAAACGACTTCAACGATGGCAGTCTCGGACTGAAGTATGTAGGGAACGTAGAACAACGGAATAATTCAGTTTGAGTCGTCACGCAAGTGTCAAGTAGGTCAGATTCAAACCTATAGCGACTAGACATGAGGCCTGAAACACCACCCTAGGTAGAGTAGAGATGAGGCCTGAAACTGACTCTTACACCACCCTAGGTAGGACTGTTACACCACCCTGGGTAGAGTCGAGATGAGGCCTGAAACTGACTGTTACACCACCCTAGGTAGAGTAGAGATGAGTTTAACACCAGTCTTTCAGAATCCGTTAGTTGATGGGCGCTAGCTGGGGCCGATTAATCGATAAATAGAAGTTTGTATTTTTTTTTTAATAAATAGGTTAAAATAAATAATCGTTTTTCACTTCAAAATATAGTAAGTTGGACACATGCTAACTGATCTATAGCAGAGAGGAACAACATGCTGACTGATCTATAGCAGAGAGGAACACATGCTGACTGATCTATAGCAGAGAGGAACACATGCTGACTGATCTATAGCAGAGATGAACACATGCTGACTGATCTATAGCAGAGAGGAACACATGCTGACTGATCTATAGCAGAGAGATACACATGCTGACTGATCTATAGCAGAGAGATACACATGCTGACTGATCTATAGCAGAGAGATACACATGCTGACTGATCTATAGCAGAGAGATACACATGCTGACTGATCTATAGCAGAGAGATACACATGCTGACTGATCTATAGCAGAGAGCTACACATGCTGACTGATATATAGCAGAGAGCTACACATGCTGACTGATCTATAGCAGAGAGATACACATGCTGACTGATCTATAGCAGAGATGGACACATGCTGACTGATCTATAGCTGACTGATCTATAGCAGAGATGGACACATGCTGACTGATCTATAGCAGAGATGAACACATGCTGACTGATCTATAGCAGAGATGGACACATGCTGACTGATCTATAGCAGAGATGAAGACATGCTGACTGATCTATAGCAGAGATGGACACATGCTGACTGATCTATAGCAGAGATGAACACATGCTGACTGATCTATAGCAGAGATGGACACATGCTGACTGATCTATAGCAGAGATGAAGACATGCTGACTGATCTATAGCAGAGAGGAACACATGCTGACTGATCTATAGCAGAGATGGACACATGCTGACTGATCTATAGCAGAGATGAACACATGCTGACTGATCTATAGCAGAGATGAACACATGCTGACTGATCTATAGCAGAGATGGACACATGCTGACTGATCTATAGCAGAGATGAAGACATGCTGACTGATCTATAGCAGAGATGGACACATGCTGACTGATCTATAGCAGAGATGAACACATGCTGACTGATCTATAGCAGAGATGGACACATGCTGACTGATCTATAGCAGAGATGAAGACATGCTGACTGATCTATAGCAGAGAGGAACACATGCTGACTGATCTATAGCAGAGATGGACACATGCTGACTGATCTATAGCCGAGAGATACACATGCTGACTGATCTATAGCAGAGATGAAGACATGCTGACTGATCTATAGCAGAGATGAACACATGCTGACTGATCTATAGCAGAGATGGACACATGCTGACTGATCTATAGCAGAGAGATACACATGCTGACTGATCTATAGCAGAGATGAACACATGCTGACTGATCTATAGCAGAGATGGACAACATGCTGACTAATCTATAGCAGAGATGGACACATGCTGACTGATCTATAGCAGAGATGAACACATGCTGACTGATCTATAGCTGACTGATCTATAGCAGAGATGGACACATGCTGACTGATATATAGCAGAGAGATACACATGCTGACTGATCTATAGCAGAGAGGAACACATGCTGACTGATCTATAGCAGAGATGGACACATGCTGACTGATCTATAGCAGAGATGGACACATGCTGACTGATCTATAGCAGAGATGGACAACATGCTGACTGATCTATAGCAGAGATGGACAACATGCTGACTGATCTATAGCAGAGATGAAGAACATGCTGACTGATCTATAGCTGACTGATCTATAGCAGAGATGGACACATGCTGACTGATCTATAGCAGAGATGGACACATGCTGACTGATCTATAGCTGACTGATCTATAGCAGAGATGGACACATGCTGACTGATATATTGCAGAGAGACACATGCAGACTGATCTATAGCAGAGAGGAACACATGCTGACTGATCTATAGCTGACTGATCTATAGCAGAGATGGACACATGCTGACTGATCTATAGCAGAGATGAACACATGCTGACTGATCTATAGCTGACTGATCTATAGCAGAGATGGACACATGCTGACTGATCTATAGCAGAGATGGACACATGCTGACTGATCTATAGCTGACTGATCTATAGCAGAGATGGACACATGCTGACTGATCTATAGCAGAGATGAACACATGCTGACTGATCTATAGCTGACTGATCTATAGCAGAGATGGACACATGCTGACTGATCTATAGCAGAGAGGAACACATGCTGACTGATCTATAGCAGAGATGGACACATGCTGACTGATATATAGCAGAGATGGACACATGCTGACTGATATATAGCAGAGATGGACACATGCTGACTGATCTATAGCAGAGATGGACACATGCTGACTGATCTATAGCAGAGAGGGACACATGCTGACTGATCTATAGCAGAGATGAAGAACATGCTGACTGATCTATAGCAGAGATGGACACATGCTGACTGATATATAGCAGAGAGGAACACATGCTGACTGATCTATAGCAGAGATGGAGAACATGCTGACTGATCTATAGCAGAGATGGACACATGCTGACTGATATATAGCAGAGAGGAACACATGCTGACTGATCTATAGCAGAGATGGAGAACATGCTGACTGATCTATAGCAGAGAGGAACACATGCTGACTGATCTATAGCAGAGATGGAGAACATGCTGACTGATCTATAGCAGAGATGGACACATGCTGACTGATATATAGCAGAGAGGAACACATGCTGACTGATCTATAGCAGAGATGGACACATGCTGACTGATATATAGCAGAGATGGACACATGCTGACTGATCTATAGCAGAGATGGACACATGCTGACTGATCTATAGCAGAGATGGACACATGCTGACTGATCTATAGCAGAGATGGACACATGCTGACTGATCTATAGCAGAGATGGACACATGCTGACTGATCTATAGCAGAGATGAAGAACATGCTGACTGATCTATAGCTGACTGATTTATAGCAGAGATGAAGAACATGCTGACTGATCTATAGCAGAGATGAACACATGCTGACTGATCTATAGCAGAGATGGACACATGCTGACTGATCTATAGCTGACTGATTTATAGCAGAGATGAAGAACATGCTGACTGATCTATAGCTGACTGATTTATAGCAGAGATGGAGAACATGCTGACTGATCTATAGCAGAGATGAACACATGCTGACTGATCTATAGCAGAGATGAAGAACATGCTGACTGGTCTATAGCAGAGATGGACACATGCTGACTGATCTATAGCAGAGATGAAGAACATGCTGACTGATCTATAGCAGAGATGGACACATGCTGACTGATCTATAGCAGAGATGAACACATGCTGACTGATCTATAGCAGAGATGGACACATGCTGACTGATCTGTAGCAGAGAGGGACACATGCTGACTGATCTATAGCAGAGATGAAGAACATGCTGACTGATCTATAGCAGAGATGAACACATGCTGACTGATCTATAGCAGACTGATCTATAGCAGAGATGGACACATGCTGACTGATCTATAGCTGACTGATCTATAGCAGAGAGGAACACATGCTGACTGATCTATAGCAGAGATGGACACATGCTGACTGATCTATAGCAGAGAGGAACACATGCTGACTGATCTATAGCAGAGATGAAGAACATGCTGACTGATCTATAGCAGAGATGGACACATGCTGACTGATCTGTAGCAGGGGGAGGAAGCTGAATTAAAAAACAGCATTGTGTTTATTTTAATTTAAACTCATATCTGTCCAGCTTATGGAAAATATCATTCAAATTTTCAATCTTTCGATTGCCACATTTTGTAATCGATCCAGATGACCTTGATGAACTAACTGATCGTTTTCCTCCAGGCCCACCAGGCCCAGCCTCTACCCAGCGAGGACGGCAGTTCCAGAAGGGCAGAGCTGCAGGGTCTGGGTGGCAGTGCCCAGGCAGCGCGGGCCAGGCTGGCAGAGGAGCAGCAGAACCGACGTGTCCGTCCGCAGTACAGCATCGACGCAGAGACCCACTCCCGAAACCTAGAGAGAACCCAGATGACCCCTCTGACCAGGGACAGACAGGCAAACACCTGGGACCTGCTCCAACCCAGCTCCAAAGCTCTGAAGATCAAAGACCTGGACTTCTCTGACCTCATGGAGGAAGAGGATATAGATGTGCTGGACGTGGATGTCTTTGACGTGGGTGTTGGACGGGCCGGCGGTGGTGGTGGCGTCCCACCTCCTCCTCCACCTATGCCTGGACTAGCCTCCGCTCCTCCACCCCCTCCTCCTCCTCCTCCTCCTCCTCCCGGGGCTCCGTGTATGAGTCCCCCTCCTCCTCCACCTCCTCCCCCACCGGGTGGAGGTCTCTGCTCCTCTCTTCCTCCACCTCCTCCTGGAGCTCCACCTCCGCCTTTCTCCTCCTCTTCTTCCCAGCTTCCAGACCCGGCCTTTGCCAAGAAGAGAAAGACGGTCAAGTTGTTCTGGAAAGAACTCAAACAGTCAGACAGTCCCAGGAAGTGTAAATTCGGACGCGGGACGGTGTGGGCATCGCTGGATAAGGTCACCGTGGATACGGCCAAGCTGGAACACCTCTTTGAGTCCAAGGCCAAAGAGCTCCCCGTTGCTCTAAAGGTGAGGTGATTTACATCGGCTCAGAAATCAAAAGATCAGATTCCATGTGTTTTTGTTGCTGTTTACACATGAAGGAAAATATCAGATATGCCTAAATAATTGGCAAAAGTTGTCAATTGGACTGCCTGTGTAAACTATGTAAAGCTGTCTCAAGTACTGTAAAGCAGGAATGAAGTGAAAGCAATATTAACTGTAATCTCTGTTGGTGAATTGACTGGAGAATTGACTGGAGAATTGACTGGAGAATTGACTGGAGAATAGACTGGAGAATAGACTGGAGAATAGACTGGAGAATAGACTGGAGAATAGACTGGAGAATAGACTGGGGGAATAGACTGGGGGAATAGACTGGAGAATAGACTGGGGGAATAGACTGGGGGAATAGACTGGGGGAATAGACTGGGGGAATAGACTGGGGGAATAGACTGGGGGGAATAGACTGGGGGAATAGACTGGGGGGAATAGACTGGGGGGAATAGACTGGGGGAATAGACTGGGGGGAATAGACTGGGGGGAATAGACTGGGGGGAATAGACTTGGAGGGAATAGACTGGGGGAATAGACTGGGGGGAATAGACTGGGGGGAATAGACCTGGGGGAATAGACTGGAGGAATAGACTGGAGGAATTGACTGGAGAATAGACTGGGGGAATAGACTGGGGGAATAGACTGGGGGAATAGACTGGGGGGAATAGACTGGGGGGAATAGACTGGGGGGAATAGACTGGGGGGAATAGACTGGGGGAATAGTAAATCTTTTCTATGCCGTTTGTCCCTGCAGAAAGGAGCGGAAGTGAAGAAGGCAGAGATACTGGTGTTAGATTCTAAGAGGAGCAACGCCATCAACATCGGAATGACCGTACTACCGGCGGTCCACGTCATCAAGACCGCCATCCTCAACTTTGACGAGTTTGCCATCAACAAGGAAGGCATCGAGGTGATACTGTCTTTCCACCACTGGGTGGGGCTGTTACCGTTACAGTTACGACTGAACGGGATCTGTAGGGCTGTTTACACCAGGATCAGTGCATTCTGACACAGAGCATCAGTGACCTGCGAAGGGTTCAGGGGGAGAAGTACACTAGTTCTCTAGTGTAGATGAATTCGTGTTTACTGTCAACGACGGTATACCTGAAAATCTCTCTGTCAATAAAGCACCTTTTTTTTTTTTTAAATAACCAAAATGTCTACTACTCACACTTTCTTAGTCCTCTGATTTTCCTTTCTCTGTGGTACAAATCCATGCCTCCAGTCCTCCCCTTCGCTCTTCCCCCTCTAGAAAATCCATGACTCCAGTGATCTTTTCCAGTCATCTCCATCTCTCTCTTCCTCCTCTAGAAAATCCATGACTCCAGTCATCTCCCTCTCTCTTCCTCCTCTAGAAAATCCATGACTCCAGTCATCTCCCTCTCTCTCTTCCTCCTCTAGAAAATCCATGACTCCAGTCATCTCCCTCTCTCTCTTCCTCCTCTAGAAAATCCATGACTCCAGTCATCTCCCTCTCTCTTCCTCCTCTAGAAAATCCATGACTCCAGTCCTCCCCTTCGCTCTTCCCCCTCTAGAAAATCCATGACTCCAGTGATCTTTTCCAGTCATCTCCCTCTCTCTCTTCCTCCTCTAGAAAATCCATGACTCCAGTCATCCCTCTCTTCCCCCTCTAGAAAATCCATGACTCTAGTCATCTGTTCCAGTCATCCCTCTCTCTCTCTTCCTCCTCTAGAAAATCCATGCCTCTAACTCCAGTCATCTGTTGTCTTGTAGAAAATCCTGACGATGACTCCTAGTGAGGAGGAGAAGCAGAAGATCCAGGAGGCTCAGCTGGCCAACCCCGACGTCCCCCTGGGCTCAGCAGAACAGTTTCTCCTCACCCTGTCGTCCATCAGTGGCCTCAGCGCTCGACTACAGCTCTGGGCCTTCAAACTCAACTATGAAACCCTGGAGAAGGTAGGATCAGGGCGGTCCGTATTCCTAAAGCATCTGGCCTTGGATGCAGTCTGTTCTGCTAGTCTCATTATGGAATAGTCCTTGTGCCTCATTCAGAAACTGATCTGGGCCCAGGCTAGTGTTCTGCTCTCATTATGGAATAGTCCTCGTGCCTCATTCAGAAACTGATCTGGGCCCATGAGTATCCTACATCTCCAGTCATCATGTGCAGTACTAGTGTAGTGGACTGTGAATCCTCACTGACTGCCGAGCCTGTTTGATGCAGTTTGTTTCCCCCTGAATGTCGTTCATCTCTTCATCTCTGTACAGGAGATAGCTGAGGATAAGAGAGTCTGCTAAATGACTAAAATGTAAAATGTCATCGTCGCTGTACAGGAGATAGCTGAGTCTCTCTTCCCCCTGAATGTCGTTAATCTCTTCGTCTCTGTACAGGAGATAGCTGAGCCGCTCTTCCCCCTGAATGTTGTTAATCTCTTCATCTCTGTACAGGAGATAGCTGAGGATAAGAGAGTCTGCTAAATGACTAAAATGTCATCCTCGTTCATCTCTTCTCTTCGTCTCTGTACAGGAGATGGCTATCTCCTGTACAGAGACTCAGCTATCTCCTGTACAGAGAGACTCAGCTATCTCCTGTACAGAGAGACTCAGCTATCTCCTGTACAGAGAGACTCAGCTATCTCCTGTACAGAGAGACTCAGCTATCTCCTGTACAGAGAGACTCAGCTATCTCCTGTACAGAGAGACTCAGCTATCTCCTGTACAGAGAGACTCAGCTGAGTCTCTCTGTACAGGAGATAGCTGAGCCTCTCTTCCCCCTGAATGTCGTTAATCTCCTCCCTCATCCTCGTTCATCTCTTCTCTTCGTCTCTGTACAGGAGATAGCTGAGCCTCTCTTCCCCCTGAATGTTGTTAATCTCTTCGTCTCTGTACAGGAGATAGCTGAGCCTCTCTGTACAGGAGATAGCTGAGTCTCTCTTCCCCCTGAATGTTGTTAATCTCTTCGTCTCTGTACAGGAGATAGCTGAGTCTCTCTGTACAGGAGATAGCTGAGTCTCTCTTCCCCCTGAATGTCGTTAATCTCTTCGTCTCTGTACGGGAGATAGCTGAGCCTCTCTTCCCCCTGAATGTTGTTAATCTCCTCGTTCATCTCTTCTCTTCGTCTCTGTACAGGAGATAGCTGAGCCTCTGTTCGACCTGAAACTAGGCATGGAGCAGCTCGCCAAAAACAGAACCTTTAAGCGCATCCTAGCAACGCTTTTGGCCATTGGAAACTTCCTCAACAGTACCAGTGTAAGTGTGGTGTTCTTCTGCGTCCCAAATGGAACCCTGTTCCCTGTATAGTGGTGCACTACTGTTGACCAGGGCCCATAGGGCTATATAAGGTAAGGCCTCGTATCGTACAACAATGTAAAAATATCACCTCAAGTGGACTAGCAAGTGTGCATGAACCCGCCCACCTGAGGAGCTGTCTTTTTCAGACATCTACTTCCTGTATTTGAGGGGTTGCAAAAAATATCTACTTCCTGTGTTTGAGGTGGGGTGCAAAAAAACATTTTCTTCCTGTGTTTGAGGGGGGTGCGAAAAAACATCTACTTCCTGTGTTTGAGGGGGGTGCGAAAAATCCACTTGTCACTTAACGCTGTTCGCTGCTCTGGCACCCCAATGGTGGAACAAGCTCCCTCACGACGCCAGGACAGCGGAGTCAATCACCACCTTCCGGAGACACCTGAAACCCCACCTCTTCAAGGAATACCTGGGATAGGATAAAGTAATCCTTCTAACCCCCCCCTTAAAAGATTTAGATGCACTATTGTAAAGTGGCTGTTCCACTGGATATCATAAGGTGAATCCACCAATTTGTAAGTCGCTCTGGATAAGAGCGTCTGCTAAATGACTTAAAATGTAAATGTAAACGTTACGACCGCGGAAATGTTTGTATAATGGCCTGTCGAAAAACACCCCGGAAATGGAATACGTTTTTCCCGTTGAATCAGAACGGTAAAACTTAGTCAGGGATTTAACACATCGTCTCCACATCACAAGAAAGACGAGAAAGAACTATATTTCATTAAAATTAAAAAAGTAATAATTTAATACAGTTGAAATGTTTGTTAATTTTAATATATGCAAATCAAATACACCTGGTGTATTTATGCAAATGAGGCACAAATAATGTTCTTTATTTCAACACAAAATATACAAAAATATACCTGATACAATAAAATATATATATATCAGTGCATATTTGTTTTCTCAATATTTGACAATAAATTCAATACCTCAATTCTCACCAAAATCCCTTCAACTCCAATCAGTATCTGTGCTATAATTCAGTTAATAATTGTTGGATTATAAAAGTTTGGAGAATCTTCATCCAACTGTTGCCTTTTATTAGAATAGTTTTTATACACTTTGTTTTAACAATTTCAACGAGTGAAGGGATTAGATTGAACCCACAGTTAATACAGGAACTACGTGCTGTCTGGAGCAGGAAGCTGTAATGCCTTGGTACAAATCACCTGCCTTATGGCTTCACAATGACTTGGCTTCACAATGACTTGGCTTCACAATGACTTGGCTTCACAATGACTTGACTTCACAATGACTTGGCTTCACAATGACTTGGCTTCACAATGACTTGGCTTCACAATGACTTGACTTCACAATGACTTGACTTCACAATGACTTGGCTTCACAATGACTTGGCTTCACAATGACTTGACTTCACAATGACTTGGCTTCACAATGACTTGACTTCACAATGACTTGGCTTCACAATGACTTGGCTTCACAATGACTTGGCTTCACAATGACTTGGCTTCACAATGACTTGACTTCACAATGACTTGGCTTCACAATGACTTGGCTTCACAATGACTTGGCTTCACAATGACTTGGCTTCACAATGACTTGGCTTCACAATGACTTGACTTCACAATGACTTGGCTTCACAATGACTTGGCTTCACAATGACTTGGCTTCACAATGACTTGACTTCACAATGACTTGGCTTCACAATGACTTGGCTTCACAATGACTTGGCTTCACAATGACTTGACTTCACAATAACTTGGCTTCACAATGACTTGACTTCACAATGACTTGACTTCACAATGACTTGGCTTCACAATGACTTGGCTTCACAATGACTTGGCTTCACAATGACTTGGCTTCACAATGACTTGGCTTCACAATGACTTGGCTTCACAATGACTTGGCTTCACAATGACTTGGCTTCACAATGACTTGGCTTCACAATGACTTGACTTCACAATGACTTGACTTCACAATGACTTGGCTTCACAATAACTTGGCTTCACAATGACTTGGCTTCACAATGACTTGGCTTCACAATGACTTGGCTTCACAATGACTTGGCTTCACAATGACTTTGAGTTGGTTAAGCTGGTTAGAAGATGTTTATCCTGAAGGAGGAAGGAGGAAACGGTTCAGGAGGGTATATTTACTGTTTATTGTTAGATGGGTTGATTGTTGTAGTTTTGAGTCTAATGTAGCTTACCTCTGACTGTCATATCGCCTGCCTGTCTGATTTTCTGTCTGCCCATCTGTCTCCCTCTCTCTCTGTCACCCTCCCTCTCTCTCTGTCTCCCTCCCTCTCTCTCTGTCACCCTCCCTCTCTCTCTGTCACCCTCCCTCTCTCTCTGTCACCCTCCCTCTCTCTGTCACCCTCCCTCCCTCTCTCTGTCACCCTCCCTCTCTCTCTGTCACCCTCCCTCTCTCTCTGTCACCCTCCCTCTCTCTCTCTCTCCCTCTCTCGCTGTCACCCTCCCTCTCTCTCTGTCACCCTCCCTCTCTCTCTGTCACCCTCCCTCTCTCTCTCTCTCTCTCTCTCTCTCTCTCTGTCACCCTCCCTCTCTCTCTGTCACCCTCCCTCTCTCTCTGTCACCCTCCCTCTCTCGCTGTCACCCTCCCTCTCTCGCTGTCACCCTCCCTCTCTGTCCGTCCCTGGCTCTGTCCGTCCCTGGCTCTGTCCGTCCCTGGCTCTGTCCGTCCCTGGCTCTGTCCGTCCCTGGCTCTGTCCGTCCCTGGCTCTGTCCCCCCTGGCTCTGTCCGTCCCTGGCTCTGTCCCCCCTGGCTCTGTCTCTCTGTCCGTCCCTGGCTCTGTCCGTCCCTGGCTCTGTCCCCCCTGGCTCTGTCGCTCTGTCCGTCCCTGGCTCTGTCCCCCCTGGCTCTGTCCCTCTCTCTGCAGGCTAAAGGTTTTGAGCTGAACTACTTGGAGAAGGTAACCGAGGTGAAGGATACAGTCCACAGACAGTCTCTGCTCCATCACACCTGTAACTTCATCGTAGACAACTACACAGACACCTCCGACGTCTATTCTGAGATCCCCTCCATCACACGCTCTGCTAAAGTAAGACTCCCTGTAGATGTAGATGGGGACCCTGGGTAAAAGTAGCGCTGTGTGGAAATCAATGACTCTGCTCCGTCCCCCCCCACAGATTCATGGGATTTAAATATAGTTTGATCTAGTTTAATTAGGACAGGCTTATTTGGGTTGTAGGTTCTATGAAGCAGCAAAAAATCAGATCAACATTTTATTAGTCACATGGGCCGAATACAACAGGTGTAGTAGACCTTACAGTGAAATGCTGAATACAACAGGTGTAGTAGACCTCACAGTGAAATGCTGAATACAACAGGTGTAGTAGACCTTACAGTGAAATGCTGAATACAACAGGTGTAGTAGACCTCACAGTGAAATGCTGAATACAACAGGTGTAGTAGACCTCACAGTGAAATGCTGAATACAACAGGTGTAGTAGACCTCACAGTGAAATGCTGAATACAACAGGTGTAGTAGACCTTACAGTGAAATGCTGAATACAACAGGTGTAGTAGACCTCACAGTGAAATGCTGAATACAACAGGTGTAGTAGACCTCACAGTGAAATGCTGAATACAACAGGTGTAGTAGACCTCACAGTGAAATGCTGAATACAACAGGTGTAGTAGACCTCACAGTGAAATGCTGAATACAACAGGTGTAGTAGACCTCACAGTGAAATGCTGAATACAACAGGTGTAGTAGACCTCACAGTGAAATGCTGAATACAACAGGTGTAGTAGACCTCACAGTGAAATGCTGAATACAACAGGTGTAGTAGACCTCACAGTGAAATGCTGAATACAACAGGTGTAGTAGACCTCACAGTGAAATGCTCAATACAACAGGTGTAGTAGACCTCACAGTGAAATGCTCAATACAACAGGTGTAGTAGACCTCACAGTGAAATGCTGAATACAACAGGTGTAGTAGACCTCACAGTGAAATGCTGAATACAACAGGTGTAGTAGACCTCACAGTGAAATGCTGAATACAACAGGTGTAGTAGACCTCACAGTGAAATGCTGAATACAGCAGGTGTAGTAGACCTTACAACCGATACCGGTACAGAGTCAATGTGGAGGCTATATACAGGGTGTTACGGTACAGAGTCAATGTGGAGGCTATATACAGGGGGTACCGGTACAGAGTCAATGTGGAGGCTATATACAGGGTGTTACGGTACAGAGTCAATGTGGAGGCTATATACAGGGTATTACGGTACAGAGTCAATGTGGAGGCTATATACAGGGGGTACCGGTACAGAGTCAATGTGGAGGCTATATACAGGGTGTTACGGTACAGAGTCAATGTGGAGGCTATATACAGGGGGTACCGGTACAGAGTCAATGTGGAGGCTATATACAGGGTGTTACGGTACAGAGTCAATGTGGAGGCTATATACAGGGTATTACGGTACAGAGTCAATGTGGAGGCTATATACAGGGGGTACCGGTACAGAGTCAATGTGGAGGCTATATACAGGGTGTTACGGTACAGAGTCAATGTGGAGGCTATATACAGGGGGTACCGGTACAGAGTCAATGTGGAGGCTATATACAGTGGGTACCGGTACAGGGTCAATGTGGAGGCTATATACAGGGTGTTACGGTACAGGGTCAATGTGGAGGCTATATACAGGGTGTTACGGTACAGGGTCAATGTGGAGGCTATATACAGGGTGTTACGGTACAGGGTCAATGTGGAGGCTATATACAGGGGGTACCGGTACAGAGTCAATGTGGAGGCTATATACAGGGTATTACGGTACAGAGTCAATGTGGAGGCTATATACAGGAAGTACCGGTACAGAGTCAATGTGGAGGCTATATACAGGGGGTACCGGTACAGAGTCAATGTGGAGGCTATATACAGGGGGTACCGGTACAGAGTCAATGTGGAGGCTATATACAGGGTATTACGGTACAGAGTCAATGTGGAGGCTATATACAGGGGGTACCGGTACAGAGTCAATGTGGAGGCTATATACAGGGTATTACGGTACAGAGTCAATGTGGAGGCTATATACAGGGTATTACGGTACAGAGTCAATGTGGAGGCTATATACAGGGTGTTACGGTACAGAGTCAATGTGGAGGCTATATACAGGGGGTACCGGTACAGAGTCAATGTGGAGGCTATATACAGGGTATTACGGTACAGAGTCAATGTGGAGGCTATATACAGGGGGTACCGGTACAGAGTCAATGTGGAGGCTATATACAGGGTATTACGGTACAGAGTCAATGTGGAGGCTATATACAGGGGGTACCGGTACAGAGTCAATGGGGAGGCTATATACAGGGGGTACCGGTACAGAGTCAATGTGGAGGCTATATACAAGGGGTACCTGTACAGAGTCAATGTGGAGGCTATATACAGGGGGTACCGGTACAGAGTCAATGTGGAGGCTATATACAGGGTGTTACGGTACAGAGTCAATGTGGAGGCTATATACAGGGGGTACCGGTACAGAGTCAATGGGGAGGCTATATACAGGGGGTACCGGTACAGAGTCAATGTGGAGGTTATATACAGGGGGTACCGGTACAGAGTCAATGTGGAGGCTATATACAGGGGGTACCGGTACAGAGTCAATGTGGAGGCTATATACAGGGGGTACCGGTACAGAGTCAATGTGGAGGCTATATACAGGGGGTACCGGTACAGAGTCAATGTGGAGGCTATATACAGGGTGTTACGGTACAGAGTCAATGTGGAGGCTATATACAGGGTGTTACGGTACAGAGTCAACGTGGAGGCTATATACAGGGTGTTACGGTACAGAGTCAATGTGGAGGCTATATACAGGGTGTTACGGTACAGAGTCAATGTGGAGGCTATATACAGGGTGTTACGGTACAGAGTCAATGTGGAGGCTATATACAGGGTGTTACGGTACAGAGTCAATGTGGAGGCTATATACAGGGTGTTACGGTACAGAGTCAATGTGGAGGCTATATACAGGGTGTTACGGTACAGAGTCAATGTGGAGGCTATATACAGGGGGTACCGGTACAGAGTCAATGTGGAGGCTATATACAGGGTGTACCGGTACAGAGTCAATGTGGAGGCTATATACAGGGGGTACCGGTACAGAGTCAATGTGGAGGTTATATACAGGGGGTACCGGTACAGAGTCAATGTGGAGGCTATATACAGGGGGTACCGGTACAGAGTCAATGTGGAGGCTATATACAGGGGGTACCGGTACAGAGTCAATGTGGAGGCTATATACAGGGTGTTACGGTACAGGGTCAATGTGGAGGCTATATACAGGGGGTACCGGTACAGAGTCAATGTGGAGGCTATATACAGGGTATTACGGTACAGAGTCAATGTGGAGGCTATATACAGGAAGTACCGGTACAGAGTCAATGTGGAGGCTATATACAGGGGGTACCGGTACAGAGTCAATGTGGAGGCTATATACAGGGGGTACCGGTACAGAGTCAATGTGGAGGCTATATACAGGGTATTACGGTACAGAGTCAATGTGGAGGCTATATACAGGGGGTACCGGTACAGAGTCAATGTGGAGGCTATATACAGGGTATTACGGTACAGAGTCAATGTGGAGGCTATATACAGGGTATTACGGTACAGAGTCAATGTGGAGGCTATATACAGGGTGTTACGGTACAGAGTCAATGTGGAGGCTATATACAGGGGGTACCGGTACAGAGTCAATGTGGAGGCTATATACAGGGTATTACGGTACAGAGTCAATGTGGAGGCTATATACAGGGGGTACCGGTACAGAGTCAATGTGGAGGCTATATACAGGGTATTACGGTACAGAGTCAATGTGGAGGCTATATACAAGGGGTACCTGTACAGAGTCAATGGGGAGGCTATATACAGGGGGTACCGGTACAGAGTCAATGTGGAGGCTATATACAGGGTGTTACGGTACAGAGTCAATGTGGAGGCTATATACAGGGGGTACCGGTACAGAGTCAATGGGGAGGCTATATACAGGGGGTACCGGTACAGAGTCAATGTGGAGGTTATATACAGGGGGTACCGGTACAGAGTCAATGTGGAGGCTATATACAGGGGGTACCGGTACAGAGTCAATGTGGAGGCTATATACAGGGGGTACCGGTACAGAGTCAATGTGGAGGCTATATACAGGGGGTACCGGTACAGAGTCAATGTGGAGGCTATATACAGGGTGTTACGGTACAGAGTCAATGTGGAGGCTATATACAGGGTGTTACGGTACAGAGTCAACATGGAGGCTATATACAGGGTGTTACGGTACAGAGTCAATGTGGAGGCTATATACAGGGTGTTACGGTACAGAGTCAATGTGGAGGCTATATACAGGGTGTTACGGTACAGAGTCAATGTGGAGGCTATATACAGGGTGTTACGGTACAGAGTCAATGTGGAGGCTATATACAGGGTGTTACGGTACAGAGTCAATGTGGAGGCTATATACAGGGGGTACCGGTACAGAGTCAATGTGGAGGCTATATACAGGGTGTACCGGTACAGAGTCAATGTGGAGGCTATATACAGGGGGTACCGGTACAGAGTCAATGTGGAGGTTATATACAGGGGGTACCGGTACAGAGTCAATGTGGAGGCTATATACAGGGGGTACCGGTACAGAGTCAATGTGGAGGCTATATACAGGGGGTACCGGTACAGAGTCAATGTGGAGGCTATATACAGGGGGTACCGGTACAGAGTCAATGTGGAGGCTATATACAGGGTGTTACGGTACAGAGTCAATGTGGAGGCTATATACAGGGTGTTACGGTACAGAGTCAACGTGGAGGCTATATACAGGGTGTTACGGTACAGAGTCAATGTGGAGGCTATATACAGGGTGTTACGGTACAGAGTCAATGTGGAGGCTATATACAGGGTGTTACGGTACAGAGTCAATGTGGAGGCTATATACAGGGTGTTACGGTACAGAGTCAATGTGGAGGCTATATACAGGGTGTTACGGTACAGAGTCAATGTGGAGGCTATATACAGGGTGTTACGGTACAGAGTCAATGTGGAGGCTATATACAGGGGTACCGGTACAGAGTCAATGTGGAGGCTATATACAGGGTGTACCGGTACAGAGTCAATGTGGAGGCTATATACAGAGGGTACCGGTACAGAGTCCATGTGGAGACTATATACAGGGTGTTACGGTACAGAGTCAATGTGGAGGCTATATACAGGGTGTACCGGTACAGAGTCAATGTGGAGGCTATATACAGGGTGTACCGGTACAGAGTCAATGTGGAGGCTATATACAGGGTGTTACGGTACAGAGTCAATGTGGAGGCTATATACAGGGTGTACCGGTACAGAGTCAATGTGGAGGCTATATACAGGGTATTACGGTACAGAGTCAATGTGGAGGCTATATACAGGGTGTACCGGTACAGAGTCAATGTGGAGGCTATATACAGGGTGTTACGGTACAGAGTCAATGTGGAGGCTATATACAGGGTGTACCGGTACAGAGTCAATGTGGAGGCTATATACAGGGGTACCGGTACAGAGTCAATGTGGAGGCTATATACAGGGGTACCGGTACAGAGTCAATGTGGAGGCTATATACAGGGTATTACGGTACAGAGTCAATGTGGAGGCTATATACAGGGGGTACCGGTACAGAGTCAATGTGGAGGCTATATACAGGGGGTACCGGTACAGAGTCAATGTGGAGGCTATATACAGGGTGTTACGGTACAGAGTCAATGTGGAGGCTATATACAGGGGGTGCTGGTACAGAGTCAATGTGGAGGCTATATACAGGGGGTACCGGTACAGAGTCAATGTGGAGGCTATATACAGGGTGTTACGGTACAGAGTCAATATGGAGGCTATATACAGGGGGGTGCCGGTACAGAGTCAATGTGGAGGCTATATACAGGGGGTACCGGTACAGAGTCAATGTGGAGGCTATATACAGGGGGTACCGGTACAGAGTCAATGTGGAGGCTATATACAGGGTGTTACGGTACAGAGTCAATGTGGAGGCTATATACAGGGGGTACCGGTACAGAGTCAATGTGGAGGCTATATACAGGGGGTACCGGTACAGAGTCAATGTGGAGGCTATATACAGGGTGTACCGGTACAGAGTCAATGTGGAGGCTATATACAGGGGGTACCGGTACAGAGTCAATGTGGAGGCTATATACAG
>NC_138316.1:53010000-53030000 GCF_965601325.2 Salmo salar | reverse complement strand
GTGTTCCAATGGCACGTTGTGTTAGCTAATCCAAGTTTATCATTTTAAAAAGCTAATTGATTATTAGAAAACCCTTTTGCAGTTATGTTAGCACAGCTGAAAACTGTTGTCCTGATTTAAAGAAGCAATTAAACTGGCCTCTTTTAGACTAGTGATCCTAACAGACGTAAGACAGGGAATTTTTACTAGGATTAAATATCAGGAATTGTGAAAAACTGAGTTTAAATGTATTTGGCTAAGGTGTTTGTAAACTTCCGACTTCTTCAACTGTGTGTATTTATACGTTTGATTTGATTTCGTCCCCATTTTTTAAATAAAGTTTGATTTCGTCCCCATTTTAAATAAAGTTTGATTTGATTTCGTCCCCAGGTCTAGGCCCAGTTTCTCCATCCCAGATGTCTGTAGCCAAAGAGGACAGTGCCAGCTCCCAGGATGATGCTACGGATGAGATCATGGATCGCCTAGTCAAGTCTGTTACCAGGAACCCCACAGAGAGGCCGTCCAGCCCCAAGACACGCAAACGCTCCCGCCTCAACAGGAAGTCGTGTGAGTACTACAACACGGAGAGGAATGGGCCTTGAATTGATCTCTTCATCTAAATAAACTCTCTCTCTGTTTCTTCACGTGTTATTTCCCAAGTGACCCTCTCTAAATCAAATCTAATCTAATTTATTTATATAGCCCATCGTACATCAGCTGATATCTCAAAGTGCTGTACAGAAACCCAGCCTAAAACCCCCCAAACAGCAAGCAATGCAGGTGTAGAAGCACGGTGGCTAGGAAAAACTCCCTAGAAAGGCCAGAACCTAGGAAGAAACCTAGAGAGGAACCAGGCTATGAGGGGTGGCTAGGAAAAACTCCCTAGAAAGGCCAGAACCTAGGAAGAAACCTAGAGAGGAACCAGGCTATGAGGGGTGGCCAGTCCTCTTCTGGCCGTACTGCCCTCTCTAAATGTAGAGAGGCTGCTGAACTGCCATTCCATACAGCTCCCATCGTTCAACACTAGTCTGGATCCATTGTAGGTGTGCAGACTTTTGTTCAAGCCCAGCACCTAATTTAAAAAAAGATATATATTTATTTCACCTTTATTTAACCAGGTAGGCTAGTTGAGAACAAGTCCTTTATTTAACCAGGTAGGCTAGTTGAGAACAAGTTCTCATTTACAACTGTGACATGGCCAAGATAAAGCAAAGCAGTACGACACAAACAACAACACAGAGTTACACATGGAGTAAACAAAACATACAGTCAATAATACAATATGACAACAATTCACCTGATCAAGATCTTCAATCTGGTCTGTACCAGTTACAGTCGAGTTTGGCTGGAACAAAAGGCCTTCACTCTGTAGTCCTACTAGACAAGGCTTGGTGACTACAAGGCTTGGTGACTACTGTCTCCCGTCCACTCTGTAGTCCTTCTAGACAAGGCTTGGTGACTACAAGGCTTGGTGACTACTGTCTTCCGTCCACTCTGTAGTCCTTCTAGACAAGGCTTGGTGACTACTGTCTTCCGTCCACTCTGTAGTCCTTCTAGACAAGGCTTGGTGACTACAAGGCTTGGTGACTACAAGGCTTGGTGACTACAAGGCTTGGTGACTACAAGGCTTGGTGACTACAAGGCTTGGTGACTACTGTCTCCCGTCCACTCTGTAGTCCTTCTAGACAAGGCTTGGTGACTACAAGGCTTGGTGACTACAAGGCTTGGTGACTACAAGGCTTGGTGACTACAAGGCTTGGTGACTACAAGGCTTGGTGACTACAAGGCTTGGTGACTACTGTCTCCCGTCCACTCTGTAGTCCTTCTAGACAAGGCTTGGTGACTACTGTCTCCCGTCCACTCTGTAGTCCTACTAGACAAGGCTTGGTGACTACTGTCTACCGTCCACTCTGTAGTCCTACTAGACAAGGCTTGGTGACTACAAGGCTTGGTGACTACTGTCTCCCGTCCACTCTGTAGTCCTACTAGACAAGGCTTGGTGACTACTGTCTACCGTCCACTCTGTAGTCCTACTAGACAAGGCTTGGTGACTACAAGGCTTGGTGACTACTGTCTCCCGTCCACTCTGTAGTCCTACTAGACAAGGCTTGGTGACTACAAGGCTTGGTGACTACTGTCTCCCGTCCACTCTGTAGTCCTTCTAGACAAGGCTTGGTGACTACTGTCTTCCGTCCACTCTGTAGTCCTTCTAGACAAGGCTTGGTGACTACTGTCTTCCGTCCACTCTGTAGTCCTACTAGACAAGGCTTGGTGACTACTGTCTCCCGTCCACTCTGTAGTCCTACTAGACAAGGCTTGGTGACTACTGTCTCTCGTCCACTCTGTAGTCCTACTAGACAAGGCTTGGTGACTACTGTCTCCCGTCCACTCTGTAGTCCTACTAGACAAGGCTTGGTGACTACTGTCTCCCGTCCACTCTGTAGTCCTACTAGACAAGGCTTGGTGACTACTGTCTCCCGTCCACTCTGTAGTCCTACTAGACAAGGCTTGGTGACTACTGTCTCCCGTCCACTCTGTAGTCCTACTAGACAAGGCTTGGTGACTACTGTCGTCCATCTTGATCTCATTGTTCTTCTACCACCAATACCTGAAAAGGGTCAAGGCTAGATGTGTGATGCCACTGAGGGGGATAAGCCCTTTTGTCCCCGTCTGTGTCTCTATGTCCTTGTGTGTCCATCCACAGCATGATGTGTGTTCATAACAGAGCTTTATCTGAACAACAGAGCGTTATCTCCCTGGGCCCATAATATCTCTGTTGTTAGTTCCTCTCTCTAAAGATATCTACATACCCAGCGTTTATATCCTCCCACAAATGAAGAACTGATTTCTGTTCTCAACTGACATCCTGACATCTCAGTAAAGTGTACAAGAACCTTCAACAAAATGAAGATGTGTTGACATCATCCAAAATGGCACCCTATCGGGCCCTGGTCTAAAGTAGTGCACTATATAGGGAATAGGGCTCTGGTCTAAAGTAGTACCACTATATAGGGAATAGGGCCCTGGTCTAAAGTAGTGCCACTATATAGGGAATAGGGCCCTGGTCTATAGTAGTACCACTATATAGGGAATAGGGCCCTGGTCTATAGTAGTACCACTATATAGGGAATAGGGCCCTGGTCTATAGTAGTACCACTATATAGGGAATAGGGCTCTGGTCTATAGTAGTACCACTATATAGGGAATAGGGCTCTGGACCGCTGGGTCGGTGGGTGGGAAACCTCCTGGACCGCTGGGTGGTGGGGTGGGGGGGGGTGGGGTAGGTGGGGGAAATGTTTTTTTTTTTATTATCCCTGAGACGGTGCGTTGGCGTGGTAACGTGTGTGTTGTTCTCATCTGGTTTGACGTGGTGTTTCTGTGTGTTGCAGTGAGGAGGACTCTGAAGAGCGGACTTAGTGTCGACGTGGTTCAGGCTCTGGGACTCGGCAACAAGACTGGTGACAAGCTCTGAACACACAGACCTACACAGACCTACACAGACGGGTGACAAGCTCTGAACACACAGACCTACACAGACTGGTGACAAGCTCTGAACACACACACACACAGACCTACACAGACTGGTGACAAGCTCTGAACACACACACACAGACCTACACAGATGGGTGACAAGCTCTGAACACACAGACCTACACAGATGGGTGACAAGCTCTGAACACACAGAGACACACAGACCTACACAGACTGGTGACAAGCTCTGAACACCCAGAGACACACAGACCTACACAGATGGGTGACAAGCTCTGAACACCCAGAGACACACAGACCTACACAGATGGGTGACAAGCTCTGAACACACAGAGACACACAGACCTACACAGACAGACTGAGACGGAGTACTACCACACACACCAGCAATGAAGAGGGAAGGATGAAGTCATGCCAGTACCAAGGGCCTGGATCTTAGAAAGTCCTGATTTGACATAAAGAAGAGACAGTACATATAGGAAGGACATGCTGGTGTTGACTACAGTACCCCCCCCTAAGGCTGGTGTTGACTACAGTACCCCCCCCCTAAGGCTGGTGTTGACTACAGTACCCCCCCCCTAAGGCTGGTGTTGACTACAGTACCCCCCCCCTAAGGCTGGTGTTGACTACAGTACCCCCCCCCCTAAGGCTGGTGTTGACTACAGTACCCCCCCCCCCCTAAGGCTGGTGTTGACTACAGTACCCCCCCCCCCCTAAGGCTGGTGTTGACTACAGTACCCCCCCCCTAAGGCTGGGGTTGTTCCTGTCTCACTACATAACACCCATTTCTCTTCACGTCGTGCTGGAAGATATGAAAAACTCTACTGTTCATTGTTTTGTTTTTTCTCCTCTAAATGGACGAGTCACTCGGTAGAAATGTGGCGGAAGGCCCGGAGAAGCGTTTCAGGAAACGCGGCGGAAGGCCCGGAGAAGCGTTTCAGGAAACGCGGCTGAAGGCCCGGAGAAGCGTTTCAGGAAACGCGGCTGAAGGCCCGGAGAAGCGTTTCAGGAAACGCGGCTGAAGGCCCGGAGAAGCGTTTCAGGAAACGCGGCTGAAGGCCCGGAGAAGCGTTTCAGGAATTGATGTAAATATACAGATGTTTTGCTGTGGTAGACATCATGATGTATCATATTTAAGAGATTTATACAGTATGATGTACATTTAACTGAACATTAAGGACAAATGAGACTATTTTTAAAGACTATTGTGTGTCTGGAATCAGGGTGGTGGAGGGGGGGGTAACAACCTCCTGGACCGGTGGGTGGAGGGAGGAAACAGGATGTTTTAGTCAAGAAGTGGTTGAATATAAACTCTGGTATAATTATTATTATTATTATTGTAATGGATAAAAGCATCAGATCTTATTAACTTTATATGATTATAGTGTGAGAGAGTCTAATGTTCTATATGCTGTTAGAGGTCATGTTGAGCCTGGTCTCAGACAACACACACACACACACACACACACACACACACACACACACACACAAACAAACACAGAGAGATGTCTCAGACAACACACACACACACACACACACACAGAGGGACGTCTCAGACGACACACGAGGTGATCTGATCCAGACAGAGGACATATAAACCAGGTCACATGCCCACATTATTTATCACACACACAAACCTTGTTTCACTGTTAATACTTGGACCCCACGGGGTGTGTGTGTGTGTGTGTGAGTCTAGGTACTGTACGGTGTGTAGTATTCTGTATCATATTTCAGTTCAGGAGGGTTGATTGTTCCAACACAAACCTTTAGGATTCAAGCTCTGGTCATATAGAACAGCCTCTGGTCATATAGAACAGCCTCTGGTCATATAGAACAGCATAGAACAACCTCTGGTCATATAGAACAACCTCTGGTCATATAGAACACCCTCTGGTCATATAGAACACCCTCTGGTCATATAGAACACCCTCTGGTCATATAGAACAGCATAAAGCAACGTCTGGTCATATAGAACAGCCTCTGGTCATATAGAACACCCTCTGGTCATATAGAACACCCTCTGGTCATATAGAACACCCTCTGGTCATATAGAACAGCCTCTGGTCATATATAACACCCTCTGGTCATATAGAACAGCATAAAACGCCCTCTGGTCATATAGAACAGCCTCTGGTCATATAGAACAGCATTAAACAACCTCTGGTCATATAGAACAGCCTCTGGTCATATAGAACACCCTCTGGTCATATAGAACAGCATAAAGCAACGTCTGGTCATATAGAACAGCCTCTGGTCATATAGAACAGCCTCTGGTCATATAGAACACCCTCTGGTCATATAGAACACCCTCTGGTCATATAGAACAACCTCTGGTCATATAGAACAGCATAAAGCAACGTCTGGTCATATAGAACAGCATATAACACCCTCTGGTCATATAGAACAGCATAAAACGCCCTCTGGTCATATAGAACACCCTCTGGTCATATAGAACAGCATTAAACAACCTCTGGTCATATAGAACAGCCTCTGGTCATATAGAACACCCTCTGGTCATATAGAACACCCTCTGGTCATATAGAACACCCTCTGGTCATATAGAACACCCTCTGGTCATATAGAACAACCTCTGGTCATATAGAACACCCTCTGGTCATATAGAACAGCCTCTGGTCATATAGAACAGCATTAACCACCATCTGGTCATATAGAACACCCTCTGGTCATATAGAACAGCATAGAACACCCTCTGGTCATATAGAACAGCATAGAACACCCTCTGGTCATATAGAACAGCCTCTGGTCATATGGAACAGGATAAAACAACACTTACACCCTTAATGTTAAGTGTAATTCGACTCCGTGTAAGGACGCCACTCTGTCTCCAACGTGCACAGTAGCGATGAACTAACGGTGACCTCTGTTTCCAAGGTTCACGGTATTGTGTGTACACAGAGAGAGATATTCGGGGTCCACGGGGGGGGGGGGGGGGAGAATCCATACAGTGTCTTTCTGAAATACAATCATTTTAAGGGCAGCGTTTTTGAAGGAAGTTCTGACTATGTTATGTAGAGAATAAAGAGATTTGCCTGTTTGCACTAGGAGGTGGGGTATGATACAATAGCAAGGATAACGTTGTCATGACTACACTGTTTTCTGATCACGTGTTCACTTCCCTTAGTTGTGTCGAGTACAGGTGTGTTTACCTGTGTGTTTACCTGTGTGTATACCTGTGTGTATACCTGTGTGTGTACCTGTGTGTTTACCTGTGTGTATACCTGTGTGTATTGAGTTGTGTTTACCTGTGTGTTTACCTGTGTGTATTGAGTTGTGTATACCTGTGTGTTTACCTGTGTGTATACCTGTGTGTTTACCTGTGTGTATACCTGTGTGTATACCTGTGTGTATACCTGTGTGTTTACCTGTGTGTATACCTGTGTGTTTACCTGTGTGTATTGAGTTGTGTTTACCTGTGTGTATTGAGTTGTGTTTACCTGTGTGTTTACCTGTGTGTATTGAGTTGTGTATATGAAGTGTGTTTCAGTTGTTCTAGGTGGAATGCGTGTACTGCATGTTGTTTACACATTCACTATTTCCTGTAGAGAGATGTACTCCACGCTTTGTCCCAAATCACACCCTATTCCCTATATACAGTAGTTCCACGCCTGTGTCCCAAATCGCACCCTATTCCCTATATACAGTAGTTCCACGCCTGTGTCCCAAATCGCACCCTATTCCCTATATACAGTAGTACACTACTTTTGAAAGTACTGCAATGTGTAGGGAGAAGGGTGCCATTTTTAAAACGTACCCTCACTTCAGTCACTATTCTGAGGCACATATGTTTAAAGATAGACCCTCGTCCTCCTCTGTGAATGTGTTCTGGTCATTTACTTTCTATTGTTACCATCTATCTGAGGACACGATGGTCGTATCATGAGACTGTGTGTGTGTCTGTGTGGACACAGGAGCGACGGCGAACTGTAACTAAATGCTCAATGGTTGTAATAATGCTTAATTGAAGTCTTATTTTAAGTGTTTTATCGTCATATGTTTCCCAAATGTATAAAAACATGAATAAAAACATCTTCAAGCCTACAGTCGACTGTACCGATGTTATTCTTTCACTCAGATTGTGTTGGGTTACATTACCTTATGGCTCTAGTAGTAAACTGTCTCAATCTTTCACAGAATGCTACAGTCAGGAGTAGCCGTCTTTCACAGAATGCTACAGTCAGGACTAGCCGTCTTTCACAGAATGCTACAGTCAGGACTAGTCATCTTTCACAGAATGCTACAGTCAGGACTAGTTGTCTTTCACAGAATGCTACAGTCAGGAGTAGTGGTCTTTCACAGAATGCTACAGTCAGGAGTAGCCGTCTTTCACAGAATGCTAGTCAGGACTAGTAGTCTTTCACAGAATGCTACATTCAGGAGTAGTCGTCTTTCACAGAATGGCACAGTCAGGACTAGTCGTCTTTCACAGAATGCCACAGTCAGGAGTAGTGGTCTTTAAAAACAATACATTGACAGCTCTCAGATCCGCACTCTGCTGTGGCCCGTGCGCATGTGATGGCTCTTTAACGGGGGGGGGGGGGGGTCATAACGGTTCTCAGAGTTTGGGTCACGTGCCAAGATAGGCTATGCCAGCCGGTAAGAGCCTCGACTGGGTTACCATAGCGTACCGCTTAGAGAGAGAGAGAGAGGTGTTGTTGATATTGTAAACCGCAAACCGGTGACAGGTATCGTCCCTTACGTCGTGTCCTTCCCATCTTACCTCCGGTCCTCCCCTTGATGGTGTGTATATAAAAGAGAATAGAAGATGACGCGAGGCTGAGTGAGTTTAACGGGAAGATGCTCGTCTTCAATGTGCCTGTGCTCCTTCTGCTGTCGGTAGTCGGTAAAGATGCGGCTGACCTCCCCGCGACAGACGCGTCGCTTTTTCCGGACCTGGGGCTGCGTAGCGGTGGATTAACCGGTCCGTCGCTACCCGCTTCTCCGACCACCTCTCTAGACCGCTTCCAGGTCCAACCCCAGGAGGAGTATGCCTCGCCGGGTATTGCCTTGGCCCGGTCCGCAGAGGAACCGTCCGCGATCACGGAGGACGGCGGCGGAGAGTCGCACCGCCACGGCGGAGGGTTCCAGATGGTGCAGTGGGAATGGAGTTATGTACAGACGCCTTACGTTATCGCTATATGGATCCTGGTGGCCAGTGTCGCGAAAATCCGTAAGTGGACATCTGACCCTATTTCTCTGAATGTACTGGCGTATAACCGAGTTACCAAGCAACCATTTGATCTTTGTGATATCCCGTAGTCTATAAAAGGTATTTTAGCAAACCTATAAATAGGACTATTACACATACAGAGCTGCGGTATATGTGTAAATATATCTTATATATATTATATTATATCATATATCTTAAACCATTTTAAACGTGTAGTTTTGATGTAACAGGAATGTCCAGCGACACTAAAGAGAAGTCCTAAAGATAAGTCCTCAGCTAGGTATTTACAGGCTAGTTTTCCTGCACTTCTGAACAGCCCCCTGCTACAGAGAGCTCTTTCAGTATGATACTAGTGGAGCTGATGATGATGATGATGACAGTATGCCTGTCATTGACTTGGGGGAAGAAACTATTCTGCTTTAGACCTCTGAGACATGATGTTTGAAACTCTTTCATTTCAAACATCACTTCATTTTAATTTCTCTCCTTCTCTTTCTCTATTCAACGCTTCATCCTCCCTTCATGCCCTACTGGCCTCCCAGTCCCAGATACCCACCCCTACTGGCCACCCAGCCCTACTGGCCTCCCAGCCCTACTGGCCTCCCAGCCCCAGATACCCAGCCCTACTGGCCTCCCAGCCCTACTGGCCTCCCTGCCCTACTGGCCTCCCAGCCCTACTGGCCTCCCAGTCCCATAAACCCAGCCCTACTGGCCTCCCAGCCCTACTGGCCTCCCAGTCCCATAAACCCTGCCCTACTGGCCTCCCAGCCCTACTGGCCTCCCAGCCCTACTGGCCTCCCAGTCCCATAAACCCTGCCCTACTGGCCTCCCAGCCCTACTGGCCTCCCAGCCCTACTGGCCTCCCAGCCCTACTGGCCTCCCAGTCCCATAAACCCAGCCCTACTGGCCTCCCAGCCCCAGAATCCCAGCCCATCTGGCCTCCCAGCCCTACTGGCCTCCCAGCCCTACTGGCCTCCCAGCCCCAGATACCCAGCCCTACTGGCCTCCCAGCCCTACTGGCCTCCCAGCCCCAGATACCCAGCCCTACTGGCCTCCCAGCCCTACTGGCCTCCCAGCCCCAGAATCCCAGCCCTACTGGCCTCCCAGCCCCAGAATCCCAGCCCATCTGGCCTCCCAGCCCTACTGGCCTCCCAGCCCTACTGGCCTCCCAGCCCCAGATACCCACCCCTACTGGCCACCCAGCCCTACTGGCCTCCCAGCCCTACTGGCCTCCCAGCCCTACTGGCCTCCCAGTCCCAGATACCCAGCCCTACTGGCCTCCCAGCCCCAGATACCCACCCCTACTGGCCTCCCAGTCCCATAAACCCTGCCCTACTGGCCTCCCAGCCCTACTGGCCACCCAGCCCTACTGGCCTCCCAGCCCCAGATACTCAGCCCTACTGGCCTCCCAGTCCCATAAACCCAGCCCTACTGGCCTCCCAGCCCCAGAATCCCAGCCCATCTGGCCTCCCAGCCCTACTGGCCTCCCAGCCCTACTGGCCTCCCAGCCCCAGATACCCAGCCCTACTGGCCTCCCAGCCCTACTGGCCTCCCAGCCCCAGAATCCCAGCCCTACTGGCCTCCCAGCCCCAGAATCCCAGCCCATCTGGCCTCCCAGCCCTACTGGCCTCCCAGCCCCAGAATCCCAGCCCATCTGGCCTCCCAGCCCTACTGGCCTCCCAGTCCTACTGGCCTCCCAGCCCCAGAATCCCAGCCCATCTGGCCTCCCAGCCCTACTGGCCTCCCAGCCCTACTGGCCTCCCAGCCCCAGATACCCAGCCCTACTGGCCTCCCAGCCCCAGAATCCCAGCCCATCTGGCCTCCCAGCCCATCTGGCCTCCCAGCCCTACTGGCCTCCCAGTCCCATAAACCCAGCCCTACTGGCCTCCCAGTCCCAGATACCCAGCCCTACTGGCCTCCCAGTCCCAGATACCCAGCCCTACTGGCCTCCCAGCCCTACTGGCCTCCCAGCCCCAGTGGCCCCCCAGCCCCAGTGGCCCCCCAGCCCAGTGGCCACCCAGCCCCAGATACCCAGCCCTACTGGCCTCCCAGCCCCAGATACCCAGCCCTACTGGCCTCCCAGCCCTACTGGCCTCCCAGCCCCAGTGGCCTCCCAGCCCCAGTGGCCCCCCAGCCCCAGTGGCCCCTTTCCTAGAGGGTCCTGGCATGTTCAGAACCCCCCCCCCCCCACACACACACACACACACACACATTCTCAGGACTCACTGAGGTCCAGTAACATGTTGAGTTGACCCTTACTGTGGCCCTGACTCTCTGTCTAGCTATTGGACTCTCTGTGGACTCTCTGTCTAGCTATTGGACTCTCTGTGGACTCTCTGTCTAGCTATTGGACTCTCTGTGGACTCTCTGTCTAGCTATTGGACTCTCTGTGGACTCTCTGTCTAGCTATTGGACTCTCTGTGGACTCACTGTCTAGCTATTGGACTCTCTGTGGACTCACTGTCTAGCTATTGGACTCTCTGTGGACTCTCTGTCTAGCTATTGGACTCTCTGTGGACTCACTGTCTAGCTATTGGACTCTCTGTGGACTCACTGTCTAGCTATTGGACTCTCTGTGGACTCACTGTCTAGCTATTGGACTCTCTGTGGACTCTCTGTCTAGCTATTGGACTCTCTGTGGACTCACTGGTTATGACCAGGGTTGGGTAGGTTACCTTCTATAATGTAACCCGTTACTAGTTACTAGTTAACTGTTCAAAATCAGTTGGATTACCCCAAAACTCAGTAATGTAATCTGATTACATTCAGTTACTTTTAGATTACTTTTCCCTTTAAGAGGCATTAGATGAAGACAGAAAATATATGTTACCAATCGAACGACATCTATTGCAGGATAAATCACTGTTTACATAGCTGGCCATATATGGATGTTAAATTTATACTTTATTTTTTGGTTATGTAGGCTTCTTCTAACCTATCGCTTTCTACTACATATAATAATAATAATAATAATAATAATAATACGATTTAATTATATCTTTACATTTAAAAACCAAAGTCTATCCGAATTCCTGTCATTACAATAAATGTTATACAAATCAAATGTATTTTTATAAAGCCCTTCGTACATCAGCTGATATTCTCAAAGTGCTGTACAGAAACCCAGCCTAAAACCCCCCAAACAGCAAGCAATGCAGGTGTAGAAGCACGGTGGCTAGGAAAAACTCCCTAGGAAAAACTCCCTAGAAAGGCCAAAAACCTAGGAAGAAACCTAGAGAGGAACCAGGCTATGAGGGGTGGCTAGGAAAAACTCCCTAGGAAAAACTCCCTAGAAAGGCCAGAACCTAGGAAGAAACCTAGAGAGGAACCAGGCTATGAGGGGTGGTCAGTCCTCTTCTGGCTGTGCAGGGTGGAGATTATAACAGAACATGGTCAAAATGTTAAAATGTTAAAATGTTCATAAATGACCAGCAGGGTCAAATAATAATAATCATAGTAGTTGTCGAGGGTGCAACAAACACCCCTTTTTATCTTCAAGAATAGGATTTATTGTTTGGTAAATTGTTTAACCGGAACATAACCCCAAAACTAAAGGATGTATTAGCCAGTCCTACGCCGTTGTTTATGATCGTGTTGTCATGGAGAACTGATTGGGCTCGTTGATTCAAGTTGAAAAATAAATGCTGTGTTCATGGAATGGCTTTGAGCACTACTGAAAAGTGCTGTTTACATGTGATTAAATAAATGGCATATGCTGCATTTGTTACAGGCCTACTGTTGACATTTTTTATTGGTGACATTGTGATATGTTTTGGTAAAAAGCTGAGGGACGGGAAGAAATGTAACCACTCTCAGATTAATAGACAGAGATATGGATGCAAGGAACTGACCATCCACGATATCAACATTATAGTTATAACCATGTTATGAGGCTATACAGGACTGACCATCCACGATATCAACATTATAGTTATAACCATGTTATGAGGCTATACAGGACTGACCATGATATCAACAGTATAGTTATAACCATGTTATGAGGCTATACAGGACTGACCATGATATCAACATTATAGTTATAACCATGTTATGAGGCTATACAGGACTGACCATCCACGACATCAACATTATAGTTATAACCATGTTATGAGGCTATACAGGACTGACCATCCATGATATCAACATTATAGTTATAACCATGTTATGAGGCTATACAGGACTGACCATCCACGATATCAACATCATAGTTATAACCATGTTATGAGGCTATACAGGACTGACCATCCACGATATCAACATTATAGTTATAACCATGTTATGAGGCTATACAGGACTGACCATGATATCAACAGTATAGTTATAACCATGTTATGAGGCTATACAGGACTGACCATGATATCAACATTATAGTTATAACCATGTTATGAAGCTATACAGGACTGACCGTCCATGATATCAACATTATAGTTATAACCATGTTATGAGGCTATACAGGACTGACCATCCATGATATCAACATTATAGTTATAACCATGTTATGAGGCTATACAGGACTGACCATGATATCAACATTATAGTTATAACCATGTTATGAGGCTATACAGGACTGACCATGATATCAACATTATAGTTATAACCATGTTATGAGGCTATACAGGACTGACCATCCACGACATCAACATTATAGTTATAACCATGTTATGAGGCTATACAGGACTGACCATCCATGATATCAACATTATAGTTATAACCATGTTATGAGGCTATACAGGACTGACCATCCACGATATCAACATTATAGTTATAACCATGTTATGAGGCTATACAGGACTGACCATGATATCAACAGTATAGTTATAACCATGTTATGAGGCTATACAGGACTGACCATGATATCAACATTATAGTTATAACCATGTTATGAGGCTATACAGGACTGACCATCCACGACATCAACATTATAGTTATAACCATGTTATGAGGCTATACAGGACTGACCATCCATGATATCAACATTATAGTTATAACCATGTTATGAGGCTATACAGGACTGACCATCCATGATATCAACATTATAGTTATAACCATGTTATGAGGCTATACAGGACTGACCATCCATGATATCAACATTATAGTTAGAACCATGTTATGAAGCTATACAGGACTGACCGTCCATGATATCAACATTATAGTTATAACCATGTTATGAGGCTATACAGGACTGACCATCCATGATATCAACATTATAGTTATAACCATGTTATGGAGGCTATACAGGACTGACCATCCACGACATCAACATTATAGTTATAACCATGTTATGAGGCTATACAGGACTGACCATCCATGATATCAACATTATAGTTATAACCATGTTATGAGGCTATACAGGACTGACCATCCATGATATCAACATTATAGTTAGAACCATGTTATGAAGCTATACAGGACTGACCGTCCATGATATCAACATTATAGTTATAACCATGTTATGAGGCGATACAGGATTGACCATCCATGATATCAACATTATAGTTATAACCATGTTATGAGGCTATACAGGACTGACCATCCACGATATCAACATTATAGTTATAACCATGTTATGAGGCTATACAGGACTGACCATGATATCAACAGTATAGTTATAACCATGTTATGTGGCTATACAGGACTGACCATGATATCAACATTATAGTTATAACCATGTTATGAGGCTATACAGGACTGACCATCCACGACATCAACATTATAGTTATAACCATGTTATGAGGCTATACAGGACTGACCATCCATGATATCAACATTATAGTTATAACCATGTTATGAGGCTATACAGGACTGACCATCCATGATATCAACATTATAGTTATAACCATGTTATGAGGCTATACAGGACTGACCATCCACGATATCAACATTATAGTTAGAACCATGTTATGAGGCTATACAGGACTGACCATGATATCAACATTATAGTTATAACCATGTTATGAGGCTATACAGGACTGACCATCCGATATCAACATTATAGTTATAACCATGTTATGAGGCTATACAGGACTGACCATCCACGACATCAACATTATAGTTATAACCATGTTATGAGGCTATACAGGACTGACCATCCATGATATCAACATTATAGTTATAACCATGTTATGAGGCTATACAGGACTGACCATCCATGATATCAACATTATAGTTATAACCATGTTATGAGGCTATACAGGACTGACCATCCATGATATCAACATTATAGTTATAACCATGTTATGAGGCTATACAGGACTGACCATCCACGATATCAACATTATAGTTATAACCATGTTATGAGGCTATACAGGACTGACCATGATATCAACAGTATAGTTATAACCATGTTATGAGGCTATACAGGACTGACCATGATATCAACATTATAGTTATAACCATGTTATGAGGCTATACAGGACTGACCATCCACGACATCAACATTATAGTTATAACCATGTTATGAGGCTGATACAGGACTGACCATCCATGATATCAACATTATAGTTATAACCATGTTATGAGGCTATACAGGACTGACCATCCACGATATCAACATTATAGTTATAACCATGTTATGAGGCTATACAGGACTGACCATCCATGATATCAACATTATAGTTATAACCATGTTATGAGGCTATACAGGACTGACCATCCACGACATCAACATTATAGTTATAACCATGTTATGAGGCTATACAGGACTGACCATCCATGATATCAACATTATAGTTATAACCATGTTATGAGGCTATACAGGACTGACCATGATATCAACAGTATAGTTATAACCATGTTATGAGGCTATACAGGACTGACCATGATATCAACATTATAGTTATAACCATGTTATGAGGCTATACAGGACTGACCATCCACGACATCAACATTATAGTTATAACCATGTTATGAGGCTATACAGGACTGACCATCCATGATATCAACATTATAGTTATAACCATGTTATGAGGCTATATAGGACTGACCATCCATGATATCAACATTATAGTTATAACCATGTTATGAGGCTATACAGGACTGACCATCCATGATATCAACATTATAGTTAGAACCATGTTATGAGGCTATACAGGACTGACCATCCACGATATCAACATTATAGTTATAACCATGTTATGAGGCTATACAGGACTGACCATGATATCAACAGTATAGTTATAACCATGTTATGAAGCTATACAGGACTGACCATGATATCAACATTATAGTTATAACCATGTTATGAAGCTATACAGGACTGACCGTCCATGATATCAACATTATAGTTATAACCATGTTATGAGGCTATACAGGACTGACCATCCACGATATCAACATTATAGTTAGAACCATGTTATGAAGCTATACAGGACTGACCATGATATCAACATTATAGTTATAACCATGTTATGAGGCTATACAGGACTGACCATGATATCAACATTATAGTTATAACCATGTTATGAGGCTATACAGGACTGACCATCCACGACATCAACATTATAGTTATAACCATGTTATGAGGCTATACAGGACTGACCATCCATGATATCAACATTATAGTTATAACCATGTTATGAGGCTATACAGGACTGACCATCCACTGACTATCAACATTATAGTTATAACCATGTTATGAGGCTATACAGGACTGACCATCCATGATATCAACATTATAGTTATAACCATGTTATGAGGCTATACAGGACTGACCATCCACGATATCAACATTATAGTTATAACCATGTTATGAGGCTATACAGGACTGACCATGATATCAACAGTATAGTTATAACCATGTTATGAGGCTATACAGGACTGACCATGATATCAACATTATAGTTATAACCATGTTATGAGGCTATACAGGACTGACCATCCACGACATCAACATTATAGTTATAACCATGTTATGAGGCGATACAGGACTGACCATCCATGATATCAACATTATAGTTATAACCATGTTATGGAGGCTATACAGGACTGACCATCCATGATATCAACATTATAGTTATAACCATGTTATGAGGCTATACAGGACTGACCATCCATGATATCAACATTATAGTTATAACCATGTTATGAGGCTATACAGGACTGACCATCCATGATATCAACATTATAGTTATAACCATGTTATGAGGCTATACAGGACTGACCATCCACGATATCAACATTATAGTTATAACCATGTTATGAGGCTATACAGGACTGACCGTGATATCAACAGTATAGTTATAGCCATGTTATGAGGCTATACAGGACTGACCATGATATCAACATTATAGTTATAACCATGTTATGAGGCTATACAGGACTGACCATCCACGACATCAACATTATAGTTATAACCATGTTATGAGGCTATACAGGACTGACCATCCATGATATCAACATTATAGTTATAACCATGTTATGAGGCTATACAGGACTGACCATCCATGATATCAACATTATAGTTATAACCATGTTATGAGGCTATACAGGACTGACCATCCATGATATCAACATTATAGTTAGAACCATGTTATGAAGCTATACAGGACTGACCGTCCATGATATCAACATTATAGTTATAACCATGTTATGAGGCTATACAGGACTGACCATCCATGATATCAACATTATAGTTATAACCATGTTATGGAGGCTATACAGGACTGACCATCCACGACATCAACATTATAGTTATAACCATGTTATGAGGCTATACAGGACTGACCATCCATGATATCAACATTATAGTTATAACCATGTTATGAGGCTATACAGGACTGACCATCCATGATATCAACATTATAGTTAGAACCATGTTATGAAGCTATACAGGACTGACCATCCATGATATCAACATTATAGTTATAACCATGTTATGAGGCGATACAGGATTGACCATCCATGATATCAACATTATAGTTATAACCATGTTATGAGGCTATACAGGACTGACCATCCACGATATCAACATTATAGTTATAACCATGTTATGAGGCTATACAGGACTGACCATCCACGATATCAACATTATAGTTATAACCATGTTATGAGGCTATACAGTGTTTGTTTACATTTACTTTGTTTACAAACATTGGAGTAAAACAAGCTTATATTTTGGGTTCTCATGGAGTTTGACATTTGAACTAAGCTCAAGGAATTTATTACTTATATTCTTCAACAATCAATGGATATAAATATATAAATATATATATATATATATATATATACAGTACCAGTCAAATGTTTGGACACACCTACTCATTCCAGGGTTTTTCTTTATTTTTACTATTTTCTACATTGTAGAATAAAAATGAAGACATTAAAACTATGAAGTAACACATATGGAATCATGTAGTAACCAAAAAAGTTGTAAACAATTCAAAATATATTTTATATTTGAGCTTCTTCAAAGTAGCCACCCTTTGCCTTGATGACAGCTTTTGCACTGTCTTGGGCATTCTGACATCACAGCGGTCTGGTTGGTCTCTGACATCACAGCGGTCTGGTTGGTCTCTGACATCACAGCGGTCTGGTTGGTCTCTGACATCACAGCGGTACATCACAGCGGTCTGGTTGGTCTCTGACATCACAGCGGTCTGGTTGGTCTCTGACATCACAGCGGTCTGGTTGGTCTCTGACATCACAGCGGTCTGGTTGGTCTCTGACATCACAGCGGTCTCTGACATCACAGCGGTCTCTGACATCACAGCGGCCTCTGACATCACAGCGGTCTCTGACATCACAGCGGTCTCTATCTTGTGGTCAGACTCGCTCAGGTGGAACAAACTGAATCCTGGGCCTTTTTTCAACGCTGATTTGAATGTCATTGAAAAAACAGAGAAATGTCAAAGATATTTTTTTTCTTGCAAACATCCTTTTCTGAAATTAAAAGTAATCCTCGAAGTAATCATCTACTTTTTCAATAGTTTCTGTAATCGGATTACAATATTTTTTTAATGTAACTGATTACAGTTACCGTTTTTTGTAATCATTTCCATGTAATCCGTTACTCCCCAACCCTGGTTATGACAAGGTGACAGATTACAGTACTACTGTACTTGTTGCCTGGCTACCCATCCACACCGTATGAAGGCATCAATAGAGCAGCGAAATCAATTAAGGCTGTACCTCTACCAGTACTACTACCATCTCTACTGTACCAATACTACTACCATCTCTACTGTACCAATACTACTACCATCTCTACTGTACCAATACTACTACCATCTCTACTGTACCAATACTACTACCATCTCTACTGTACCAATACTACTACCATCTCTACTGTACCAATACTACTACCATCTCTACTGTACCAATACTACTACCATCTCTACTGTACCAATACTACTCCCATCTCTACTGTACCAATACTACTACCATCTCTACTGTACCAATACTACTACCATCTCTACTGTACCAATACTACTACCATCTCTACTGTACCAGTACTACTACCATCTCTACTGTACCAATACTACTCCCATCTCTACTGTACCAATACTACTACCGTCTCTACTGTACCAATACTACTACCGTCTCTACTGTACCAATACTACTACCATCTCTACTGTACCAATACTACTCCCATCTCTACTGTACCAATATTACTACCATCTCTACTGTACCAATACTACTACCATCTCTACTGTACCAGTACTACTACCATCTCTACTGTACCAATACTACTCCCATCTCTACTGTACCAATACTACTACCATCTCTACTGTACCAATACTACTCCCATCTCTACTGTACCAATACTACTACCATCTCTACTGTACCAATACTACTACCATCTCTACTGTACCAATGCTACTACCATCTCTACTGTACCAATGCTACTACCATCTCTACTGTACCAATACTACTACCATCTCTACTGTACCAATACTACTACCATCTCTACTGTACCAATACTACTACCATCTCTACTGTACCAGTACTACTACCATCTCTACTGTACCAATACTACTACCATCTCTACTGTACCAATATTACTACCATCTCTACTGTACCAATACTACTACCATCTCTACTGTACCAGTACTACTACCATCTCTACTGTACCTGTACCAATACTACTACCATCTCTACTGTACCAATACTACTACCATCTCTACTGTACCAATACTACTACCATCTCTACTGTACCAATACTACTACCATCTCTACTGTACCAATACTAGTACCATCTCTACTGTACCAGTACTACTACCATCTCTACTGTACCAATACTAGTACCATCTCTACTGTACCAATATTACTACCATCTCTACAGTACACTGACCCAGTGACGACAACAAGAATGTGACCTCAGGGACAGAAGGGCTCACTAAGGGACCAC
>NC_138316.1:52995000-52997500 GCF_965601325.2 Salmo salar | reverse complement strand
TCTGTCCCTCTATCCTCTCTGTCCCTCTATCCTCTCTCTCTGTCCCTCTATCCTCTCTATCCCTCTATCCTCTCTCTCTGTCCCTCTATCCTCTCTCTCTGTCCCTCTATCCTCTCTCTATGTCCCTCTATCCTCTCTCTCTGTCCCTCTATCCTCTCTCTCTATCCCTCTATCCTCTCTCTCTGTCCCTCTATCCTCTCTCTATGTCCCTCTATCCTCTCTCTCTGTCCCTCTATCCTCTCTCTCTGTCCCTCTATCCTCTCTCTCTGTCCCTCTATCCTCTCTGTCCCTCTATCCTCTCTCTCTGTCCCTCTATCCTCTCTGTCCCTCTATCCTCTCTCTCTGTCCCTCTATCCTCTCTATCCCTCTATCCTCTCTCTCTGTCCCTCTATCCTCTCTCTCTGTCCCTCTATCCTCTCTCTATGTCCCTCTATCCTCTCTCTCTGTCCCTCTATCCTCTCTCTCTATCCCTCTATCCTCTCTCTCTGTCCCTCTATCCTCTCTCTATGTCCCTCTATCCTCTCTCTCTGTCCCTCTATCCTCTCTCTCTGTCCCTCTATCCTCTCTCTCTGTCCCTCTATCCTCTCTCTCTGTCCCTCTATCCTCTCTCTCTGTCCCTCTATCCTCTCTCTCTGTCCCTCTATCCTCTCTCTCTATCCCTCTATCCTCTCTCTCTGTCCCTCTATCCTCTCTCTCTGTCCCTCTATCCTCTCTCTCTGTCCCTCTATCCTCTCTCTCTGTCCCTCTATCCTCTCTCTCTGTCCCTCTATCCTCTCTCTCTGTCCCTCTATCCTCTCTCTCTGTCCCTCTATCCTCTCTCTATGTCCCTCTATCCTCTCTCTCTGTCCCTCTATCCTCTCTCTCTGTCCCTCTATCCTCTCTCTCTGTCCCTCTATCCTCTCTGTCCCTCTACCCTCTCTCTCTGTCCCTCTATCCTCTCTCTCTGTCCCTCTATCCTCTCTCTCTGTCCCTCTATCCTCTCTCTCTGTCCCTCTATCCTCTCTCTCTGTCCCTCTATCCTCTCTGTCCCTCTATCCTCTCTCTCTGTCCCTCTATCCTCTCTCTCTGTCCCTCTATCCTCTCTCTATGTCCCTCTATCCTCTCTCTCTGTCCCTCTATCCTCTCTCTCTGTCCCTCTATCCTCTCTCTCTGTCCCTCTATCCTCTCTCTCTGTCCCTCTATCCTCTCTCTCTGTCCCTCTATCCTCTCTCTCTGTCCCTCTATCCTCTCTCTCTGTCCCTCTATCCTCTCTCTCTATCCCTCTATCCTCTCTCTCTGTCCCTCTATCCTCTCTCTCTGTCCCTCTATCCTCTCTCTCTGTCCCTCTATCCTCTCTCTCTGTCCCTCTATCCTCTCTCTCTGTCCCTCTATCCTCTCTCTCTGTCCCTCTATCCTCTCTCTCTGTCCCTCTATCCTCTCTCTCTGTCCCTCTATCCTCTCTCTCTGTCCCTCTATCCTCTCTCTATGTCCCTCTATCCTCTCTCTCTGTCCCTCTATCCTCTCTCTCTGTCCCTCTATCCTCTCTCTCTGTCCCTCTATCCTCTCTCTCTATCCCTCTATCCTCTCTCTCTGTCCCTCTATCCTCTCTCTATGTCCCTCTATCCTCTCTCTCTGTCCCTCTATCCTCTCTCTCTGTCCCTCTATCCTCTCTCTCTGTCCCTCTATCCTCTCTCTCTGTCCCTCTATCCTCTCTCTCTGTCCCTCTATCCTCTCTCTCTGTCCCTCTATCCTCTCTCTCTGTCCCTCTATCCTCTCTCTGTCCCTCTATCCTCTCTCTCTGTCCCTCTACCCTCTCTCTCTGTCCCTCTACCCTCTCTCTCTGTCCCTCTATCCTCTCTCTATGTCCCTCTATCCTCTCTCTCTGTCCCTCTATCCTCTCTCTCTGTCCCTCTATCCTCTCTGTCCCTCTATCCTCTCTCTATGTCCCTCTATCCTCTCTCTCTGTCCCTCTATCCTCTCTCTCTGTCCCTCTATCCTCTCTCTCTGTCCCTCTATCCTCTCTGTCCCTCTATCCTCTCTCTCTGTCCCTCTATCCTCTCTCTCTGTCCCTCTATCCTCTCTCTCTGTCCCTCTATCCTCTCTCTCTGTCCCTCTATCCTCTCTCTCTGTCCCTCTATCCTCTCTCTCTGTCCCTCTATCCTCTCTCTCTGTCCCTCTATCCTCTCTGTCCCTCTATCCTCTCTGTCCCTCTATCCTCTCTCTCTGTCCCTCTATCCTCTCTCTCTGTCCCTCTATCCTCTCTCTCTGTCCCTCTATCCTCTCTCTCTGTTCCTCTATCCTCTCTCTCTGTCCCTCTATCCTCTCTCTCTGTCCCTCTATCCTCTCTCTCTGTCCCTCTATCCTCTCTCTCTGTCCCTCTATCCTCTCTCTCTGTCCCTCTATCCTCTCTCTCTGTCCCTCTATCCTCTCTCTCTATCCCTCTATCCTCTCTATCCCTCTATCCTCTCTCTCTGTCCCTCTATCCTCTCTCTCTGTCCCTCTATCCTCTCTCTCTGTCCCT
>NC_138316.1:52985000-52990000 GCF_965601325.2 Salmo salar | reverse complement strand
CTACCTGCCGCCCCTCCACTCTAACCACTAGGCTACCTGCCTCCCGTCCACTCTAACCACTAGGCTACCTGCCTCCCCTCCCCTCTAACCACTAGGCTACCTGCCATCCCTCCACTCTAACCACTAGGCTACCTGCCTCCCCTCCACTCTAACCACTAGGCTACCTGCCGCCCCTCCACTCTAACCACTAGGCTACCTGCCGCCCCTCCACTCTAACCACTAGGCTACCTGCCGCCCCTCCTCTCTAACCACTAGGCTACCTGCCGCCCCTCCACTCTAACCACTAGGCTACCTGCCGCCCCTCCACTCTAACCACTAGGCTACCTGCCTCCCCTCCACTCTAACCACTAGGCTACCTGCCTCCCCTCCACTCTAACCACTAGGCTACCTGCCGCCCCTCCCCTCCACTCTAACCACTAGGCTACCTGCCTCCCCTCCACTCTAACCACTAGGCTACCTGCCTCCCCTCCACTCTAACCACTAGGCTACCTGCCGCCCCTCCCCTCCACTCTAACCACTAGGCTACCTGCCTCCCCTCCCCTCTAACCACTAGGCTACCTGCCATCCCTCCACTCTAACCACTAGGCTACCTGCCTCCCCTCCACTCTAACCACTAGGCTACCTGCCATCCCTCCACTCTAACCACTAGTCTACCTGCCGCCCCTCCACTCTAACCACTCTAAAGAGAGAAGCTTGCCATTTGGGATGTAATCTGTTGTCAGGGTATTTGACCTTTTGGATGTCATTCTGACCTCATGTTGCCGTGGTTACCTCAGGAGGGCAGCTAATAGACCGTCGTGAATAGGGCACCTCAACAAAACCTAGGAGATTTGGCATGGGTCCTCAGATCTTCAAAAGGTTTTACAGCTGCACCATCGAGAGCATCCTGACGGGTTGCATCACTGCCTGGTACGGCAACTGCTCGGCCTCCGACCGCAAGGCGCTACAGAGGGTAGTGCGAACGGCCCAGTACATCACCAGGGACAAGCTTCCTGCCATCCAGGACCTCTATACCAGGCGGTGTCAGAGGAAAGCCCTAAAAATTGTCAAAGCCTCCAGCCTCTAGACTGTTCTCTCTGCTAGCGCACGGAAAGCGGTACCGGAGCGCCAAGTCTAGGTCCAAGAGGCTTCTAAACAGCTTCTACCCCCAAACCATAAGACTCCTGAACAGCTAATCAAATGGCTACCCAGACTATTTGCATTGCCCCCCCCCCCTTACTTTTTTGTTGTTGGTATTTTCTTAAAACTGCATTGTTGGGCTTGTAAGTAAGCATTTCACTGTAAGGTGTAGTGTATTATGGGACCTGGTCAGATGTATTCGGCGCATGTGGTACATAACATTTAGTAAGAAGTTCTCTCTCTCTGTCTCATCTCTACTCTCTGTCCCTCTATCCTCTCTGTCCCTCTATCCTCTCTCTCTGTCCCTCTATCCTCTCTCTATGTCCCTCTATCCTCTCTCTCTGTCCCTCTATCCTCTCTCTCTGTCCCTCTATCCTCTCTATCCCTCTATCCTCTCTCTCTGTCCCTCTATCCTCTCTCTGTGTCCCTCTATCCTCTCTCTCTGTCCCTCTATCCTCTCTCTCTGTCCCTCTATCCTCTCTCTCTGTCCCTCTATCCTCTCTGTCCCTCTATCCTCTCTCTCTGTCCCTCTATCCTCTCTCTCTGTCCCTCTATCCTCTCTCTCTGTCCCTCTACCCTCTCTCTGTCCCTCTATCCTCTCTGTCCCTCTATCCTCTCTCTCTGTCCCTCTATCCTCTCTCTCTGTCCCTCCATCCTCTCTGTCCCTCTATCCTCTCTCTGTCCCTCTATCCTCTCTCTCTGTCCCTCTATCCTCTCTCTCTGTCCCTCTATCCTCTCTCTCTGTCCCTCTATCCTCTCTCTCTGTCCCTCTATCCTCTCTCTCTGTCCCTCTATCCTCTCTCTCTGTCCCTCTATCCTCTCTCTCTGTCCCTCTATCCTCTCTCTCTGTCCCTCTATCCTCTCTCTGTCCCTCTATCCTCTCTCTCTGTCCCTCTATCCTCTCTCTCTGTCCCTCTATCCTCTCTCTCTGTCCCTCTATCCTCTCTCTCTGTCCCTCTATCCTCTCTCTCTGTCCCTCTACCCTCTCTCTCTGTCCCTCTGTCCTCCCTCTCTGTCCCTCTATCCCTCTCTCTCTGTCCCTCTATCCTCTCTGTCCCTCTATCCTCTCTCTCTGTCCCTCTATCCTCTCTGTCCCTCTATCCTCTCTCTCTGTCCCTCTATCCTCTCTCTCTGTCCCTCTATCCTCTCTCTCTGTCCCTCTATCCTCTCTCTCTGTCCCTCTATCCTCTCTCTCTGTCCCTCTATCCTCTCTCTCTGTCCCTCTATCCTCTCTCTCTGTCCCTCTATCCTCTCTCTCTGTCCCTCTATCCTCTCTCTCTGTCCCTCTATCCTCTCTCTCTGTCCCTCTATCCTCTCTCTCTGTCCCTCTATCCTCTCGCTCTGTCCCTCTATCCTCTCTCTCTGTCCCTCTATCCTCTCTCTCTGTCCCTCTATCCTCTCTCTCTCTGTCCCTCTATCCTCTCTCTCTCTGTCCCTCTATCCTCTCTCTCTGTCCCTCTATCCTCTCTCTCTGTCCCTCTATCCTCTCTGTCCCTCTATCCTCTCTGTCCCTCTATCCTCTCTGTCCCTCTATCCTCTCTGTCCCTCTACCCTCTCTCTCTGTCCCTCTACCCTCTCTCTGTCCCTCTATCCTCTCTGTCCCTCTATCCTCTCTGTCCCTCTATCCTCTCTCTCTGTCCCTCTATCCTCTCTCTCTGTCCCTCTATCCTCTCTCTCTGTCCCTCTATCCTCTCTGTCCCTCTATCCTCTCTCTCTCTGTCCATCTATCCTCTCTCTCTGTCCCTCTATCCTCTCTCTCTGTCCCTCTATCCTCTCTCTGTCCCTCTCTCTCTCTGTCCCTCTACCCTCTCTCTCTGTCCCTCTACCCTCTCTCTCTGTCCCTCTACCTCTCTCTGTCCCTCTATCCTCTCTCTCTGTCCCTCTATCCTCCCTCTCTGTCCCTCTATCCTCTCTCTCTGTCCCTCTATCCTCTCTCTCTGTCCCTCTATCCTCTCTCTCTGTCCCTCTATCCTCTCTGTCCCTCTATCCTCCCTCTCTGTCCCTCTATCCTCTCTCTCTGTCCCTCGATCCTCTCTGTCCCTCTACCCTCTCTCTCTGTCCCTCTATCCTCTCTCTCTGTCCCTCTATCCTCTCTGTCCCTCTATCCTCTCTCTCTGTCCCTCTACCCTCTCTCTCTGTCCCTCTACCCTCTCTGTCCCTCTACCCTCTCTCTCTGTCCCTCTATCCTCTCTCTCTGTCCCTCTACCCTCTCTGTCCCTCTACCCTCTCTCTCTGTCCCTCTACCCTCTCTCTCTGTCCCTCTACCCTCTCTCTCTGTCCCTCTACCCTCTCTCTGTCCCTCTATCCTCTCTGTCCCTCCATCCTCTCTGTCCCTCTACCCTCTCTCTCTGTCCCTCTATCCTCTCTCTCTCTCTCTCTCTGTCCCTCTATCCTCTCTCTCTGTCCCTCTATCCTCTCTGTCCCTCTATCCTCTCTGTCCCTCTATCCTCTCTGTCCCTCTACCCTCTCTCTCTGTCCCTCTACCCTCTCTCTGTCCCTCTATCCTCTCTGTCCCTCCATCCTCTCTGTCCCTCTATCCTCTCTCTCTGTCCCTCTATCCTCTCTCTCTGTCCCTCTATCCTTTCTCTCTGTCCCTCTATCCTCTCTCTCTGTCCCTCTATCCTCTCTGTCCCTCTACCCTCTCTCTCTGTCCCTCTACCCTCTCTCTCTGTCCCTCTATCCTCTCTCTCTGTCCCTCTATCCTCTCTGTCCCTCTATCCTCTCTCTCTGTCCCTCTACCCTCTCTCTGTCCCTCTATCCTCTCTGTCCCTCTATCCTCTCTCTCTGTCCCTCTATCCTCTCTGTCCCTCTACCCTCTCTCTCTGTCCCTCTATCCTCTCTGTCCCTCTGTCCTCCCTCTCTATCCCTCTCTCCTCTCTCTCTCTACTCTCTCTCTATCCTCTCTCTCCTCTCTCTCTACCTACTCTCTCTCCCTCTATATTCTGTCTCTCTACTCGTTATCTATCTTCTCTTATTGCTTTCTCTCTCCCCCTCCCTCTCTCATCTTCTATCTCTCCCCCTCTCTTATCTTCTATCTCTCTCCCTCTATCTCTCTCTCTCTCGCCATGTCTATTTCTATCTCTCTATTCGTGTCTTCTCTCTGTCTCTCTCTCCTCTATTGGCATGATAAGTCAGTAAGTGACATTGCCAAAGAAAGGAGAACACAGAGAGAACACAGTGTAGTTAATTATAGTCCTCATTGACTCCTATATTATGCAGTTCTACCTTCCTCTGTTCGGCCTGTACCTGAATCAGTCTCTCTGGGGTTTAGCAGAGTGAATCAGTCTCTCTGGGGTTTAGCAGAGTGAATCAGTCTCTCTGGGGTTTAGCAGAGTGAATCAGTCTCTCTGGGGGTTTAACAGAGAGAGTGAATCAGTCTCTCTGGGGGTTTAGCAGAGTGAATCAGTCTCTCTGGGGTTTAGCAGAGTGAATCAGTCTCTCTGGGGTTTAGCAGAGTGAATCAGTCTCTCTGGGGTTTAGCAGAGTGAATCAGTCTCTCTGGGGTTTAGCAGAGTGAATCAGTCTCTCTGGGGTTTAGCAGAGTGAATCAGTCTCTCTGGGGTTTAGCAGAGTGAATCAGTCTCTCTGGGGTTTAGCAGAGTGAATCAGTCTCTCTGGGGTTTAGCAGAGTGAATCAGTCTCTCTGGGGTTTAGCAGAGTGAATCAGTCTCTCTGGGGGTTTAGCAGAGTGAATCAGTCTCTCTGGGGTTTAGCAGAGTGAATCAGTCTCTCTGGGGTTTAGCAGAGTGAATCAGTCTCTCTGGGGTTTAGCAGAGTGAATCAGTCTCTCTGGGGTTTAGCAGAGTGAATCAGTCTGAGAGTGAGTGAGCTGAGGACAGTCTGTCTTCCATGAGGTAACAGGTAGGACTGTAAAGACCTGG
>NC_138316.1:52977500-52980000 GCF_965601325.2 Salmo salar | reverse complement strand
GTGTGTGTGTGTGTGTGTCATACATTTCGTCAGCGTCTCAGTCTCAGCACGTGTTCCATACAATACAGGCTTAAACACAAAGCACAAGGATTTAACCCCCTGAATGCTGTTTAATATAATCTGAATACTGGTCCATGATTTAGATGTATAGTTGTAATACTACATAAACCTACGTTATGAGGAAGTTGTATTGAACATCCACACGGGGCAGAGAGCTCAACGGACCATCTCTCCACACGACACTTTTAATTCCATCTCCAAGGGAACCCACTTCATCAATCTCTCTGTTCGGCTTCCTGCTCTTCTGTCTTCATCCTGGAATTGTTTCGTCATGCAGCAGATGGCTGTCTGGGGTCTTGGCGACAGTGATGGAACAATACTGATATACTGATATACTGATATACTGATATACTGATATACTGTAGCTGATGTGATAGTGTTGACAGTAGTGATGGAACAATACTGATATACTGATATACTGATATACTGTAGCTGATGTGATAGTGTTGACAGTAGTGATGGAACAATACTGATATACTGATATACTGATATACTGTAGCTGATGTGATAGTGTTGACAGTAGTGATGGAACAATACTGATATACTGATATACTGATATACTGTAGCTGATGTGATAGTGTTGACAGTAGTGATGAGAACATACTGATATACTGTAGCTGATGTGATAGTGTTGACAGTGCTGATGGCGGAAAAACATATAATATCTTCGGAAAGTATTCAGACCCCTTGACTTTTTCTACATTTTGTTATGTTACAGCCTTATTCTAAAATTGATACAATATTTTTTATTTTATCAGCAATCTACACACAATACCCCATAATGACATCACAATACCCCATAATGACATCACAATACCCCATAATGACATCACAATACCCCATAATGACATCACAATACCCCATAATGACAAAGCGAAAACAGGTTTTTAGAAATGTTTGCAAATGCATTAAAAATAAAAATCTGAAATACCTTATTTACGTAAGTATGGTGCATCCTGTTTCCATTGATCATCCTTGAGAGCCTGTTGTTATCTGAAGTGGTCCTACTGGGCCTGGTACTGGGCCTGGTACTATCTGATGTGATTCTACTGGGCCTGGTACTATCTGATGTGGTTCTACTGGGCCTGGTACTATCTGATGTGGTTCTACTGGGCCTGGTACTATCTGATGTGGTTCTACTGGGCCTGGTACTATCTGATGTGATTATACTGGGCCTGGTACTATCTGATGTGATTCTACTGGGCCTGGTACTATCTGATGTGGTTCTACTGGGCCTGGTACTATCTGATGTGGTTCTACTGGGCCTGGTACTATCTGATGTGGTTCTACTGGGCCTGGTACTGGGCCTGGTACTGGGCCTGGTACTATCTGATGTGTGTTACCTATATGATAGCTATGTTTAAATGTGTCTGTGTTTCTCTCCTCTCCTGTCCTCTCTCCTCTCCTCTCTCCTCTCCTTATCTTTCCTCTCCTGTCCCCTCCTCTCCTCTCCTGTCCTCTCCTCTCTCCTTTCCCTCCTGTCCTCTCCTCTCTCCTTTCCTCTCCTGTCCGCTCTCCTCCTCTCCTTACCTCTCCTCTCCTTACCTCTCTCCTCTCCTGTCCTTTCCTCTCCTCTCCTCTCTCCTTTCCTCTCCTCTCCTCTCTCATTTCCTCTCCTCTCCTCTCTCCTTTCCTCTCCTCTCCTCTCTCCTTTTCCTCTCCTTTCTCCTCTCTCCTTTTCCTCTCCTCTCCAGTGTTCCACTTCTCCCAGCGGTTCACCACGGTGGTTCCAGAGAGCTGTATGTTGATCTTACTGGGTCTGGTACTGGGTGGCGTAGTACTGCTGACCAGTAAGAAACAGCTGTACCAGCTAGAGCCTGGCCTCTTCTTCCTCTTCCTCCTGCCCACCATCGTCGGTAGGTGGATCTCAACTGCATTTCCCTCGATTTCCTCACAAGTTAGCGAGGTCATTGTCCCGTGTGTTCTGTATCCTGTGCGTATGACAGATATTTGATTTGATTTGATTTAGGTGACGCGGGGTATTTCATGCCCGCGAGGCTCTTCTTTGACAACCTGGGAGCCATCCTACTGTATGCTGTGGTGGGAACTCTCTGGAATGCATTCTGTACCGGCTTCTGCCTCTACGGGGTTAAACTTATGGGGATCATAGGTGAGTCAAGCCGCCTGGGGGGGGTCAGAGGAGAGTCGAGCCGCCTGGGGGGGGTCAGAGGTGAGTCGAGCCGCCTGGGGGGGTCAGAGGTGAGTCGAGCCGCCTGGGGGGGTCAGAGGTGAGTCAAACTGCCTGGGGGGGTCAGAGGTGAGTCGAGCCGCCTGGGGGGGTCAGAGGTGAGTCGAGCCGCCTGGGGGGGTCAGAGGTGAGTCAAGCCTCCTGGGGGGGTCAGAGGTGAGTCAAACCGCCTGGGGGGTTCAGAGGTGAGTCAAACCGCCTGGGGGGGTCAGAGGAGAGTCGAGCCGCCTGGGAGGGGTCAGAGGTGAGTCG
>NC_138316.1:52935000-52975000 GCF_965601325.2 Salmo salar | reverse complement strand
AATAAACAAAAGTGAAATTAACAATAAAAATGAACAGTAAACATTACACTCACAAAAGTTCCAAAAGAATAAAGACATTTTAAATGTCATATTATGTCTATATACAGTGTTGTAACGATGTGCAAATAGTTAAAGTACAAAATGGAAAATAAATCAACATAAATATGGGTTGTATTTACAATGGTGTTTGTTCTTCACTGGTTGACCTTTTCTTGTGGCAACAGGTCACAAATCTGGCTGCTGTGATGTCACACTGTGGTATTTCACCCAGTAGATATGGGAGTTCATCAGAATCGGATGTTTTCTAATACTTTGTGGGTCTGTGTAATCTGAGGGAAATATGTCTCTCTAATATGGTCCTACATTTGGCAGGAGGAAAGTGCAGCTCAGTTTCCACCTCATTTTTTGGGCAGTGTTGCACATAGCCTGTCTTCTCTTGAGAGCCAGGTCTGCCTACGGCGGCCTTTCTCAATAGCAAGGCTATGCTCACTGAGTCTGTACATAGTCAAAGCTTTCCTTAAGTTTGGGTCAGTCCCAGTGGTCAGGTATTCTGCCACTGTGTTCTCTCTGTTTAGGACCAAACAACATTCTAGTTTGCTCTGTTTTTTTTGTTAATTCTTTCCAATGTGTCAAGTAATTATCTTTTTGTTTTCTCATGATTTGGTTGGGTCTAATTGTGTTGTTGTCCTGGGGCTCTGTGGGGTCTGTTTGAGAACAGAGCCCCAGGACCAGCTTGCTGAGGGGACTCTTCTCTAGGACCAGCTTGCTGAGGGGACTCTTCTCCAGGACCAGCTTGCTTAGGGGACTCTTCTCTAGGACCAGCTTGCTTAGGGGACTCTTCTCCAGGACCAGCTTGCTGAGGGGACTCTTCTCCAGGACCAGCTTGCTGAGGGGACTCTTCTCCAAGACCAGCTTGCTGAGGGGACTCTTCTCTAGGACCAGCTTGCTGAGGGGACTCTTCTCCAGGACCAGCTTGCTGAGGGGACTCTTCTCCAGGACCAGCTTGCTTAGGGGACTCTTCTCCAGGACCAGCTTGCTGAGGGGACTCTTCTCCAGGACCAGCTTGCTGAGGGGACTCTTCTCCAGGACCAGCTTGCTTAGGGGACTCTTCTCCAGGACCAGCTTGCTGAGGGGACTCTTCTCCAGGACCAGCTTGCTGAGGGGACTCTTCTCCAGGACCAGCTTGCTGAGGGGACTCTTCTCTAGGACCAGCTTGCTGAGGGGACTCTTCTCCAGGACCAGCTTGCTGAGGGGACTCTTCTCTAGGACCAGCTTGCTGAGGGGACTCTTCTCCAGGACCAGCTTGCTGAGGGGACTCTTCTCCAGGACCAGCTTGCTGAGGGGACTCTTCTCCAGGACCAGCTTGCTGAGGGGACTCTTCTCCAGGACCAGCTTGCTGAGGGGACTCTTCTCCAGGACCAGCTTGCTGAGGGGACTCTTCTCTAGGACCAGCTTGCTTAGGGGACTCTTCTCCAGGACCAGCTTGCTGAGGGGACTCTTCTCCAGGACCAGCTTGCTGAGGGGACTCTTCTCCAGGACCAGCTTGCTGAGGGGACTCTTCTCTAGGACCAGCTTGCTGAGGGGACTCTTCTCCAGGACCAGCTTGCTGAGGGCACTCTTCTCTAGGACCAGCTTGCTGAGGGGACTCTTCTCTAGGACCAGCTTGCTGAGGGGACTCTTCTCCAGGACTAGCTTGCTGAGGGGACTCTTCTCTAGGACCAGCTTGCTGAGGGGACTCTTCTCCAGGACCAGCTTGCTGAGGGGACTCTTCTCTAGGACCAGCTTGCTGAGGGGACTCTTCTCCAGGACCAGCTTGCTGAGGGGACTCTTCTCTAGGACCAGCTTGCTGAGGGGACTCTTCTCCAGGACCAGCTTGCTGAGGGGACTCTTCTCCAGGACCAGCTTGCTGAGGGGACTCTTCTCTAGGACCAGCTTGCTTAGGGGACTCTTCTCCAGGACCAGCTTGCTGAGGGGACTCTTCTCTAGGACCAGCTTGCTGAGGGGACTCTTCTCCAGGACTAGCTTGCTGAGGGGACTCTTCTCTAGGACCAGCTTGCTGAGGGGACTCTTCTCCAGGACCAGCTTGCTGAGGGGACTCTTCTCTAGGACCAGCTTGCTTAGGGGACTCTTCTCCAGGACCAGCTTGCTGAGGGGACTCTTCTCTAGGACCAGCTTGCTGAGGGGACTCTTCTCCAGGGAATTGTCTCCTGTTAGGTGGTTGTAGAACTTAACGGTTCTTCTCTCTCTGTCCCCCCTCTCTTCTCTCTCTCTCTCTGTCCCCCCTCTCTTCTCACTCTCTCTGTCCCCCTCTCTCTCTCTCTCTCTGTCCCCTCTCTCTCTCTCTCTCTCTGTCCCCCCCCCTCTCTCTCTCTCTCTCTCTGTCCCCCCTCTCTTCTCTCTCTCTCTGTCCCCCCTCTCGTCTCTCTCTCTCTCTGTCCCCCCCCCTCTCATTTCTCCGTTTGTCCCTAGCCAACCCACTAAACCCGCCACAACAAGCTCCTTTTGTATATATGACCTGTGACCTTAAATTGGTAAAGTACCCAGGATTTAGAGAGCGATCACGATTACCCTCTGACGATCACGCCCAGCGGCCCTTATTAAAACACACCTCACAACGCATGCTTACAGCAGCAGTCCACTGAGCTCCATGAATACCCTGGTCATCTGAAGAGGGATTCATACAGCTCCATGAATACCCTGGTCAACTGAAGAGGGATTCATACAGCTCCATGAATACCCTGGTCATCTGAAGAGGGATTCACACAGCTCCATGAATACCCTGGTCATCTGAAGAGGGATTCATACAGCTCCATGAATACCCTGGTCAACTGAAGAGGGATTCATACAGCTCCATGAATACCCTGGTCAACTGAAGAGGGATTCATACAGCTCCATGAATACCCTGGTCAACTGAAGAGGGATTCATACAGCTCCATGAATACCCTGGTCAACTGAAGAGGGATTCATACAGCTCCATGAATACCCTGGTCATCTGAAGAGGGATTCATACAGCTCCATGAATACCCTGGTCATCTGAAGAGGGATTCACACAGCTCCATGAATACCCTGGTCAACTGAAGAGGGATTCATACAGCTCCATGAATACCCTGGTCATCTGAAGAGGGATTCATACAGCTCCATGAATACCCTGGTCATCTGAAGAGGGATTCACACAGCTCCATGAATACCCTGGTCATCTGAAGAGGGATTCATACAGCTCCATGAATACCCTGGTCATCTGAAGAGGAGGGATTCACACAGCTCCATGAATACCCTGGTCATCTGAAGAGGAGGGATTCACACAGCTCCATGAATACCCTGGTCATCTGAAGAGGGATTCACACAGCTCCATGAATACCCTGGTCATCTGAAGAGGGATTCATACAGCTCCATGAATACCCTGGTCAACTGAAGAGGGATTCACACAGCTCCATGAATACCCTGGTCATCTGAAGAGGGATTCACACAGCTCCATGAATACCCTGGTCATCTGAAGAGGAGGGATTCACACAGCTCCATGAATACCCTGGTCATCTGAAGAGGAGGGATTCACACAGCTCCATGAATACCCTGGTCATCTGAAGAGGAGGGATTCACACAGCTCCATTAATACCCTGGTCATCTGTCGAGGGATTCACACAGCTCCATGAATACCCTGGTCATCTGTCGAGGGATTTATACAGCTCCATGAATACCCTGGTCATCTGAAGAGGGATTCACACAGCTCCATGAATACCCTGGTCATCTGATAGAGGAGGGATTCACACAGCTCCATGAATACCCTGGTCATCCTGAAGAGGAGGGATTCACACAGCTCCATGAATACCCTGGTCATCTGAAGAGGAGGGATTCACACAGCTCCATGAATACCCTGGTCATCTGAAGAGGAGGGATTCACACAGCTCCATGAATACCCTGGTCATCTGAAGAGGAGGGATTCACACAGCTCCATGAATACCCTGGTCATCTGAAGAGGGCTTCACACAGCTCCATGAATACCCTGGTCATCTGAAGAGGAGGGATTCACACAGCTCCATGAATACCCTGGTCATCTGAAGAGGAGGGATTCACACAGCTCCATGAATACCCTGGTCATCTGAAGAGGGATTCACACAGCTCCATGAATACCCTGGTCATCTGAAGAGGAGGGATTCACACAGCTCCATGAATACCCTGGTCATCTGAAGAGGAGGGATTCACACAGCTCCATGAATACCCTGGTCATCTGAAGAGGGATTCACACAGCTCCATGAATACCCTGGTCATCTGAAGAGGGATTCACACAGCTCCATGAATACCCTGGTCATCTGAAGAGGAGGGATTCACACAGCTCCATGAATACCCTGGTCATCTGAAGAGGGATTCACACAGCTCCATGAATACCCTGGTCATCTGAAGAGGAGGGATTCACACAGCTCCATGAATACCCTGGTCATCTGAAGAGGAGGGATTCACAGAGCTCCATGAATACCCTGGTCATCTGAAGAGGAGGGATTCACACAGCTCCATGAATACCCTGGTCATCTGAAGAGGAGGGATTCACACAGCTCCATGAATACCCTGGTCATCTGAAGAGGAGGGATTCACACAGCTCCATGAATACCCTGGTCATCTGAAGAGGAGGGATTCACACAGCTCCATGAATACCCTGGTCATCTGTAGAGGGATTCACACAGCTCCATGAATACCCTGGTCATCTGAAGAGGAGGGATTCACACAGCTCCATGAATACCCTGGTCATCTGAAGAGGAGGTATTCACACAGCTCCATGAATACCCTGGTGATCTGAAGAGGGGGGATTCACACAGCTCCATGAATACCCTGGTGATCTGAAGAGGGGGGATTCACACAGCTCCATGAATACCCTGGTCATCTGAAGAGGGATTCACACAGCTCCATGAATACCCTGGTCATCTGAAGAGGGATTCACACAGCTCCATGAATACCCTGGTCATCTGAAGTGGGATTCACACAGCTCCATGAATACCCTGGTCAACTGAAGAGGGATTCACACAGCTCCATGAATACCCTGGTCAACTGAAGAGGAGGGATTTACACATTAGTAGTTGGCCCGTCTTTGTGGGATTACAGGGTATTGGACCAGTAACCCGGGCATTCTTCGTTACTGGAGACACACACACACACACCAACAAACACACTAGTGTGTGTGGGTGGCAGGTAGCTTAGCGGTTAGAGCGTTGAGCCAGTAACTGAAAGGTTGCTAGTTCGAATCCCCAAGCCTACAAGGTGTAAATCCTGTCCATGTGCCACCCCAAGGCAGTTAACCCTAATGGTTCCAGGGTTTATAATCTCTGACCCTGGTCCTGACCCCACTCCCAGGATGCCTCAGGAGGAGATGGGATAGACCCTGGCCCTGACCCCACTCCCAGGGTGCCTCAGGAGGAGATGGGATAGACCCTGGCCCTGACCCCACTCCCAGGATGCCTCAGGGGGAGATGGGATAGACCCTGGCCCTGACCCCACTCTGAGGGTGCCTCAGGAGGAGATGGGATAGACCCTGGCCGTGACCCCACTCCCAGGGTGCCTCAGGAGGAGATGGGATAGACCCTGGCCCTGACCCCACTCCCAGGGTGCCTCAGGAGGAGATGGGATAGACCCTGGCCCTGACCCCACTCCCAGGATGCCTCAGGAGGAGATGGGATAGACCCTGGCCCTGACCCCACTCCCAGGATGCCTCAGGAGGAGATGGGATAGACCCTGGCCCTGACCCCACTCCCAGGATGCCTCAGGAGGAGATGGGATAGACCCTGGCCGTGACCCCACTCCCAGGATGCCTCAGGAGGAGATGGGATAGACCCTGGCCCTGACCCCACTCCCAGGATGCCTCAGGAGGAGATGGGATAGACCCTGGTCCTGACCCCACTCCCAGGATGCCTCAGGAGGAGATGGGATAGACCCTGGCCCTGACCCCACTCCCAGGATGCCTCAGGAGGAGATGGGATAGACCCTGGCCCTGACCCCACTCCCAGGATGCCTCAGGAGGAGATGGGATAGACCCTGGCCCTGACCCCACTCCCAGGATGCCTCAGGAGGAGATGGGATAGACCCTGGCCCTGACCCCACTCCCAGGGTGCCTCAGGAGGAGATGGGATAGACCCTGGCCCTGACCCCACTCCCAGGATGCCTCAGGAGGAGATGGGATAGACCCTGGCCCTGACCCCACTCCCAGGATGCCTCAGGGGGAGATGGGATAGACCCTGGCCCTGACCCCACTCCCAGGATGCCTCAGGGGGAGATGGGATAGACCCTGGCCCTGACCCCACTCCCAGGATGCCTCAGGAGGAGATGGGATAGACCCTGGCCCTGACCCCACTCCCAGGATGCCTCAGGAGGAGATGGGATAGACCCTGGCCCTGACCCCACTCCCAGGGTGCCTCAGGAGGAGATGGGATAGACCCTGGCCCTGACCCCACTCCCAGGATGCCTCAGGAGGAGATGGGATAGACCCTGGCCGTGACCCCACTCCCAGGATGCCTCAGGAGGAGATGGGATAGACCCTGGCCCTGACCCCACTCCCAGGGTGCCTCAGGAGGAGATGGGATAGACCCTGGCCCTGACCCCACTCCCAGGGTGCCTCAGGAGGAGATGGGATAGACCCTGGCCCTGACCCCACTCCCAGGATGCCTCAGGGGGAGATGGGATATGCCAAAAAAAAAACACTTTCCCAAATTCACACACCGTTGTAAATGTGTGAAATAGGACACATATATACAGCCACCTGGGTTCTGTACTGCTCCTCCTGGGTTCTGTGCTGCCCTCCTGGGCTCTGTGCTGCCCCTCCTGGGCTCTGTGCTCCCCCTCCTGGGCTCTGTGCTGCCCCTCCTGGGTTCTGTGCTGCCCCTCCTGGGTTCTGTGCTGCCCCTCCTGGGTTCTGTGCTGCCCCTCCTGGGTTCTGTGCTGCCCCTCCTGGGCTCTGTGCTGGCCCTCCTGGGTTCTGTGCTGCCCTCCTGGGTTCTGTGCTGCCCCTCCTGGGTTCTGTGCTGCCCCTCCTGGGCTCTGTGCTGCCCCTCCTCTACCTCCGTTCAACTCTGGGTCCGTTTAATAATCTACTCTCTGTAGGGAATAATCCACTAGGTTCAGTGTCCAATCCCTCTTCTATTGGCAAATCTCTCCTCAACACTCTGAAATGGGATCCAAATGTTCTCCTGGTCAGCATCGATGCTGCACAGCAATAACAAGACTAGTTTTCTCCTGGTCAGCATCGATGCTGCACAGCAATAACAAGACTAGTTTTCTCCTGGTCAGCATCGATGCTGCACAGCAATAACAAGACTAGTTTTCTCCTGGTCAGCATCGATGCTGCACAGCAATAACAACAAGACTAGTTTTCTCCTGGTCAGCATCGATGCTGCACAGCAATAACAACAAGACTAGTTTTCTCCTGGTCAGCATCGATGCTGCACAGCAATAACAAGACTAGTTTTCTCCTGGTCAGCATCGATGCTGCACAGCAATAACAAGACTAGTTTTCTCCTGGTCAGCATCGATGCTGCACAGCAATAACAACAAGACTAGTTTTCTCCTGGTCAGCATCGATGCTGCACAGCAATAACAACAAGACTAGTTTTCTCCTGGTCAGCATCGATGCTGCACAGCAATAACAACAAGACTAGTTTTCTCCTGGTCAGCATCGATGCTGCACAGCAATAACAACAAGACTAGTTTTCTCCTGGTCAGCATCGATGCTGCACAGCAATAACAACAAGACTAGTTTTCTCCTGGTCAGCATCGATGCTGCACAGCAATAACAACAAGACTAGTTTTCTCCTGGTCAGCATCGATGCTGCACAGCAATAACAACAAGACTAGTTTTCTCCTGGTCAGCATCGATGCTGCACAGCAATAACAACAAGACGAGTATTTACATTCTGCTGATATCCAATTGGTAGTTACAGTCTTGTCCCGCTAGCTATATGGATCATCAGGCTAGGACTGAGGGGCTAGCGAGGGGCCCTGTTAGCTAGCCACAACACCGACCTGGGTTGAAATACTAATTGAAATCGTTTTCAAAACACTGTATCTGTGCTTGATTGAGCTTGTCCGTTTTACGATTGAACCGATTGAACAGTCTGAAACGTTTAAAACCATGTCCACCTGGCACGCGAAGCCTAAAGCAAACACTATTTGAACCCATGTCTGGTTAACCGTAATCCGTCCCGTCCCCCCCCCCGTCTCAAGCTCAGGCTTATTTGATGAGAAATTTAAGCGGCTTTTCTCAAGGGGTTTTTTTCAGAATAGGCCGTTAGACTCATTAAAAAGTCTATTTACATCGTTGCGTGTGAACACAGTAACATTCTAATGCTGAACACTTAATAAAAATTTAAAAAATTAAAACGTCTCTCTCTCATATTTCTTTGTTCTCTGGTGTATCAGCACAACACAACCCACTTGATGTTGTTCGTTCTCTTTTTTAAAACGTTTTTTTATTAACTCACAGAATTGTTTCTACGGTCTTTAATTCTTTTTTTTGGGGGAGTCCAGTGAGTTGTGAAGTTAACACCGTCACCCCGGACACTATGTTTTTGCGTCCCAAATGGAACCCTAATTCCCCCTTTTTTTGTGTGCACTGACTTGAGAATAGGGTGCTATTTGGGGATGTAACCTAGGATTTCAGGCCCTCTGCTTTATTACAGTGTTGCTACCACGCTTTGTGAGGAGAGAAACCAAGTTTACGGGGAAGATTATACTGCAGAAGAGCCAAGCGCTGACGCCAACCACTGTCGTCTGTATTGATCAATCGTTTCAGAGTAGGAGCGCTGAGCCTAGATCCTAGGCTAAACTGATGCTAGATCAGCACTTCTACTCTGAGATGCTGTGCAGCCCGTGGTGAGGATTGGTTATATCCAACCCCAGGCCTTTAATAGTGGATCAGGGTTATAACCAACCCCAGGCCTTTAATAGTGGATCAGGGTTATAACCAACCCCAGGCCTTTAATAGTGGATCAGGGTTATAACCAACCCCAGGCCTTTAATAGTGGATCAGGGTTATAATCAACCCCAGCCCTTTAATAGTGGATCAGTGTTATAACCAACTCCAGGCCTTTAATAGTGGATCAGGGTTTTAACCAACCCCAGGCCTTTAATAGTGGATCAGGCTTATAAACAAACCCAGGCCTTTAATAGTGGATCAGGCTTATAAACAAACCCAGGCCTTTAATAGTGGATCGGGGTTATAACCAACCCCAGGCCTTTAATAGTGGATCGGGGTTATAACCAACCCCAGGCCTTTAATAGTGGATCAGGGTTATAACCAACCCCAGGCCTTTAATAGTGGATCAGGCTTATAACCAACCCCAGGCCTTTAATAGTGGATCAGGGTTATAACCAACCCCAGGCCTTTAATAGTGGATCAGGCTTATAAACAAACCCAGGCCTTTAATAGTGGATCGGGGTTATAACCAACCCCAGGCCTTTAATAGTGGATCGGGGTTATAACCAACCCCAGGCCTTTAATAGTGGATCAGGGTTATAACCAACCCCAGGCCTTTAATAGTGGATCAGGCTTATAAACAAACCCAGGCCTTTAATAGTGGATCGGGGTTATAACCAACCCCAGGCCTTTAATAGTGGATCGGGGTTATAACCAACCCCAGGCCTTTAATAGTGGATCGGGGTTATAACCAACCCCAGGCCTTTAATAGTGGATCAGGGTTATAACCAACCCCAGGCCTTTAATAGTGGATCGGGGTTATAACCAACCCCAGGCCTTTAATAGTGGATCAGGGTTATAACCAACCCCAGGCCTTTAATAGTGGATCAGGGTTATAACCAACCCCAGGCCTGCAGCACTGCAGTGTGCTGTGCACTGCCAATAAGTAACACCCACCTGTATAGAGAACGCATTGTGTTATGGAGAGAGTTACAAAGACAATCTCCTGATGATGTAATTTGTCCTTCTCTGCAGGTGTTGTATAAGGTGTACATGTCCTTCGTGGAGGTGGGCCCTGAGAATGTTCAGACAGCTGACTATTTCAAAGGAGTGGGTGAGGATGTGTTCTGTTATTAGCTGTAATCTGTTAGCTGTAGTTTATTTACACTATGATATCCTTCTCCTGATTTCCTGTCTCTGAACCTAAAGACTCTCCCTCCCCATCTTCCTCCTCCTCCCCCATCTCCTCCTGCTCCCCCGTCTCCGCCTGTCTCCCCACCCTTCCTCCTCCTCCTCCCTATCTTCCTCCTCCCCTCGCCTCTTCCTCCCTGTCTCCCACCCTCTTCCTGCCTGTCTCCCCACCCTTCCTCCTCCCCTCTCCTCTTCCTGCCTGTCTCCCTCTACCCTTCCTCCTCCCCATCTTCCTCCTCCCTCTCCTCTGCCTCCCGCTCTCCCCACCCTTCCTTCTCCCCATCTTCCTCCTCCCCTCTCCTCTTCCTCCCTGTCTCCCTCTACCCCTCCTTCTCCCCATCTTCCTCCTCCCCTCTCCCTCCCTGTCTCCCTCCACCATTCCTCCTCCTCCTCCCCTCTCCTCCTCCTCCCCATCTTCCTCCTCCCCTCTCCTCTTCCTCCCTGTCTCCCTCTACCATTCCTCCTCCTCCCCTCTCCTCTTCCTCCCTGTCTCCCTCCACCCCTCGTCCTCCTCCCCATCTTCCTCCTCTCCTCTTCCTCCCTATCTTCCTCCTCTCCTCTTCCTCCCTGTCTCCCTCTACCCCTCCTTCTCCCCATCTTCCTCCTCTTCCTCCCTGTCTCCCTCCACCCTTCCCCCTCCTCCTCCTCCCCTCTCCTCTTCCTCCCTGTCTCCCTCTACCCCTCCTCCTCCCCATCTTCCTCCTCCTCACTCCTCTTCCTCCCTCTCCTCTTCGTCCCTGTCTCTCTCCACCCTTCCTCCTCCCCTCTCCTCTTCCTCCCCGTCTCCCTCCACCCTTCCTCCTCCTCCCCCCTCCTCTCCTTCCTCTCCCTCCTCAGCCTCCTTCCTCATCGTCAGTATTGGGGGAACCATGGTGGGTCTGATATTTGCTGCTCTCCTAGCCTTCCTCACGCGTTTCACCAAGAAGGTCCGCATCATTGAGCCTCTCTTGGTCTTCCTCATGGTCTACCTGGCCTACCTCACCGCTGAACTCTTCTCTCTGTCCGCCATCTTGTCGTGAGTACATCTTTAGTGTGTGTTATAGAAATCACCACGGAAAATGTGATGGCCTGCACTCAAAAAATATGTTTGCATTTGTTTCATCACTGATGCTACGTGTCAGCGTGAATCATGTCTTCTATCTCCCCCCTTCATAACATTACAGTTGCTAACAGCTAACAGCTAACAGGCTGTGTGTTTATAGATGGACTGAGGTAATACTGGCTGGGGGTTATTGTATAACAGGCTGTGTGTTTGTAGATGGACTGAGGTAATAATGGCTGGGGGTTATTGTATAACAGGCTGTGTGTTTATAGATGGACTGAGGTAATAATGGCTGGGGGTTATTGTATAACAGGCTGTGTGTTTGTAGATGGACTGAGGTAATAATGGCTGGGGGTTATTGTATAACTAACAGGCTGTGTGTTTATAGATGGACTGAGGTAATAATGGCTGGGGGTTATTGTATAACAGGCTGTGTGTTTGTAGATGGACTGAGGTAATAATGGCTGGGGGTTATTGTATAACAGGCTGTGTGTTTATAGATGGACTGAGGTAATAATGGCTGGGGGTTATTGTATAACAGGCTGTGTGTTTATAGATGGACTGAGGTAATAATGGCTGGGGGTTATTGTATAACAGGCTGTGTATTTGTAGATGGACTGAGGTAATAATGGCTGGGGGTTATTGTATAACAGGCTGTGTATTTATAGATGGACTGAGGTAATAATGGCTGGGGGTTATTGTATAACAGGCTGTGTGTTTATAGATGGACTGAGGTAATAATGGCTGGGGGTTATTGTATAGCAGGCTGTGTGTTTGTAGATGGACTGAGGTAATAATGGCTGGGGGTTATTGTATAACTAACATGCTGTGTGTTTGTAGATGGACTGAGGTAATAATGGCTGGGGGTTATTGTATAACAGGCTGTGTGTTTATAGATGGACTGAGGTAATAATGGCTGGGGGTTATTGTATAACAGGCTGTGTGTTTGTAGATGGACTGAGGTAATACTGGCTGGGGGTTATTGTATAACAGGCTGTGTGTTTATAGATGGACTGAGGTAATAATGGCTGGGGGTTATTGTATAACAGGCTGTGTGTTTATAGATGGACTGAGGTAATAATGGCTGGGGGTTATTGTATAACAGGCTGTGTGTTTGTAGATGGACTGAGGTAATAATGGCTGGGGGTTATTGTATAACAGGCTGTGTGTTTATAGATGGACTGAGGTAATAATGGCTGGGGGTTATTGTATAACTAACAGGCTGTGTGTTTATAGATGGACTGAGGTAATAATGGCTGGGGGTTATTGTATAACTAACAGGCTGTGTGTTTATAGATGGACTGAGGTAATAATGGCTGGGGGTTATTGTATAACAGGCTGTGTGTTTGTAGACGGACTGAGGTAATAATGGCTGGGGGTTATTGTATAACAGGCTGTGTGTTTATAGATGGACTGAGGTAATAATGGCTGGGGGTTATTGTATAACAGGCTGTGTATTTATAGATGGACTGAGGTAATAATGGCTGGGGGTTATTGTATAACAGGCTGTGTATTTATAGATGGACTGAGGTAATAATGGCTGGGGGTTATTGTATAGCAGGCTGTGTGTTTGTAGATGGACTGAGGTAATAATGGCTGGGGGTTATTGTATAACAGGCTGTGTGTTTATAGATGGACTGAGGTAATAATGGCTGGGGGTTATTGTATAACAGGCTGTGTGTTTATAGATGGACTGAGGTGAATGAACCTACAGCAGCCAAGGTGATAATGGCTCTGGGGGTTATTTTGGGTTGTTTTGCTGTTCTCCAAATAGCATTTAAAAAAAGGTTTTAAATTGTATTGAAATACAGTAAATGAGCTTCAACTTTCAAAAAATTCCCCCCCCCCTCTTCCGGACTTCACTGAAACTCGAACCCTGGGCCCAGATCTGGGCCCAGATTCTCTCAACCTTCTCTAGAAGAAATCTCTTCTTAGCTGCCATTTTTTTCCTCTTAACTATAACTATAGATTTAAGAAGAAAGTTAAGCAAAGTTGTTACTCCTTAAAAAAGGTTCTTGGAAATTATCTTACGCTGTTTACTTGTGTTTCTCCTTAAGCAAAAAAGTTAAGAAATTATATTCTTGAAAATAGAGTTTGTGGGAAATGTTTTTTAAATTCCTAGATATCTAAACCATTGTTTTAAACTCAAGGGCAGTGAGAGAAAACAGCTCATGAAAACAATTGAACTTAATTCACTCACAAACTTTATCTGAAAGTTTCAGTATTGATTATTTTTAAACCCAAAAACAGTCATCTCAGTTGTAAATATGCTAACATGATTACCGTTGCTAACTAGATAGCTAGCTAAATCGGTTGCCTAGCAACAAACATCTTAAGAAGATATTTGAGGATTTTGTAAGAAAATCATTAAATCTTACGATATTGTTGAGGAATTGCACTTACGAACTATCTTATGAACTTTTTAAGAAACGTTTTGTGTTTTGTAAAGTGTTTTGTAAATCTGGACCCTGGTCCTCTCCTGTCCTCTCTCTCTCTCTCTCCACCTTCAGAATGACGTTCTGTGGTATCGGCTGTAACAAGTACGTGGAGGCTAACATATCCCAGAAGTCTCGTACCACGGTGAAGTACACGATGAAAACCCTAGCCAGCATCGCCGAGACCATCATTTTCATCTTCCTGGGCATCTCAGCCGTGGACAAGTCTAAGTGGGCCTGGGACACAGGACTCATCTCCTGTACGCTCATCTTTATCTTCGTCTTCAGGGCCCTGGGTAGGTGCTGCCTTACTAAAACATTGATATTGTACCCAACGTTGTTAATCCACACGTAGCTGAAGGTGAATAGCAATAATATACCTCTGTGTATCAGGGATTGTAGCCCCTGGGTGAGAGTGGACCTACGAACCACAAAGAAAGGAGCACTTCTCTGTCCTTACTGTGGATTTATTTGACCCAACAATTTTTGTCTGAAAGATACTTTCGTCAGGGAGCTTGTCTGAACAAGCCTTTCGTCAGGGAGCTTGTCTGGAAGATACTTTCGTCAGGGAGCTTGTCTGAACAAGCCTTTCGTCAGGGAGCTTGTCTGAACAAGCCTTTCGTCAGGGAGCTTGTCTGGAAGATACTTTCGTCAGGGAGCTTGTCTGGAAGATACTTTCGTCAGGGAGCTTGTCTGGAAGATACTTTCGTCAGGGAGCTTGTCTGAACAAGCCTTTCGTCAGGGAGCTTGTCTGAAAGATACTTTCGTCAGGGAGCTTGTCTGAAGAGTCTTTCGTCAGGGAGCTTGTCTGAAGAGTCTTTCATCAGGGAGCTTGTCTGAAGATACTTTCGTCAGGGAGCTTGTCTGGAGAGTATTTCGTCAGGGAGCTTGTCTGGAAGAACCTTTCGTCAGGGAGCTTATTTGAACGAGCCTTTCGTCAGGGAGCTTGTCTGAAGAGTCTTTCGTCAGGGAGCTTGTCTGAAGAGTCTTTCATCAGGGAGCTTGTCTGAAGATACTTTCGTCAGGGAGCTTGTCTGGAGAGTCTTTCGTCAGGGAGCTTGTCTGGAAGATACTTTCGTCAGGGAGCTTGTCTGGAAGATACTTTCGTCAGGGAGCTTGTCTGAAGATACTTTCGTCAGGGAGCTTGTCTGAAAAAGCCTTTCGTCAGGGAGCTTGTCTGGAAGATACTTTCGTCAGGGAGCTTGTCTGAAGATACTTTCGTCAGGGAGCTTGTCTGAAGAGTCTTTCGTCAGGGAGCTTGTCTGGAAGAACCTTTCGTCAGGGAGCTTGTCTGGAAGATACTTTCGTCAGGGAGCTTGTCTGGAAGATACTTTCGTCAGGGAGCTTGTCTGGAAGATACTTTCATCAGGGAGCTTGTGTGGAAGATACTTTCGTCAGGGAGCTTGTCTGAACGAGCCTTTCATCAGGGAGCTTGTCTGGAAGATACTTTCGTCAGGGAGCTTGTCTGGAAGATACTTTCGACAGGGAGCTTGTCTGGAAGATACTTTCGTCAGGGAGCTTGTGTGAAAGATACTTTCGTCAGGGAGCTTGTCTGAACAAGCCTTTCGTCAGGGAGCTTGCTTTACACACAGATACTGAACAGAGTCTTGAGGATCCAGCGTGTATTATCAGTAATCGGGCCCCACTATAAAACCTTTAATGCCAAACAGAGTTAGATGATAAAATAATCACTCTTTCAATTAACTCCAAAAGGTGGCTGAATATCTCCTGCCCTTTATCAATTTTATTAATCTTTATTGAACTAGTTAAGAACAAATTCTTATTTTCAATGACGGCCTACCGGGGAACAGTGGGTTAAACTGCCTTGTTCAGGGGGCAGAACGACAGATTTGTACCTTGTCAGCTCGGGGGATTCCAACTTGCAACCTTTCAGTTACTAGTCCAACGCTGTAACCACTAGGCTACCCTGCTGCCCTTTATCAATACTCAATGATGAGTCTGACAATGTATTGGTATGACTTCATTTATATTGTTGTGTGGGGGGGGGGGGGGAAATAAGTAATATACTGTAGCTGATCAATACTCTCTGCTCTCTTTCAGGTGTGGTCATGCAGACCTGGGTGTTGAACTGGTTCCGTCTCGTCCCATTGGACAAGATCGACCAGGTGGTGATGTCGTACGGTGGCCTGCGAGGGGCGGTGGCATTTGCCTTGGTGGTGCTGCTGGACGCAGAACGGGTCCCGGCTAAAGACTACTTCGTGGCCACTACCATCATAGTGGTCTTCTTCACTGTCATGTTCCAGGTAAAGTATTTACTAGAGATATTTTAATACATATTTTAATACATATATTTTAGTCCAGAAAATTGAATAGGGTCTATCGTTCTATATGGAATTAATTAAGGCCAGGAGTTTTTTCCTCAAATCAAATCAAATGTTATTTGTCACATACACATGGTTAGCAGGTGTTAATGCGAGTGTAGCGAAATGCTTGTGCTTCTAATTCCTAATTCCGACCGTGCAGTCTAATATCTAACAAGTAATCTACCAATTCCACAACAACTACCTTGTACACACAAGTGTAAAGGAACAGCTGCCTCACGCTGTAGAAACAGGAAATAGACTAGTGTCCTGTCCAGGGGGAGTACTCACTCTACAGAAACAGGAGATGGACTAGTGTCCTGTCCAGGGGGAGTACTCACTCTACAGAAACAGGAGATGGACTAGTGTCCTGTCCAGGGGGAGTACTCACTCTACGGAAACAGGAGATGGACTAGTGTCCTGTCCTGGGGGAGTACTCACTCTACAGAAACAGGAGATGGACTAGTGTCCTGTCCAGGGGGAGTACTCACTCTACAGAAACAGGAGATGGACTAGTGTCCTGTCCAGGGGGAGTACTCACTCTACGGAAACAGGAAATGGACTAGTGTCCTGTCCAGGCGGAGTACTCACTCTACGGAAACAGGAGATGGACTAGTGTCCTGTCCAGGCGGAGTACTCACTCTACAGAAACAGGAGATGGACTAGTGTCCTGTCCAGGGGGAGTACTCACTCTACAGAAACAGGAGATGGACTAGTGTCCTGTCCAGGGGGAGTACTCACTCTACAGAAACAGGAGATGGACTAGTGTCCTGTCCAGGGGGAGTACTCACTCTACAGAAACAGGAGATGGACTAGTGTCCTGTCCAGGGGGAGTACTCACTCTACAGAAACAGGAGATGGACTAGTGTCCTGTCCAGGGGGAGTACTCACTCTACAGAAACAGGAGATGGACTAGTGTCCTGTCCAGGGGGAGTACTCACTCTACAGAAACAGGAGATGGACTAGTGTCCTGTCCAGGGGGAGTACTCACTCTACAGAAACAGGAGATGGACTAGTGTCCTGTCCAGGGGGAGTACTCACTCTACAGAAACAGGAGATGGACTAGTGTCCTGTCCAGGGGGAGTACTCACTCTACAGAAACAGGAGATGGACTAGTGTCCTGTCCAGGGGGAGTACTCACTCTACAGAAACAGGAGATAGACTAGTACTACTAGGATTATACACTAGTGGATGTAATGTGATAGTGGATAATGTGATAGTGGATAATGTGATAGTGGATAATGTGTGGTAGTGAGTAATGTGATAGTGGATAATGTGTGATAGTGGATAATGTGTGGGTGTGGGTAATGTGATAGTGGATAATGTGTGGTAGTGAGTAATGTGATAGTGGATAATGTGTGATAGTGGATAATGTGTGGGTGTGGGTAATGTGATAGTGGATGATTTGATAGTGGATAATGTGTAATAGTGGATAATGTGTAATAGTGGATAATGTGTGATAGTGGATAATGTGTAATAGTGGATAATGTGTAATAGGGGATAATGTGTGGTAGTGAATAATGTCTGGTAGTGGATAATGTGTGATAGGGGATAATGTGTGATAGGGGATAATGTGTGGTAGTGAATAATGTGTGATAGGGGATAATGTGTGGTAGTGAATAGTGTGTGATAGGGGATAATGTGAGCAAACAGAGGGCGGGTCTATCCGACATGGCACCCTATTCCCTATATAGTGCATTACTTTTGGTCAGGGCCCATAGGACTCTGGTCAAAGGTAGTGCACTATATAGGGGATAGGAGCCATGGGGGACAGCCAGGCAGGTAGGACAGCAGGGGATGGCTGGAGGACAGAGCAGGTTGACAGCTATTCAGCCAATGGGCTATTCTGGGTTTTACAGACTAGCTCGCCCTCGGAATCAGGGGTGAAAGTAAGGCGATCCGTGTAAAACGGGAGGGTACGCCGTGCCGTGTAAATCGTGAGGGAACGCCGTGCCGGTAAAACGGGAGGGTACGCCGTGCCGTGTAAATCGTGAGGGTACGCCGTGCCGTGTAAATCGTGAGGGAACGCCGTGCCGTGTAAATCGTGAGGGAACGCCGTGCCGGTAAAACGGGAGGGTACGCCGTGCCGTGTAAAACGTGAGGGTACGCCGTTCCGGTAAAACGTGAGGGTACGCCGTGCCGTGTAAAACGTGAGCCTATCACAATAATTAAACAGATTTCAAGAAGACTGTAGGCTATTACACTATTTATCATTACCGAATGTCAGACGCATGAAAAATGAGCGAATAGATTTGAAAACGTATGAAATATGCTCTTAATAAATGCGGAGTGTAGTTGGATGGTAACGCGGACATTTTGCCAAGGCAGAGACGAATAGCCGAGACGCTCGCTGGCATCAATGTAGGCATCAATTCAGCTCCCAAGACTTGGGCCTAATGAATGGTAATTACTAAATGTCATTCATAACACTTTCTGGGGGTTTTGGAAGTGACGGTCTCTTTGCATTTATCAAATGGCGCAGTATGGATATAGCCTGATAGATGGAATAGTCTCTGAAGTCTGGACACTGGCTGTAGTCTATTATAATATTGACTGAAGTCTGGACACCGACTGTAGTCTATTATAATATTGACTGAAGTCTGGACACAGACTGTAGTCTATTATAATATTGACTGAAGTCTGGACACCGACTGTAGTCTATTATAATATTGACTGAAGTCTGGACACGGACTGTAGTCTATTATAATATTGACTGAAGTCTGGACACGGACTGTAGTCTAGCTGGTCCGGACCGGCTGAGCATATTGACTGAAGTCTGGACACCGACTGTAGTCTATTATAATATTAACTCCTGCAGAACTAGGTGTTCCTTGCATTAAAATTATAGACCAAAAGTTAATTTTGTCTCTGGAACCAGAATGGAGAAATATGAAGCATGATGGATTGTTTTCACAGCTTTTCATTTTCTTTTAAACCCGTCAAACTGAAAATCTCCCAGGTCCGTAAATGTTCTCCCAGGTCCGTAAATGTTCTCCCAGGTCCGTAAATGTTCTCCCAGGTCCGTAAATGTTCTCCCAGGTCCGTAAATGTTCTCCCAGGTCCGTAAACGTTCTCCCCCGCTCCTCAAACGTTCTCCCCCGCTCCTCAAACGTTCTCCCCCGCTCCTCAAACGTTCTTCCCCGCTCCTCAAACGTTCTTCCCCGCTCCTCAAACGTTCTCCCCCGCTCCTCAAACGTTCTCCCCCGCTCCTCAAACGTTCTCCCTCGCTCCTCAAACGTTCTCCCCCGCTCCTCAAACGTTCTCGCTCCGCTCCTCAAACGTTCTCCCCCGCTCCTCAAACGTTCTCCCCCGCTCCTCAAACGTTCTCGCCCCGCTCCTCAAACGTTCTCCCCCGCTCCTCAAACGTTCTCCCCCGCTCCTCAAACGTTCTCCCCCGCTCCTCAAACGTTCTCCCCCGCTCCTCAAACTTTCTCCCCCGCTCCTCAAACGTTCTCCCCCGCTCCTCAAACGTTCTCCCCCGCTCCTCAAACGTTCTCCCTTGCTCCTCAAACGTTCTCCCCCGCTCCTCAAACGTTCTCCCCCGCTCCTCAAACGTTCTCGCTCCGCGTGAGAGAAGCAGAAATGAAAGAGAGAACTTTACCCGATGTCAACCTAGATTTGTCGCTGATGCGTTGATTTCGTTCTATTGATTTATGACATCATTCTGCTGATCGTGGAGTTTTTTAGTGTTCTGGGAGGAACATCAGGTTAATGACAGAAGAGAAGCTGTGTTTATCCAATTATAGACAAGTTGACTAACTAATGGCCTTCCACCAAAAATGATACGTGAGAAACGTGAGACGTAACAGCTATTCTCTCACCCGTAACGTAATAACGTGCGGAAGGGAAGCTTATACATGAGCCTTTTTTGAAGTAATTGTTTGACAATTAGATGAAAACATTTGACATTTTACATTTTAGTCATTTAGCAGACGCTCTTATCCAGAGCGACTTACAGTAGAATGCATAGATTTAATTACATTTTTTTTAAGGACTGGTCCCCCCCGTGGTGAATCGAACCCACAACCCTGGCGTTGCAAGCGCCATGCTCTACCAACTGAGCTACACGGGACCGTGGTACCAGGGCCCTATGGTAGTGTACTACTAAGGACTGGTCCCCCCGTGGTGAATCGAACCCACAACCCTGGCGTTGCAAGCGCCATGCTCTACCAACTGAGGCCACATCATTACCGGTTGTATTTATAACACATTCAAAAATAAAAAAATGTAGGCTAATACATTTTAAAAGTGAAATGCCGAATCTTCACTATTATCCTTTTAAATTTAAAGGGATTTTATGCTGTATGTATTTCCGTGATTAGACCTATAATCATATATAGGAGGTCCCTATACCGGGAAGACATGACATCTAGTCTCTCACCCCTTTTGTGTAATGGGTGCAGGTTTCTGTTCCAGCCAAGCGCTAATACATCAACCCAGTCCAGAGCTTGTTTTCTGTTGACTCAACAGTCTTGGAGAGATCTTAGCCCCCGTCCCCCCAAGGCTGACCTTGCTCTGCCTTATCCAACACGCTGTCTATTTCCTGTTTGTTGTCCTACGTTGATAATCACATGGATCAAGATGTGGTTTATCTGTGTGTTGATCCGGGTGATATCAGAACACGGGGAGGGGGCCTGGTGTGTCCTGGGGAGGGGGCCTGGGGAGGGGGCCTGGGGAGGGGACCTGGGGAGGGGACCTGGGGAGGGGGCCTGGGGACGGGGCCTGGTGTGTCCTGGGGAGGGGACCTGGGGAGGGGACCTGGGGAGGGGACCTGGTGGAGGGGGCCTGGGGACGGGGCCTGGTGTGTCCTGGGGAGGGGACCTGGGGAGGGGACCTGGTGGAGGGGGCCTGGGGACGGGGCCTGGTGTGTCCTGGGGAGGGGACCTGGGGAGGGGACCTGGGGAGGGGACCTGGGGAGGGGACCTGGTGGAGGGGGCCTGGTGTGTCCTGGGGAGGGGACCTGGGGAGGGGGCCTGGGGACGGGGCCTGGTGTGTCCTGGGGAGGGGACCTGGGGAGGGGACCTGGGGAGGGGACCTGGGGAGGGGACCTGGTGGAGGGGGCCTGGTGTGTCCTGGGGAGGGGACCTGGTGTGTCCTGGGGAGGGGGCCTGGGGAGGGGGCCTGGGGAGGGGGCCTGGTGTGTCCTGGGGAGGGGACCTGGTGGAGGGGGCCTGGTGTGTCCTGGGGAGGGGGCCTGGGGTTTATCCTGTGAGCTGGGTGTGAACGGGAGGATTTACATTTCTCCTCTAATCTACTGTAACTCCTTCTTTGCTTTTTCCCTCTCTCTCTCTCTCTCTCTCTCTGTCCCCCTCTCTTTCTCTGTCTCTCTCTCTCTCTCTCTCTGTCCCCCTCTCTTTCTCTGTCTCTCTCTCTCTCTCTCTCTCTCTCTCTCTCTCTCTCTCTCTCTCGCCCTCTCTCTCTGTCTCTCTCTCCCTCTTTCACCCCCCCTCCCCTCCCCTCTCTCTCTCTCCCTCTTTCACTCCCTCCCCCCTCTCTCTCTCTCTCTCTCTCTCTCTCTCTCTCTCTCTCTCTCTCTCTCTCTTCCAGGGTCTGACCATCAAGCCTCTAGTGAACTGGCTCAAAGTACCTCGTGCCACTAACCGCAAGCCCACCATCAACGAGGAGATACACGAACGAGTGAGTGATTCAGTTTAATGTCACATCACAGGAACAGCCGTTACGGCCTCGACTGAACGGAGACAGACTGACAGGAGGGACTCACAGATTGAGCTGCAGCTCCTCAACTAACACACACACCCACACACACACACACACACACACACACATACACACACACCCACCCACGCACGCACACACACACACACACACACACGCACACACACACCCGCCCACGCACGCACACACACACCCGCACGCACGCACGCACGCACGCACACACACACACACCCACGCATTCACGTATTCACACACACACATGCACGCACGCACACAAACACACACACACACACACACACCCACGCATACACACACCCACCCACCCACGTATTCACGCACGCACACACACACATGCACCCACTCACGCACACACACACACACACTGTGACAGATACGGGCCGACTCTCTTCTGTAACAGATACGGGCCGACTCTCTTCTGTGACAGATACGGGCCGACTCTCTTCTGTGACAGATACGGGCCGACTCTCTTCTGTAACACTGTGTCAGATATGGGCCGACTCTCTTCTGTAACACTGTGTCAGACACGGGCCGACTCTCTTCTGTGACAGATACGGGCCGACTCTCTTCTGTAACACTGTGACAGATACGGGCCGATTCTCTTCTGTAACACTGTGTCAGATATGGGCCGACTCTCTTCTGTAACAGATACGGGCCGACTCTCTTCTGTAACACTGTGACAGATACGGGCCGACTCTCTTCTGTAACACTGTGTCAGATACGGGCCGACTCTCTTCTGTGTCAGATACGGCCGACTCTCTTCTGTGACAGATACGGGCCGACTCTCTTCTGTGTCAGATACGGGCCGACTCTCTTCTGTGACAGATATGGGCCGACTCTCTTCTGTAACACTGTGACAGATACGGGCCGACTCTCTTCTGTAACACTGTGACAGATACGGGCCGACTCTCTTCTGTAACAGATACGGGCCGACTCTCTTCTGTAACACTGTGACACATACGGGCCGACTCTCTTCTATAACACTGTGTCAGATACGGGCCGACTCTCTTCTGTAACACTGTAACAGATATGGGCCGACTCTCTTCTGTAACACTGTAACAGATACGGGCCGACTCTCTTCTGTAACACTGTGACAGATACGGGCCGACTCTCTTCTGTGACACTGTGACAGATACGGGCCGACTCTCTTCTGCGACAGACACGGGCCGACTCTCTTCTGTAACACTGTGACAGATACGGGCCGACTCTCTTCTGTGACACTGTGACAGATACGGGCCGACTCTCTTCTGTAACACTGACAGATACGGGCCGACTCTCTTCTGTGACAGATACGGGCCGACTCTCTTCTGTAACAGATACGGGCCGACTCTCTTCTGTAACAGATACGGGCCGACTCTCTTCTGTAACACTGACAGATACGGGCTGACTCTCTTCTGTAACACTGTAACAGATACAGGCCGACTCTCTTCTGTAACAGATACGGGCCGACTCTCTTCTGTAACACTGTGACAGATACGGGCCGACTCTCTTCTGTAACAGATACGGGCCGACTCTCTTCTGTAACACTGTGACAGATACGGGCCGACTCTCTTCTGTAACAAATACGGGCCGACTCTCTTCTGTAACACTGTGTCAGATACGGGCCGACTCTCTTCTGTAACACTGACAGATACGGGCCGACTCTCTTCTGTAACAGATACGGGCCGACTCTCTTCTGTAACACTGACAGATACGGGCCGACTCTCTTCTGTAACACTTTGTCAGATACGGGCCGACTCTCTTCTGTAACACTGTGTCAGATACGGGCCGACTCTCTTCTGTAACACTGTGTCAGATACGGGCCGACTCTCTTCTGTAACACTGTGACAGATACGGGCCGACTCTCTTCTGTAACAGATACGGGCCGACTCTCTTCTGTAACACTGTGTCAGATACGGGCCGACTCTCTTCTGTAACACTGTGTCAGATACGGGCCGACTCTCTTCTGTAACACTGACAGATACGGGCCGACTCTCTTCTGTAACATGGTGTCAGATATGGGCCGACACTCTTCTGTGACACTGTGACAGATACGGGCCGACTCTCTTCTGTAACACTGTGTCAGATACGGGCCGACTCTCTTCTGTGACACTGTGACAGATACGGGCCCACTCTCTTCTGTAACACTGACAGATACTGGCCGACTCTCTTCTGTAACACCTTGACAGATACGGGCCGACTCTCTTCTGTGACACTGTGACAGATACAGGCGGACTCTCTTCTGTGCCAGATACGGGCCGACTCTCTTCTGTGACAGATACAGGCCGACTCTCTTCTGTGTCAGATATGTGCCGACTCTCTTCTGTAACAGATACGGGCCGACTCTCTTCTGTAACACTGACAGATACGGGCCGACTCTCTTCTGTAACACTGTGACAGATACGGGCCGACTCTCTTCTGTGACACTGTGTCAGATACGGGCCGACTCTCTTCTGTGTCAGATACGGGCCGACTCTCTTCTGTGTCAGATATGTGCCGACTCTCTTCTGTAACAGATACGGGCCGACTCTCTTCTGTAACACTGACAGATACGGGCCGACTCTCTTCTGTAACACTGTGTCAGATACGGGCCGACTCTCTTCTGTAACACTGTGACAGATACGGGCCGACTCTCTTCCTTAACACTGTGACAGATACGGGCCGACTCTCTTCTGTAACACGGTGTCAGATACGGGCCGACTCTCTTCTGTAACACTGACAGATACGGGCCGACTTTCTTCTGTAACACTGTGTCAGATACGGGCCGACTCTCTTCTGTAACACTGACAGATACGGGCCGACTTTCTTCTGTAACACTGTGACAGATACGGGCCGACTCTCTTCTGTAACACTGTCAGATACGGGCCGACTCTCTTCTGTAACACTGTGACAGATACTGGCCGACTCTCTTCTGTAACACTGACAGATACGGGCCGACTCTCTTCTGTAACACTTTGTCAGATACGGGCCGACTCTCTTCTGTAACACTGACAGATACGGGCCGACTATCTTCTGTAACACTGTGACAGATACGGGCCGACTCTCTTCTGGAACACTGTGACAGATACGGGCCGACTCTCTTCTGTGACACTGTGACAGATACGGGCCGGCTCTCTTCTGTAACACTGAAAGATACGGGCCGACTCTCTTCTGTGACAGATACGGGCCGACTCTCTTCTGTAACACTGTGACAGATACGGGCCGACTCTCTTCTGTAACACTGTGTCAGATACGGGCCGACTCTCTTCTGTAACACGGTGTCAGATACGGGCCGACTCTCTTCTGTAACACTGTGACAGATACGGGCCGACTCTCTTCTGTAACACTGTGACAGATACGGGCCGACTCTCTTCTGGAACACTGTGACAGATACGGGCCGACTCTCTTCTGTGACACTGTGACAGATACGGGCCGACTCTCTTCTGTAACACTGAAAGATACGGGCCGACTCTCTTCTGTGACAGATACGGGCCGACTCTCTTCTGTAACACTGTGACAGATACGGGCCGACTCTCTTCTGTAACACTGTGTCAGATACGGGCCGACTCTCTTCTGTAACACGGTGTCAGATACGGGCCGACTCTCTTCTGTAACACTGTGACAGATACGGGCCGACTCTCTTCTGTAACACTGACAGATACGGGCCGACTCTCTTCTGTAACACTGTGTCAGATACGGGCTGACTCTCTTCTGTAACACTGACAGATACGGGCCGACTCTCTTCTGTAACACTGTGACAGATACGGGCCGACTCTCTTCTGTAACACTGACAGATACTGGCCGACTCTCTTCTGTGACAGATACGGGCCGACTCTCTTCTGTAACACTGTGACAGATACGGGCCGACTCTCTTCTGTAACACTGTGTCAGATACGGGCCGACTCTCTTCTGTGACAGATACGGGCCGACTCTCTTCTGGAACACTGTGACAGATACGGGCCGACTCTCTTCTGTAACACTGTGTCAGATACGGGCCGACTCTCTTCTGTGACAGATACGGGCCGACTCTCTTCTGTAACACTGTGACAGATACGGGCCGACTCTCTTCTGTAACACTGTGTCAGATACGGGCCGACTCTCTTCTGTAACACTGTGTCAGATACGGGCCGACTCTCTTCTGTAACACTGTGACAGATACGGGCCGACTCTCTTCTGTGACACTGTGACAGATACGGGCCGACTCTCTTCTGTAACACTGACAGATACGGGCCGACTCTCTTCTGTAACACTGAGACAGATACGGGCCGACTCTCTTCTGTAACACTATGACAGATACGGGCCGACTCTCTTCTGTAACACTGTGACAGATACGGGCCGACTCTCTCCTGTAACAGATACAGGCCGACTCTCTTCTGTAACACTGTGGCAGATACGGGCCGACTCTCTTCTGTAACACTGTGACAGATACGGGCCGACTCTCTTCTGTAACACTGTGACAGATACGGGCCGACTCTCTTCTGTAACACTGACAGATACAGGCCGACTCTCTTCTGTAACACTGTGACAGATACGGGCCGACTCTCTTCTGTAACACTGACAGATACGGGCCGACTCTCTTCTGTAACACTGACAGATACGGGCCGACTTTCTTCTGTAACACTGTGTCAGATACGGGCCGACTCTCTTCTGTAACACTGACAGATACGGGCCGACTCTCTTCTGTAACACTGACAGATACGGGCCGACTCTCTTCTGTAACACTGTGACAGATACGGGCCGACTCTCTTCTGTAACACTGACAGATACAGGCCGACTCTCTTCTGTAACACTGACAGATACGGGCCGACTCTCTTCTGTAACACTGTGACAGATACGGGCCGACTCTCTTCTGTAACACTGACAGATACAGGCCGACTCTCTTCTGTAACACTGACAGATACGGGCCGACTCTCTTCTGTAACACTGTGTCAGATACTGGTCGACTCTCTCAGATAATAGCCGAGCCCCATGGTATTTACTGACCCAGAGACCTCAACCTTACAGTGCAGACTGTATATAGTCTCTCCCCAGGTCTCTGACCTGACTGAATAATCTTTGTTAATCCAGACTGTATACGGTCTCTCCCCAGGCTTTTGACCACTGTTTGACTGAATAATCTCTGTTAATCCAGACTGTATACGGTCTCTCCCCAGGTCTCTGACCTGATTGAATAATCTCTGTTAATCCAGACTGTATACTGTCTCTCCCCAGGTCTCTGACCTGACTGAATATCTCTGTTAATCCAGACTGTATACTGTCTCTCCCCAGGCCTTTGACCTGACTGAATAATCTCTGTTAATCCAGACTGTATACGGTCTCCCCCCAGGCCTTTGACCTGACTGAATAATCTCTGTTAATCCAGACTGTAATCTCTGTTAATCCAGACTGTATACGGTCTCTCCCCAGGTTTCTGACCTGACTGAATAATCTCTGTTAATCCAGACTGTAATCTCTGTTAATCCAGACTGTATACGGTCTCTCCCCAGGCCTCTGACCTGACTGAATAATCTATGTTAATCCAGACTGTAATCTCTGTTAATCCAGACTGTATACTGTCTCTCCCCAGGCCTTTGACCTGACTGAATAATCTCTGTTAATCCAGACTGTATACTGTCTCTCCCCAGGTCTCTGACCTGACTGAATAATCTCTGTTAATCCAGACTGTATACTGTCTCTCCCCAGGCCTTTGACCTGACTGAATAATCTCTGTTAACCCGGACTGTATACGGTCTCTCCCCAGGTCTCTGACCTGACTGAATAATCTCTGTTAATCCAGACTGTAATCTCTGTTAATCCAGACTGTATACTGTCTCTCCCCAGGCCTTTGACCTGACTGAATAATCTCTGTTAATCCAGACTGTATACGGTCTCTCCCCAGGTCTCTGACCTGACTGAATAATCTCTGTTAATCCAGACTGTATACTGTCTCACCCCAGGTCTCTGACCTGACTGAATAATCTCTGTTAATCCAGATTGTATACTGTCTCTCACCAGGCCTTTGACCTGACTGAATAATCTCTGTTAATCCAGACTGTATACGGTCTCTCCCCAGGTCTCTGACCTGACTGAATAATCTCTGTTAATCCAGACTGTAATCTCTGTTAATCCAGAATGTATACTGTCTCTCCCCAGGCTTTTGATCTAACTGAATAATCTCTGTTAATCCAGACTGTATACGGTCTCTCCCCAGGCCTTTGACCTGACTGAATAATCTCTGTTAATCCAGACTGTATACGGTCTCTCCCCAGGCTTTTGACCTGACTGAATAATCTCTGTTAATCCAGACTGTATACGGTCTCTCCCCAGGCCTTTGACCTGACTGAATAATCTCTGTTAATCCAGACTGAATAATCTCTGTTAATCCAGACTGTATACGGTCTCTCCCCAGGTCTCTGACCTGACTGAATAATCTCTGTTAATCCAGACTGCATACTGTCTCTCCCCAGGCCTTTGACCTGACTGAATAATCTCTGTTAATCCAAACTGCATACTGTCTCTCCCCAGGCCTTTGACCTGACTGAATAATCTCTGTTAATCCAGACTGTATACTGTCTCTCCCCAGGTCTCTGACCTGACTGAATAATCTCTGTTAATCCAGACTGTATACGGTCTCTCCCCAGGTCTCTGACCTGACTGAATAATCTCTGTTAATCCAGACTGAATAATCTCTGTTAATCCAGACTGTATACGGTCTCTCCCCAGGTCTCTGACCTGACTGAATCATCTCTGTTAATCCAGACTTTAATCTCTGTTAATCCAGACTGTAATCTCTGTTAATCCAGACTGTATACGTGTCTCTCCCCAGGTCTCTGACCTGACTGAATAATCTCTGTTAATCCAGACTGTAATCTCTGTTAATCCAGACTGTATACTGTCTCTCCCCAGGCCTTTGACCTGACTGAATAATCTATGTTAATCCAGACTGTAATCTCTGTTAATCCAGACTTGGGAGGGAGGGAGGGAGGGAGGGAGAGAGGGAGGGAGAGAGGGAAGGAGGGAGGGGAGGGAGGGAAAGAGAGAGAGAGAGGGAGGGAGAGAGGGTAGGAGGGAGGGGAGGGAAAGAGAGAGGGAGGGAGAGAGGGAAGGAGGGAGGGGAGGGAAAGAGAGAGAGAGGGAGGGAGGGAGGAGAGAGGGAGGGAGAGGGAGGGAGAGAGAGGGAGGGAGGGAGGGAGGGGAGGGAGAGAGGGAGGGGGGAGGGAGGGAGAGGAGAGAGAGAGGGAGGGAGGGAGATAGGAGGGGAGGGAGAGGGAGGGAGGGAGGGAGGGAGGGAGAGAGGGAGGGAGGGAGGGAGGGAGGGAGGGAGGGAGGGGACTGGGTGGCTCAGAGACATAACAAGTGTTGCCCTGATTTTGTCCAGTGCTCAGTTGTGTTGTAAATGCCAACCAGGACCACTAGATGGGGCTGCTCCTCAACTCACGGCAGCGTGGCGGTGACGCACCAGGAATGAACAGCTGAACGTGGAAAGTTTCCCCACAGTACAGATCTGGGATCAGATTCCCCTCTCCCAATCCTAACCTTATCCATTAGTGGGGGAAATGCTCATCTGACCCAGGATCAGTGTCTACTGATCTGTTACGCTGCTGCTTCTCTCTGTTCATCATATATGCATAGTCACTTTAACCATATTTACATGTACATACAACCTCAATCATCCTGACTAACCGGTGTCTGTATGTAGCCTCTCTACTGTATATAACCTCTCTACTGTATATAGCCTCTCTACTGTATATAGCCTCTCTACTGTATATAGCCTCTCTACTGTATATAGCCTCTCTACTGTATATAGCCCTCTCTACTGTATATAGCCTCTCTACTGTATATAACCTCTCTACTGTATATAACCTCTCTACTGTATATAGCCTCTCTACTGTATATAGCCTCTCTACTGTATATAGCCTCTCTACTGTATATAGCCTCTCTACTGTATATAGCCTCTCTACTGTATATAGCCTCTCTACTGTATATAACCTCTCTACTGTATATAGCCTCTCTACTGTATATAACCTCTCTACTGTATATAGCCTCTCTACTGTATATAACCTCTCTACTGTATATAGCCTCTCTACTGTATATAACCTCTCTACTCTATATAGCCTCTCTACTGTATATAACCTCTCTACTGTATATAGCCTCTCTACTGTATATAGCCTCTCTACTGTATATAGCCTCTCTACTGTATATACCTCTCTACTGTATATAACCTCTCTACTGTATATAGCCTCTCTACTGTATATAACCTGTATATAACCTCTCTACTGTATATAACCTGTATATAGCCTCTCTACTGTATGTAACCTCTCTACTGTATATAGCCTCTCTACTGTATATAGCCTCTCTACTGTATATAACCTGTATATAGCCTCTCTACTGTATATAGCCTCTCTACTGTATATAGCCTCTCTACTGTATATAACCTGTATATAACCTCTCTACTGTATATAACCTCTCTACTGTATATAGCCTCTCTACTGTATATAACCTGTATATAACCTCTCTACTGTATATAACCTGTATATAGCCTCTCTACTGTATGTAGCCTCTCTACTGTATATAGCCTCTCTACTGTATGTAGCCTCTCTACTGTATATAGCCTCTCTACTGTATATAGCCTCTCTACTGTATATAGCCTCTCTACTGTATATAACCTGTATATAGCCTCTCTACTGTATATAGCCTCTCTACTGTATATAGCCTCTCTACTGTATATAGCCTCTCTACTGTATATAGCCTCTCTACTGTATATAACCTCTCTACTTTATATAGCCTCTCTACTGTATATAGCCTCTCTACTGTATATAGACTCTCTGCTGTATGTAGCCTCTCTACTGTATATAGCCCCTACTGTATATAGCCTCTCTACTGTATATAGCCTCTCTACTGTATATAGCCTCTCTACTGTATATAGCCTCTCTACTGTATATAGCCTCTCTACTGTATATAACCTCTCTGCTGTATGTAGCCTCTCTACTGTATATAACCTCTCTACTGTATATAGCCTCTCTACTGTATATAGCCTCTCTACTGTATGTAGCCTCTCTACTGTATATAACCTCTCTACTGTATATAGCCTCTCTACTGTATATAGCCTCTCTACTGTATATAGCCTCTCTACTGTATATAGCCTCTCTACTGTATATAACCTCTACTGTATATAGCCTCTCTACTGTATATAACCTCTCTACTCTATATAGCCTCTCTACTGTATATAACCTCTCTACTGTATATAGCCTCTCTACTGTATGTAGCCTCTCTACTGTATATAGCCTCTCTACTGTATATAACCTGTATATAACCTCTCTACTGTATATAACCTGTATATAACCTCTCTACTGTATATAACCTCTCTACTGTATATAACCTCTCTACTGTATATAGCCTCTCTACTGTATATAGCCTCTCTACTGTATATAGCCTCTCTACTGTATATAGCCTCTCTACTGTATATAGCCTCTCTACTGCATATAGCCTCTCTACTGTATGTAGCCTCTCTACTGTATGTAGCCTCTCTACTGTATATAACCTCTCTACTGTATGTAACCTGTATATAACCTCTCTACTGTATGTAACCTGTATATAGCCTCTCTACTGTATGTAACCTCTCTACTGTATATAGCCTCTCTACTGTATATAGCCTCTCTACTGTATATAACCTGTATATAACCTCTCTACTGTATATAACCTGTATATAGCCTCTCTACTGTATGTAACCTCTCTACTGTATATAGCCTCTTACTGTATATAGCCTCTCTACTGTATATAACCTCTCTACTGTATATAGCCTCTCTACTGTATATAGCCTCTCTACTGTATATAACCTGTATGTAGCCTCTCTACTGTATATAGCCTCTCTACTGTATATAGCCTCTCTACTGTATATAGCCTCTCTACTGTATATAACCTCTCTACTGTATATAGCCTCTCTACTGTATATAGCCTCTCTACTGTATATAACCTGTATGTAGCCTCTCTACTGTATATAGCCTCTCTACTGTATATAACCTCTCTACTGTATATAGCCTCTCTACTGTATATAGCCTCTCTACTGTATATAGCCTCTCTACTGTATATAACCTCTCTACTGTATATAGCCTCTCTACTGTATATAGCCTCTCTACTGTATATAGCCTCTCTACTGTATATAGCCTCTCTACTGTATATAGACTCTCTACTGTATGTAGCCTCTCTACTGTATATAGCCCCTACTGTATATAGCCTCTCTACTGTATATAGCCTCTCTACTGTATATAGCCTCTCTACTGTATATAGCCTCTCTACTGTATATAACCTCTCTACTGTATATAACCTCTCTACTGTATATAACCTCTCTACTCTATATAGCCTCTCTACTGTATATAACCTCTCTACTGTATATAGTCTCTCTACTGTATGTAGCCTCTCTACTGTATATAACCTCTCTACTGTATATAACCTCTCTACTGTATATAGCCTCTCTACTGTATATAACCTGTATATAACCTGTTGTATTCAGCATTTCACTGTGAGGTCTACTACACCTGTTGTATTCAGCATTTCACTGTGAGGTCTACACCTGTTGTATTCAGCATTTCACTGTGAGGTCTACTACACCTGTTGTATTCAGCATTTCACTGTGAGGTCTACTACACCTGTTGTATTCAGCATTTCACTGTGAGGTCTACTACACCTGTTGTATTCAGCATTTCACTGTGAGGTCTACACACTGTTGTATTCAGCATTTCACTGTGAGGTCTACTACACCTGTTGTAGTCAGCATTTCACTGTGAGGTCTACTACACCTGTTGTATTCAGCATTTCACTGTGAGGTCTAACACCTGTTGTATTCAGCATTTCACTGTAAGGTCTACTACACCTGTTGTATTCAGCATTTCACTGTGAGGTCTACTACACCTGTTGTATTCAGCATTTCACTGTGAGGTCTACTACACCTGTTGTATTCAGCATTTCACTGTGAGGTCTACTACACCTGTTGTATTCAGCATTTCACTGTGAGGTCTACTACACCTGTTGTATTCAGCATTTCACTGTGAGGTCTACTACACCTGTTGTATTCAGCATTTCACTGTGAGGTCTACTACACCTGTTGTATTCAGCATTTCACTGTGAGGTCTACTACACCTGTTGTATTCAGCATTTCACTGTAAGGTCTACTACACCTGTTGTATTCAGCATTTCACTGTGAGGTCTACTACACCTGTTGTAGTCAGCATTTCACTGTGAGGTCTACTACACCTGTTGTATTCAGCATTTCACTGTTAGGTCTACTACACCTGTTGTATTCAGCATTTCACTGTGAGGTCTACTACACCTGTTGTATTCAGCATTTCACTGTGAGGTCTACTACACCTGTTGTATTCAGCATTTCACTGTGAGGTCTACTACACCTGTTGTATTCAGCATTTCACTGTGAGGTCTACTACACCTGTTGTATTCAGCATTTCACTGTGAGGTCTACTACACCTGTTGTATTCAGCATTTCACTGTAAGGTCTACTACACCTGTTGTATTCAGCATTTCACTGTGAGGTCTACTACACCTGTTGTATTCAGCATTTCACTGTGAGGTCTACTACACCTGTTGTATTCAGCATTTCACTGTGAGGTCTACTACACCTGTTGTATTCAGCATTTCACTGTGAGGTCTACTACACCTGTTGTATTCAGCATTTCACTGTGAGGTCTACTACACCTGTTGTATTCAGCATTTCACTGTGAGGTCTACTACACCTGTTGTATTCAGCATTTCACTGTAAGGTCTACTACACCTGTTGTATTCAGCATTTCACTGTGAGGTCTACTACACCTGTTGTATTCAGCATTTCACTGTGAGGTCTACTACACCTGTTGTATTCAGCATTTCACTGTGAGGTCTACTACACCTGTTGTATTCAGCATTTCACTGTAAGGTCTACACCTGTTGTATTCAGCATTTCACTGTAAGGTCTACTACACCTGTTGTATTCAGCATTTCACTGTGAGGTCTACTACACCTGTTGTAGTCAGCATTTCACTGTGAGGTCTACTACACCTGTTGTATTCAGCATTTCACTGTAAGGTCTACTACACCTGTTGTATTCAGCATTTCACTGTGAGGTCTACTACACCTGTTGTATTCAGCATTTCACTGTTAGGTCTACTACACCTGTTGTATTCAGCATTTCACTGTGAGGTCTACTACACCTGTTGTATTCAGCATTTCACTGTAAGGTCTACTACACCTGTTGTATTCAGCATTTCACTGTGAGGTCTACTACACCTGTTGTATTCAGCATTTCACTGTAAGGTCTACTACACCTGTTGTATTCAGCATTTCACTGTGAGGTCTACTACACCTGTTGTATTCAGCATTTCACTGTGAGGTCTACTACACCTGTTGTATTCAGCATTTCACTGTGAGGTCTACTACACCTGTTGTATTCAGCATTTCACTGTAAGGTCTACACCTGTTGTATTCAGCATTTCACTGTAAGGTCTACTACACCTGTTGTATTCAGCATTTCACTGTGAGGTCTACTACACCTGTTGTATTCAGCATTTCACTGTGAGGTCTACTACACCTGTTGTATTCAGCATTTCACTGTTAGGTCTACTACACCTGTTGTATTCAGCATTTCACTGTGAGGTCTACTACACCTGTTGTATTCAGCATTTCACTGTGAGGTCTACTACACCTGTTATATTCAGCATTTCACTGTGAGGTCTACTACACCTGTTGTATTCAGCATTTCACTGTGAGGTCTACTACACCTGTTATATTCAGCATTTCACTGTGAGGTCTACTACACCTGTTGTATTCAGCATTTCACTGTGAGGTCTACTACACCTGTTGTATTCAGCATTTCACTGTGAGGTCTACTACACCTGTTGTATTCAGCATTTCACTGTGAGGTCTACTACACCTGTTGTATTCAGCATTTCACTGTGAGGTCTACTACACCTGTTGTATTCAGCATTTCACTGTGAGGTCTACTACACCTGTTGTATTCAGCATTTCACTGTGAGGTCTACTACACCTGTTGTATTCAGCATTTCACTGTGAGGTCTACTACACCTGTTGTATTCAGCATTTCACTGTGAGGTCTACTACACCTGTTGTATTCAGCATTTCACTGTGAGGTCTACTACACCTGTTGTATTCAGCATTTCACTGTGAGGTCTACTACACCTGTTGTATTCAGCATTTCACTGTGAGGTCTACTACACCTGTTGTATTCAGCATTTCACTGTAAGGTCTACACCTGTTGTATTCAGCATTTCACTGTAAGGTCTACTACACCTGTTGTATTCAGCATTTCACTGTGAGGTCTACTACACCTGTTGTAGTCAGCATTTCACTGTGAGGTCTACTACACCTGTTGTATTCAGCATTTCACTGTTAGGTCTACTACACCTGTTGTATTCAGCATTTCACTGTGAGGTCTACTACACCTGTTGTATTCAGCATTTCACTGTAAGGTCTACTACACCTGTTGTATTCAGCATGTCACTGTGAGGTCTACTACACCTGTTGTATTCAGCATTTCACTGTAAGGTCTACTACACCTGTTGTATTCAGCATTTCACTGTGAGGTCTACTACACCTGTTGTATTCAGCATTTCACTGTAAGGTCTACTACACCTGTTGTATTCAGCATTTCACTGTGAGGTCTACTACACCTGTTGTATTCAGCATTTCACTGTGTGGTCTATTACACCTGTTGTATTCAGCATTTCACTGTAAGGTCTACTACACCTGTTGTATTCAGCATTTCACTGTAAGGTCTACTACACCTGTTGTATTCAGCATTTCACTGTAAGGTCCTACACCTGTTGTATTCAGCATTTCACTGTGAGGTCTACTACACCTGTTGTATTCAGCATTTCACTGTAAGGTCTACTACACCTGTTGTATTCAGCATTTCACTGTGATGTCTACTACACCTGTTGTATTCAGCATTTCACTGTGAGGTCTACTACACCTGTTGTATTCAGCATTTCACTGTGAGGTCTACTACACCTGTTGTATTCAGCATTTCACTGTGAGGTCTACTACACCTGTTGTATTCAGCATTTCACTGTGAGGTCTACTACACCTGTTGTATTCAGCATTTCACTGTGAGGTCTACTACACCTGTTGTATTCAGCATTTCACTGTGAGGTCTACTACACCTGTTGTATTCAGCATTTCACTGTAAGGTCTACACCTGTTGTATTCAGCATTTCACTGTAAGGTCTACTACACCTGTTGTATTCAGCATTTCACTGTGAGGTCTACTACACCTGTTGTAGTCAGCATTTCACTGTGAGGTCTACTACACCTGTTGTATTCAGCATTTCACTGTTAGGTCTACTACACCTGTTGTATTCAGCATTTCACTGTGAGGTCTACTACACCTGTTGTATTCAGCATTTCACTGTAAGGTCTACTACACCTGTTGTATTCAGCATTTCACTGTGAGGTCTACTACACCTGTTGTATTCAGCATTTCACTGTAAGGTCTACTACACCTGTTGTATTCAGCATTTCACTGTAAGGTCTACTACACCTGTTGTATTCAGCATTTCACTGTGAGGTCTACTACACCTGTTGTATTCAGCATTTCACTGTGAGGTCTACTACACCTGTTGTATTCAGCATTTCACTGTAAGGTCTACTACACCTGTTGTATTCAGCATTTCACTGTGAGGTCTACTACACCTGTTGTATTCAGCATTTCACTGTGAGGTCTACTACACCTGTTGTATTCAGCATTTCACTGTAAGGTCTACACCTGTTGTATTCAGCATTTCACTGTGAGGTCTACTACACCTGTTGTATTCAGCATTTCACTGTGAGGTCTACTACACCTGTTGTATTCAGCATTTCACTGTAAGGTCTACTACACCTGTTGTATTCAGCATTTCACTGTAAGGTCTACTACACCTGTTGTATTCAGCATTTCACTGTGAGGTCTACTACACCTGTTGTATTCAGCATTTCACTGTGAGGTCTACTACACCTGTTGTATTCAGCATTTCACTGTGAGGTCTACTACACCTGTTGTATTCAGCATTTCACTGTGAGGTCTACTACACCTGTTGTATTCAGCATTTCACTGTGAGGTCTACTACACCTGTTGTATTCAGCATTTCACTGTAAGGTCTACTACACCTGTTGTATTCAGCATTTCACTGTAAGGTCTACTACACCTGTTGTATTCAGCATTTCACTGTAAGGTCTACTACACCTGTTGTATTCAGCATTTCACTGTGAGGTCTACTACACCTGTTGTATTCAGCATTTCACTGTAAGGTCTACTACACCTGTTGTATTCAGCATTTCACTGTGAGGTCTACTACACCTGTTGTATTCAGCATTTCACTGTGTGGTCTATTACACCTGTTGTATTCAGCATTTCACTGTAAGGTCTACTACACCTGTTGTATTCAGCATTTCACTGTAAGGTCTACTACACCTGTTGTATTCAGCATTTCACTGTAAGGTCTACTACACCTGTTGTATTCAGCATTTCACTGTGAGGTCTACTACACCTGTTGTATTCAGCATTTCACTGTGAGGTCTACTACACCTGTTGTATTCAGCATTTCACTGTGAGGTCTACTACACCTGTTGTATTCAGCATTTCACTGTGAGGTCTACTACACCTGTTGTATTCAGCATTTCACTGTGAGGTCTACTACACCTGTTGTATTCAGCATTTCACTGTAAGGTCTACTACACCTGTTGTATTCAGCATTTCACTGTGAGGTCTACTACACCTGTTGTATTCAGCATTTCACTGTAAGGTCTACTACACCTGTTGTATTCAGCATTTCACTGTGAGGTCTACTACACCTGTTGTATTCAGCATTTCACTGTAAGGTCTACTACACCTGTTGTATTCAGCATTTCACTGTAAGGTCTACTACACCTGTTGTATTCAGCATTTCACTGTAAGGTCTACTACACCTGTTGTATTCAGCATTTCACTGTGAGGTCTACTACACCTGTTGTATTCAGCATTTCACTGTGAGGTCTACTACACCTGTTGTATTCAGCATTTCACTGTGAGGTCTACTACACCTGTTGTATTCAGCATTTCACTGTAAGGTCTACTACACCTGTTGTATTCAGCATTTCACTGTGAGGTCTACTACACCTGTTGTATTCAGCATTTCACTGTAAGGTCTACTACACCTGTTGTATTCAGCATTTCACTGTGAGGTCTACTACACCTGTTGTATTCAGCATTTCACTGTGAGGTCTACTACACCTGTTGTATTCAGCATTTCACTGTGAGGTCTACTACACCTGTTGTATTCAGCATTTCACTGTGAGGTCTACTACACCTGTTGTATTCAGCATTTCACTGTAAGGTCTACTACACCTGTTGTATTCAGCATTTCACTGTAAGGTCTACTACACCTGTTGTATTCAGCATTTCACTGTAAGGTCTACTACACCTGTTGTATTCAGCATTTCACTGTAAGGTCTACTACACCTGTTGTATTCAGCATTTCACTGTAAGGTCTACTACACCTGTTGTATTCAGCATTTCACTGTGAGGTCTACTACACCTGTTGTATTCAGCATTTCACTGTGAGGTCTACTACACCTGTTGTATTCAGCATTTCACTGTGAGGTCTACTACACCTGTTGTATTCAGCATTTCACTGTGAGGTCTACTACACCTGTTGTATTCAGCATTTCACTGTGAGGTCTACTACACCTGTTGTATTCAGCATTTCACTGTGAGGTCTACTACACCTGTTGTATTCAGCATTTCACTGTGAGGTCTACTACACCTGTTGTATTCAGCATTTCACTGTGAGGTCTACTACACCTGTTGTATTCAGCATTTCACTGTGAGGTCTACTACACCTGTTGTATTCAGCATTTCACTGTGAGGTCTACTACACCTGTTGTATTCAGCATTTCACTGTGAGGTCTACTACACCTGTTGTATTCAGCATTTCACTGTGAGGTCTACTACACCTGTTGTATTCAGCATTTCACTGTGAGGTCTACTACACCTGTTGTATTCAGCATTTCACTGTGAGGTCTATTACACCTGTTGTATTCAGCATTTCACTGTGAGGTCTACTACACCTGTTGTATTCAGCATTTCACTGTGAGGTCTACTACACCTGTTGTATTCAGCATTTCACTGTGAGGTCTACTACACCTGTTGTATTCAGCATTTCACTGTGAGGTCTACTACACCGGTTGTATTCAGCATTTCACTGTGAGGTCTACTACACCGGTTGTATTCAGCATTTCACTGTAAGGTCTACTACACCGGTTGTATTCAGCATTTCACTGTAAGGTCTACTACACCTGTTGTATTCAGCATTTCACTGTAAGGTCTACTACACCTGTTGTATTCAGCATTTCACTGTAAGGTCTACTACACCTGTTGTATTCAGCATTTCACTGTAAGGTCTACTACACCTGTTGTATTCAGCATTTCACTGTAAGGTCTACTACACCTGTTGTATTCAGCATTTCACTGTAAGGTCTACTACACCTGTTGTATTCAGCATTTCACTGTAAGGTCTACTACACCTGTTGTATTCAGCATTTCACTGTGAGGTCTACTACACCTGTTGTATTCAGCATTTCACTGTAAGGTCTACTACACCTGTTGTATTCAGCATTTCACTGTAAGGTCTACTACACCTGTTGTATTCAGCATTTCACTGTGAGGTCTACTACACCTGTTGTATTCAGCATTTCACTGTGAGGTCTACTACACCTGTTGTATTCAGCATTTCACTGTGAGGTCTACTACACCTGTTGTATTCAGCATTTCACTGTGAGGTCTACTACACCTGTTGTATTCAGCATTTCACTGTGAGGTCTACTACACCTGTTGTATTCAGCATTTCACTGTGAGGTCTACTACACCTGTTGTATTCAGCATTTCACTGTGAGGTCTACTACACCTGTTGTATTCAGCATTTCACTGTGAGGTCTACTACACCTGTTGTATTCAGCATTTCACTGTGAGGTCTACTACACCTGTTGTATTCAGCATTTCACTGTGAGGTCTACTACACCTGTTGTATTCAGCATTTCACTGTGAGGTCTACTACACCTGTTGTATTCAGCATTTCACTGTAAGGTCTACTACACCTGTTGTATTCAGCATTTCACTGTAAGGTCTACTACACCTGTTGTATTCAGCATTTCACTGTAAGGTCTACTACACCTGTTGTATTCAGCATTTCACTGTGAGGTCTACTACACCTGTTGTATTCAGCATTTCACTGTAAGGTCTACTACACCTGTTGTATTCAGCATTTCACTGTGAGGTCTACTACACCTGTTGTATTCAGCATTTCACTGTAAGGTCTACTACACCTGTTGTATTCAGCATTTCACTGTAAGGTCTACTACACCTGTTGTATTCAGCATTTCACTGTGAGGTCTACTACACCTGTTGTATTCAGCATTTCACTGTGAGGTCTACTACACCTGTTGTATTCAGCATTTCACTGTGAGGTCTACTACA